>NW_027509705.1:0-335536 GCF_048541705.1 Temnothorax americanus
TAGCATTAGGAAACCCAAATTTAAAAAATTGTGCATTTTTTTTTTCTATTCCCAAACCAATGCCTTTTTGGGCCTTTTTTAAAAAATTACCCCCCTTTTGGAAAACCCCCTTTTTTTTTTGAGGAAAATTGCTGCGGAATATCTTTTTTAAAAAATCGAACAAAAATGTTTTTTATAAATAAAAAAAATTTCTACACCACAACCCCCCCCCCCCAAATTAAATTTTTTGGGGGGCAAAAACCCGGGGTTTTTTTAATTAAAAATTTTAAAAAAATTTTCTTTTTTTTTTTCCCCCTTTAAAACTGTAGAATTCGAAAAACACATTTTTCAAAATAATTACTTTTTCCATTCTTTAGGAGGGGTTGCCGCTGATAACCAAAAAATAAAAAATTTTGGCGCGCTTCATTTTTAAAAAAATTTTTCCGAGCAAAAATTTCCCCGGCGGTATAAAAATTTTCCCAAAACTTTAAAAAGGGTGGGTCAAAAATTTTACTTTTGGGGATCCCAAAAATATTCTCCTTTAAAAATTATTTCTGCTACAAAATTTTTTCGAAAAATTTTTAAAAAAAAAACAAAAATAATTTTTTAAAGCAAAAAAATTTGTTTTAAAAAGTTTTATTTATATACCAACTTTTCATTGTACATAAAAAATTTTCTTTCTACCCCAACTATTTTTTTGCTTTAAAAATTTTTTTTAAAAAATATTCCCCGTTTCCTTGGGGATTTTTTAGCTTTTTGGGGGCCCCTAACCAAAAAATCCCTTTCGGGCCTCCGGGGAGAAAAGGGGCAGTAACAAAAAAAAGGTTTGAAAGCCCCCCCCTTTTTTAAAAAATTCCATATATTGCTGGGGGGGGTTTTACCCCCCCCGGGTTTTTTTTCCGGGGAATTCAACTCTTTAAACCCAAAAGGGGCCCGTCCCCTCACAAAAACATTAAAAATCCCAAAAAAGGGGGGGCAAACACTCCCTACGTCCCCGGGTGATTTCCTCCACGCCTCCCCTTTTCCCTCCTTTTCCCCTGGTGCGGGATCAGCCCAGGCAAGGTCTGCAAGCCCAAAATGGGGATCACGTGTCGTGCTGCAGGGGGAAAAACAAAAAAAAAAGCGTTTCCCACATTAAATCACAGGGCGCCGTTTCGGGGGGTGCCCCGGGCGGGGAAAAAACCTCCAAAAACATAGGGAAAAAATTTTTCTTCGATACAAAAAATTTTTTCCCCAAAAAAAGCAAACGACGAGGTCCGAACGGGGGGCGTCGGTAGGGCCCCCCCAAATTTTACTGTCTTCCCCCCCGCGTACAAATACAATTTCCCCCGGTGTTTTTGCCCCTCCCAAAACCCGGGAAAAACCCCTTTTCCCTTCTTTTTTTTGGGGGGGCCCGCCCGCTCGGCACCGTTTGGGGTGGGGGTCCGCGAACATTGACACGAATGGTCGCGACCCCCCAAAACGCGCCGCGAGTCGCTAAAGGGAATTTACCTCTTTACCCGCCCGTAAGGAAAAAAATTATAAAAAGATCAAACAACTAATCTAACCAATAAAATAAAAATGACCAACTAAAAACTATTACAATTAACTATTTACCCCCGGGGTTTCCCAAAAAAAACCCGCCCAAAAAAAATGCGCAATGCTTTTTTTTTAGGGGGGGGGTTTGGGTCGGGGGGAAAAGGTCCCATCGGAAAGGGGGCACAGCTGGGGGGACGAAACGAAAAAACCGCCGCCACCGGACCGGGGCGACCCGGGGAACGCCATGGGCGGCCGGGTAAAGGGGGACTCTCCCGGGGCCGGCTTCCTTGGGAGGCGCGTTTTTTCTCCTCTCGAAAGTAAAATGACCCCCGGCAGGGGATTGGGGGAGGTCCACCTTTGGGCGTGGGAGAAAGGGGAAAACCATGATGCCAGCGTCCCCAAACCCTTTTAATTCGCTGTTTTAAATTGCCATGGGCCCAAGTGGTTCACGGGGAGAGGATCTTTCGGAAGGGAAGGCCACCGGGGCTCCTTGTGGGGAAGACCGGGAGACACCCCCTCTGGCCCAGGGGACCTGCTCACGGAAAAAAAGGGGCCCGGGGATTAAAATACGGATTCTTTTGAGCGGGCCCCCCAAAACCCCCCCCCAACGTAAAAAATCGTCCCCCCCACCCCCTTAATGAGTTTTAAAAGTTTAAAAACCCCACCCCCCGGCCCCCGATTGGGCGCAGGGGGGTTAAGACTGGGATCCCTCCCGCTCGCCGCGCCGCGCATGTTGCTGCGAGCCCCCGGGAAAGGCCCCAAATTTTTCCCCCGAAATCACAAAAACAGGGGCAGCCCGCACGGGTTTACAAGCGGCGCACGCAGGGGGAAAGGGCCCCCCCGGGGGGTAAACGAAGCGCCGCCCCCAAAGTGGGGGCCCTTTAAACCAAAAAACAAACAAAAGGCAAACTATCCCTTTAAAAAACGGGGCCCCCCTGCCCCCGGCGATTACGACGTAAGGGGGCCCCCGACGCCGCCCCCAAAAAAGCTTGACCGGCTCACCGGCGCCGGTAGCCCGCCATGAGGGTTTTGATCGGCGGGGTTTTCCTCGGAACTTTTATAACCGAAGAGCCCCGGTCAATTTGGCGATGGACTCCGGGCCAAACTGTTTTCGGGAGATTTGGAGCGTGCGTCTCCCCGGGGGTGGTTCGCAGGTCCCCCGCTCAAAAAAGGGTGTTAAAAACGTTTTTTTTGGGCAAATTGGGTGCTTGTTCGTGGCCAACCCGATGAACACCTGCCCCCCCCCTGAAAGCCCTTTTTGGGGCCCAAAAAAGGGAGCGAGTTTGAAAAAGGTTTTTGGCACCCTTTTTTCCGGTCCTAAATCGTCCCTCCAAAAAACGAACCCGGGACTTTTGATTAACTTAACAATGCGAATGCGATTCGTTTTGGTCCAGGGCCCAAGGTGGGGGGTCCCCGGCCCGGGGCCCGGAACGACTTGGAAACGGAAACGTAGCGACTTTCTAAAATTTTGCTAGGGGGAAAGCACCAAACGCGAGCAAGACCGGGGGGATCGATGACCAGCGAGTATCCGCTTTTCCTGCGGGGAACGCTCCCCCAGAGGCCCGGGGTTCCCCGTGAGTCTCAACCCCGTCAACCCCGGTCCCTCCCACCACTCAGCTACCCGGGGGTCGCGGGGAAACATCCGCGGGCAAGACCCCCCTTTTTGTCCGGGGGCCCCGTGCCCCCCCAACCCATGGAACCTCCCTTAAACGACGCCGTTGCGTACAATTTTCCCCATGATGGGAAATGGATCCAAAAGCGCGCCCTGGAATGGCCCAAGCCGCTCAGTGTCAATGGGTGGCCCCCCGTACACCTGGCTGGGGGTTAAATGGCGAGGAGAACGCCACAGGCTCCAATGGGGGAAAGAAACCCCGCGGGGGGGCCCCTTTTTTTTCCAAAGAAGAAAAATTTTCTCTCCGGGGGCGACGAAACCCGGTAATAGGCCCCGTACCAGCTCACTTGCGTCAAAAACCGGGAGCCATATCAAAAAATTTTACCCCACGGGAACGTGCGCGGGGTACGGACGCGGTCAACCGTCGAACCCGATTGGACGCTCCCTTCCGGACCCCAACGGGGGTTCTCCCCACCGGTTGCTCCTAACCCCCGGATCAGGCACTTCCCCGGTGAACGTCAAGGGGGCAAAACCAAAGGGGGGAAACGGGCCACCCCCCAAAATGGTGCGTTTCTCTTTTTGATTCAGGGGGTTTTTTTGAAACCCAAAGGTGTCCCACGAAAATGCCACCGAGCCCCGACCTTGGGGCCCGGGGCACGGGTCAAACGAAACCCCGCGCTACAATTTTGGTCGAGCCCCCCCAACGCTTCGGTGGCTGCTCGCCCTTTTCGCATTTTTAAAAACCGGCCTCGGAACAAAACGGGGATCTCGCAGCGCGACGGGCCGCCGGACGGAGCTACCAGACGTTCGAACAAAATTCGGAAGGGGGTGTAACTAGGGGGTATCGTTCCGATTCTCCCGCCAAAATTTAAGCATAATGCCAGGAACGGCGGGCCGTTTCCCCCAAAGTGCCCTGTTAAGAAAATCGAGTTTGGGCCACCCGAAAAAAAACCCCGACGATGCTTGTAATCGCGATGTTTTCCGGGGTGACCCCGATCTGCCAACATTTTTTTAAAATCGGCGGTGAAGCCCGGGGTTTTTGGGGAAAAAAGGGGGAAAAACCGCCATTCGGGCTGTTTTGGGGGCCGCTTAGATCTAGTTGAGAACCCCTTTCTTTTTTTGCTGAGCACGAAACGACCCAAGCTTGGTGGTCGACTGCTTTGTGCCCCCGTGGGCGGAAAAAAAACCCCGGGGGCCGGGGGGAGCGGCCCACTCGCGGGCTATCCCATCCGAAAACCCCCATAAAGGCGTTAGCTTGTCGAACGTCCGATTTTATTAAAAGGGGCCCCGATGCGCCAATCTTTTAAGGCATCGCGCAATCCCGAAGGGGAAGGCCCGACGCGAACGGGTACGAAACGACAAACGACCCGAATGGTCACGGTAAGTAGTTCTTTCGAAGAACTCTATACATCGCTGATCCTCCTCGGATCGAGGAGGGTGTTCCGGCACGTCCTCCAGTCTCCAAAATTGCTCCACCGCGGCATCAATTGACTCGAGCGTGGTGGCAAAGGTGTGCAGTGGCTGCACTTGTAACGCCGGAGAGACCGCGCCCATCAGTACCCAACCGAACGCGGTATTGAAGGCGTCCGGTTCCCCGGCTCTCCCGGTGCGGCGACCGTCACGTAGCACGGATACAAAGGAATCCGCGCCCAGCAATATATCGATAGAGCCCGGCAGATGATATTCCGGATCCGCGAGCGGCAGTCCCGTTAAGTGACTCCAATCCTTAGAGTCAACTCGATGGTTAGGCAACGGCGAAGTTATGCGAGGGAGCACCGTGGCTTCGATCGGGAAACGAAGATCATCCCGATTCTTTACGCGAATCACGAGTGAAGTGAGGCCCCGAGTGGTGGCAGCCTTCGTCTCGTTGACGCCCAAAACGGCGACGCTATGTCTAGTCCGCGCGAAACCGCCCCTTCGAAGGCAGCTTTCTGTAATAAAGTTTGCCTGGCTGGCGCTATCCAGCAACATGCGTACTGGAAATGCGTTGCCCCTAACGTCAAGGGCCTCGGCCCGCACGGTCGAAAGGAGCACCACACTGTTAGAAACGCTGGCCATCGAAACGATGGGCTTGTTTTCGACGATGGTTGAGGGCGCGGACTCGCTGGCGCCCGAAGCTATCGAGGGAACGGTTGCGGGAGAAACCGTGTTAGCCTGCTCGAAGTGCAGGAGCGAGTGGTGTTTCGATTTACAGGACCGACAGGTCCACGAGCTGGGGCAGGTTTTGAGGTTATGACCCGAGCGCAGGCAGTTCAAGCATAATCCCTTGTCACGCGCGAGGTCGTGCCTCTCCCTTGCCGAGAGTTGAAGAAAACCGGCGCATTTTGCTAATAAATGCTGCTCTCCGCATTTTACGCACGCGGCGTTCCGGGTGACGAGCGAGGTAGTCGCTGCGCCCTTCTTCGCGGGAGTCGACGGCTTCGATTTGCCCGATTGCGCCGAAGGACCCGCCACTGACGCGAGAACCGAGCAGTAACTCGATAGGTATTGTACCAGCTGATCGAAACTCGGCGAGTCCACCGACATGTGGCTCGCTTCAAACTTCTCCCGTAACGTAGGGGTGAGTTTTTCCAGCAAGTGATTATACAGCATAAAATCCCACGCCTTGACCGGATAGCCTAACATTCCAAGAGCGCGCGTGTTCTCGGTGAACCCGTCCAATAACGCACGGAGAGAGGCGGGAGTATCCCCGACCAAAGGCTTAGCGTGTACGACTGCACGCCAATACTGCTTAGCTAACTCGCGCTTGTCCGAATAGCGCGCCTGTAATGCGTCATACGCGATGGGATAATTTTCCACTGTCAACGGCAGGTGTTTTACGACACCGAGAGCCTCGCCAGAGAGCGAAGTCAGTAAATGCTGAAACTTCTCGATGACGGTAACGTCGAGGTTATTGTGAACCGCCGCGTCGAAGAGCGCGATAAAGGTCGGCCACAGCGCGAGATCTCCGCTGAATTGAGGGAGCGCGAGCTTCGGCAGGCGAATGGCCGAGCGAGACGCGGACGATGGAGCCGGCGGATCGGCCTTCCGTGCGGCTCGAGCCAATTTCTCGTATCGCCCCACGACAGCGAAGCGCAATCGGTCGAACTCGTCGCGAATCTTATCCTCCGTCTCGAACTCGTCGTCCCCGACGTCTTGGATAATCTTTAGGTGATTTCCCTCGAAATCATCTACCACTTTCGCGACCGTCGGGTAGCGCGCCATAAATTCCGCCTTCTGAGTCGGGTTTTCCGATGCGAGCACCGAGTATTGATGAATTTCCCTCATGCGGCGAATGCATAGCTCGCGCCGCGATCGAGCCCCCTTCGTCATGGTGAGGATGATCTATACGCGCGCGAAGACACGAAATCAACAACGGTTCGAAGGCTTTGTCCTACAGGAGTGAGAAGGATCGGGAGATGACAACTAATATTTGCGAGCAAATGTATGTGCACGTGATCAGAGCACGTGCCAAATATTTTCAAAGGTCTCGCTTCGAACGCGGAGACCAACAACAATATCGAAAAACACCGCACCGGTCGCCAAGGTCGGGAGGGGCGGGCGTCTCGAATTCGACGGTTAAGCTGAAGCAATGGAATATCGCGAATATTCGATCGCTTATTATTGCACAAACTATGATTAAGAGAACGGCACCGAGTGTGCAATCGTACTCTCGAGCGCAAAAAATAATAAGGTGTTCTCTCGGTATCGAGAAATAATAGCGCACGCAACGAATATGCGGATATTCCCGTCGCGACGTGCTGAAAGCGACGTACGGACGACAGATATCACGCGGTCCAAACGTGCTGATGATTCCGTCAAATGATGTTGCACCAAGCGTGCAGCGAGCGCGAATTTCACTTGAGAGAACGGCACCGAGTGTGCCGGCGTCTTCTCGATCGCGAGGAATTACGGCACGCGCACAATCCCCGCGCGAACTTCCCCTCACCGCGCGCCGAATACACGCGGGGGAGCGAGAGTGATCCCGCGGTGCGAACGTGCACGCGTCAATTATCGCGTTAATCTGTATTGCACGCGGGTGCAGGGGTAGCGTGTCGAATAATGGCACGCGCGAACAATCTTCACGCGTATTTCTTCGCCACAGCGTGCCGAATGCACGTGCGGACAAGAGCGATCACGCGGTGGGATCGTGCACGCGCCGATTATCGCACAACGGAATGCCCAACAGGGCCGACTAATATTACGAATTAATGCGAAGTATTGCGAATCGCGCGAAAGGTTGGCGGAAGTAACGAACGCGAAGCTAGATCCGGCTCGAAGGACCAATGCTCGGGGGGGTGTTTATCCGCCCCGGATTCGCGAATGGTCAAACTCGGTTGAAGGACCAGAGGGCCCGTGCCCTCACGAAAACGATTAGAAATGCCAAAAAAGGGGGGGTGCGAAGCGACTCACCGTATCGTAGCCCGTGATGTCCTCGCACAGCCTCCGTCCTTCCTCCTGGTTCTCGTGGTGGCGGAGAGTCAGCCCAGGCAGGATGGTCGTGCAAGACGCATGCGGATCACGTGATCGTGCGTGCAGGCGGAAGACAAGCAAGCAAGCGTTAATGCACACGATTCGAATCACACGGCGCCGTTTCGCGGGGTGCACCCGGGCGCGGAATACCGTCCACAAAATCACTATGTGGCAAGATTCTATCGATACGATGTAATTCTTCTCGAAAAGCGAGAGACGACGATGGTCCGAGACGTGAGGCGTCGAGTACGGCCCCAAATTTTACTGTCTTCTCTCGCGTACGAAATACAACTGTGCCGGTGCTTGCGCCTCGCGAAGACACCGGGAAGAAGCCCCTCTTCTTCGTGCTTGGGGTGGCCGCCCGCGTGCGGGCAGCACGAGTCGGGTGAGTCGCGCGAACATTGACTATCGAATGGATCGCGATCCGCCAACGTCGCGCGCGAGTCGCTAATACGAAGTGAGCCTCGTTACCGACCGTAAACGAGACAAATATATACAAAGATGCTAAGCAACTAATCTAACGCGAATACAATACAATGACGCAACTAACAACTATTTACAAGTAACTATTTACACGCGAGTACCAAACACTTATATTCTTATGCACACATGCGTATATATATATAATATCTACCTAATTATTATGTGTATGTTTATAATTGTCTGATGACAAATAATAACAGTAGCACAATTGAGAATGTGAATTAGTATACATAGTATATATTGACGCGGGTACTTATTAGACTTGGCAATTTACTGCATCTCTTGCACCTCAAATAATTTTTTTCTTGTAATGTAAATGAATGATGTAAAACTATTTCAAAGGATCTATCGATCCATTCTTGATGGAATAAAACAATAACTTCTATAACAAATGCAATAAATATTAAATTTATATAGTATTGATTTATATATATATAACTAATTTTATTCTGTCTTTATATAGAAAAATATACACTCAGTCTTAGCATCAGAGTAGAGGGTAACGCAGCTGATGAACAGTATAGATAACAAACTGAATAAAAATCTGAATTATTATAACATAATGATATTAATAATTAAGATTTTTATTCAGTTTGTTAATTATCTATAACTGCATAACGTGTGCAGTTTACGCCGAAGCGGCTGTTTTAACGCGAGCGATATGTTTCGTCGACGGATGATTAGCTAATTATGATTGTATACAGAATACTGGATATTTGCGTAAAGTATCGTTGCCTCGCGAATAAAGTCGAAGGACCGTCGAGAAGAGGAAGCTCGCGGTGCTTTCATTTCCCTTCCGAGTGCGCTTTTCAATCTTTTATCCGTTTTTGCCCTCGTCTTCGTTTCCATTGTTAGTATGCGACAGCCGTTACTGCACTCCATGAAGAGTATCATTGCTTTGTCGAATAATACATAAGCAAAAGAGATGTTTTTCCTTGTGCTTAGAAATCCAAACAGATTTGATTTCGAGAATCATAAAGAAATTGTATTGTGTTACTTTCTTTCCATCGCGGCGAGTACCTAATCGTTTTTATACATTTATAGTTTACAAGTATACAGAGTACTTGAAAAGAAAGAAAAAAGGTGATCGTCGCGTTTTTTTTTCACAGAGACGGGCAAACGTGTAACTGTGTTCACGTTGCCCGACTAAATCAAACTCGGATGCTACTAAGTATTTAGTTTTTATCCATCGGGACTTTAGGGTGCCGCGAATGCTGATATCAAGAATAATTATGATTTATCTTAGTGGAGTACGTACATCTTTTCGGCTTAGAAACGAAGACGATGACGATCAAACGAACGCTTCCGTTCTTGTCCCAAAATTGTTTTCGTTTTCTTTTGTAGCGAACGTTTCGAGGAATTTGCTTACGACGGTTCGTTAGCGGTAATTAACGATTATACGGAGCCGTCATATTTTCCACAACGCGTCGGGAAAAAATTGAATGGTTTCTATATGTATTCAGAGAATGTTGATTCATCATATTATTCTTTCAAACTTGCTTTCTCCTTTTAAAAATTTACACCAAGAGAAACTTTTGTTACATATTACTTTATTTTGATTTTTTTTTAACATCTTTAATTTTTAAAAAGGAAACGAAAACCGTAGAAGAAAATTATTAAACTTATCTTTATCGTGTTGGAAATTCATTCAATTTTATCGCTACGTGTCTCAACTTCTCTTGTTAAAAACAAAAACTAATTTATAGCTTTATGATTTTACATATAATTGTTAAATTTCAGTTTTGTCAGATGCGATTTGTGCGAGCTTATTTCGTGGAGCAAATATTTTGTTGCGTTTTTTAGAAAATGTTCATCCGATCATTAGCGAAGCGACGCGATCCATTTATATTCGATCACGAAGGACTATGCGCAAATTTTCGCATTATTTGCGGATTTTATAACTTTATTGACAAATATAAGATCTAAGATCTTTCGCATAACTGATTTACGATTAAACTTGCGCTTTATTGAGGCTCAGATGTACACCCGTCTGTATCACGTCAATAAAAATCTGGCTGCAAAACGTGTATGAATTCATTCGTTTAGCAAAGGATGCGCGTTGACCTTAAAAGTGCACGTTGGAATTTCATCCGGAGGGAAATAACTTTGTCGCATTTTTTTAATCTTTCTGATTCTCAAAATACATTCTTCGTGTATATTTTTTTGTGCAATGCTCATAATATTATTTGATTTTTGTAGATTAATTTTCTTTTCATGAAATATATTTTGGCAACTATGCCGTCTATAGAAAGAAATCTGTCGGACCTGTGCTAACTCGGACCACGTGCGTTTCTGACGTTTAAATATTAGTGAAATTCGGTTAGAGAGAGTGATTGAATTCTCTTAGAAAACAAAAAAATGACCTGTCTCGTTTTTTGATAGAAATTCGATAGAGATGCTAAATATTAATTTATTAGGTGCGTTCGGGAAGACGCTATTAGTGCTATTTGCTTATTTTATCCTTGTTTTACACCTGATGAAGCGATAAAGATAGAATGATGCAATAGCGCTAATAGCGCGCTTCCCGAACACAGCCATTGTGTTATAAATTCGACGTTCGCTTTTCGCGTGAGACTAGCTGGCATCGGCTTCCTATTTCGCTAAACGGGCCTTTTTCAGTAGGATACGTTTCTTTCATTATAATATAGAGAGGAGAAGAAGCTATAGGGATAGATACACATACATTTTGTACGACAATATCGGGGGTCTATCGTTTGTATAATACGATTATTTTTTCTCTGGGCCCGGAGCCTCGTCCACGATGACGATATCGCGGACACGGGATGTCTCCAGGATCGTGCTCCGATTACTTTGTACTAAGAATAATTTTGCATAAATTTCTTTTGTGCCTTTTATATCACATGTATTTTTCAAGCAAAGTTCATTTGTAAAATTTACGCGATGGAAGATATATATAGGGCGTACCGCGCCAAATCGGACACCATTTGGGTTTTGCATCTCCGATTTTTTTGAAAATTTTTTATGTTATAGTATTAGTTGAAAAAGACCTCCATGATTTTTTTCAAATTTTTTGTCGAACCGTTTTCAAAATATCGATTTTTGAAAAATTACGTTACTTTTTTTTTAAACGCCCATAATTTTACGAAAAATGGGCCAAAAAAATGGGACGTTTTTTTTCAAATTTTTTTTTTAAACACATTTGATAAAAAATATCAAAAAATTTTTTCAAACTGTGTTTCTATAAGATTTTCAAAGGACCCCGCACAAAAACCTATGGAAATATGTGTGACGATACGCGTATTCGTCACTAGCACTACGGCCCTGGCGGCCACTAAGCACATGTTCAGCGTGCGCTCCTGGGCCCAAGCGGTGGGGCAACCGAGCGGTGGGGCAGCCCCAGTGGAGGGACAGCCCCCACCGACCGCACTCGGGGTATAAATAGGGGACTCGAGCCGACTCGAGTCACCAGTCCTGTCCGACTCCTGTTCCCGACACGACCTCTCTCCGAGACCGCTTCACCACGTTGGGTGCTCCCAACGACTTCCTCCGTACAGAGAACGGGTGCTCCCGTTCTCACCTGGGCGCTCCCAGGGTACGGGCCTCCCCAGCTGGGTGCTCCCGGTTGGCATTACCTGCCCTTTCCTGCCTCTGGGTCGGGCGCTCCCGACCCCCTCCGCCGTACGGAAGACGGGCGCTCCCGTCTTCAAGCCGGGCGCTCCCGGTGTACGGGCCGCTCAGTTGGGCGCCCCCGACTGAGCTCCTGACCGACCTGCCTACCCGCGAATCCGCAAGGCAGCCGTGCCTCCGTACTTGCCCGCGAATCCGCAAGGCAACCGTGCCTCCGCGCCTGTCCGCGAGTCCGTCTCTGTCCGACCGCGCATCAACCCGGTACACGTACACTGCGGCTCAGCGGAGCGACACACACACACACAACGACACTCACGCCCTCCATCAAACTGTACTGTAAATAGTGTGAATAAATAGCTTTATGTGAAACTGACCAGTGTCTCCACGTTTTCTCACCCTGGCCTGGCGAGCGAATTCCGAGCGAGAAAACGCGAACGTTACATGGCGCCCGAACAGGGACCTGATCCGTGAGACACTGATTCGTTCTCTCCGCCTAGCCCATGACGAGTTGGATCAATCGGCTATCAAAGGCCGAGGTAACGGCCGAGTTAGAGAAACTAGGGATCGACCCTAGCGGCACACTCGACACCCTCCGAGCCAGACTCCGTGATTTCGTGATCGCTAACCCGGAGTACGAATACCCCGCAAGGGAAGACGACCGAAAAATTACGATGGACGACGAGCGCCGGAACATAGACCCCACTACGCCCGACCCGGCCAAGGTCATGGATCAAATCCGGAAGTGGGGATGTCACTTTGACGGAAAAGACCCACTCGCGTTCCTAGAACGAGTGGAGGAATTACGCCAGGGATACGGATACTCCGGAGACCAGCTCCTGTTAGGGTTGCCGGAGCTACTGCAAGGAGACACACTCCTCTGGTACCGGAATAGCCGAGCGGCGTGGGACTCCTGGGACGATTTTCAAAGAGACTTCCGCAATCAGTTCTTGCCCCGGCGGTACCGCGCACAGTTGTCGCGAGAGATCCAGGGACGGTTTCAAAAACCGGAAGAGCCTTTTCACAAGTACGCAACAGCGCTCCTTACGAGCATGCGACGAGCCGGAGGATATCCAGCGGACGACCAGCTCGAACGGCTGTATGATAATATGAGCCCCGGATATAAATACTACATCCGCCTGGATGACATTACCAGCCTGGGAGATCTGCACGCACGCGCCGCGGAATATGAAGCTATTGAAGAGCAAAACCGCGAGCGAAAATCAGAGCGCAGGACTCCGGCCACTACTCCGTCCGTTGCCAGTACGACGTATAACCGGGAGGAGTGCTGCTGGCGCTGTAAACAGCGCGGACACACCCGGTTGGACTGCAAACGGCCGGCCAAGAAGTTCTGTTCCCGATGCGGCAAGGACGGCGTCCTCACCCGCGATTGTCACCCGACGCCGGGAAACGCCGCACGGGCCGGGGGCGAAGCCGCCGCCACCCGGACCCCGCCACCGTCCGAGTAACGTACCAGCCGCGGCCACACATCTCCGTCCGCATACGACACCGCGCTATGCGGGCGTTGATCGATACTGGCTCGGAGGTATCCTTTATTAATACGGACACCGCCCGCTACGCGGAGAACCTCGGTTTCCCGACCCGACAGGGGCCAAGTTCCGTTCATCTGGCGGACGGAGGGTCCATCACAATACCCGGGACCATGACACTCCCGGTAAAGATTGGCCGGAAGGTGCTGGAGCACGACTTCCTGTTTATGCCGTCTTTACAAAGCGCCGTGTTAATCGGCGTCGACCTATGGGCCCGAACCGGGATCGTGCTACGGGCAACCGCACAGCGCAAAGACGCACCGACCTCCGCATGCGGAGCCGTAGCCCAGGGACTGGCCTCCCGAACCCCCGACGAGGAACGCCGCTTCCGAGAGTTCCTGCTCACGGAACTCGCCCTATTCGAGGACATCCACGGCCCGACCGACCGGATCTCGCACCAGATCCGGGTTAAAACCGACCGACCCATTAAACAGCGGTACCGACCCAGGAATCCGGCCATGCAGGCAGTTATCGACCGGGAAGTGGAAAAGATGGAACGCGAAGGCGTGATCGAGCCTTCCCACGGAGCTTGGAGCTCGCCTATCGTGTTGGTCCGGAAGAAAGACGGGTCGTATCGGTTCTGTATCGACTTCCGGCAAGTAAACGAAGTCACGGAAAAGGACGCATACCCCCTGCCACAAGTGCAGGCCACTTTGGATAAACTGCGGGGAGCCCGATACCTATCAACGCTAGACCTGAAGAATGGGTACTGGCAGATACCGTTGGCGCCCGATAGCCGGCCAGTCACCGCCTTTACGGTCCCAGGAAAAGGCCTCATGCAATTCCGGGTAATGCCCTTCGGCCTACACTCCGCACCAGCTACCTTCCAACGACTACTAGACGAAATACTGGGGCCGGACCTAGCGCCACATGTCCTTGTTTATCTGGACGACATTATCGTGGTCAGCCGCACCTTTGAGGAACACCTCCGGCTCCTAAGCGAAGTGTTCCGCCGCCTCCGAGAAGCAAGACTCCGCCTGAACCCGGAAAAGTGCCATTTCTGCCGGGACCAACTCCGCTACTTAGGCCACATCGTGGACCGCTATGGCCTCCGCACCGACCCGGATAAGGTGAGCGCCGTGGCCCGATGGCCGGCTCCAACCACCGTACGTAAGGTACGACAGTTCTTGGGCATGGCCTCCTGGTACCGGCGATTCGTCGCAAATTTCTCGACGGTAGCCGCCCCGCTCACCCGCCTGACAAGGAAGGGAGTAAAATGGACTTGGGGGCCAGACGAAGAGAGCGCCTTCGAGCGACTGAAGGAGGCACTGACCTCCGCCCCCGTGCTGGCCTGCCCGGACTTCGATCGCCGGTTCGTGCTCCAGACGGACGCCAGCGCATACGGACTGGGAGCCGTGCTAACCCAGCACCAGGAGGACGGAGAGCGAGTGGTGGCGTATGCCAGCCGAACGCTCAACGGCGCGGAGAAGAACTATAGCGCCACCGAGCTAGAATGCCTCGCGATCGTGTGGGGCATCCAGAAGATGCGGGGATACCTAGAGGGGTACTCCTTCACCGTGGTGACCGACCATCAGTCCCTCCGGTGGCTGCAACGCCTGGAGGAACCTACCGGCCGGTTGGGCCGGTGGCTATTTGAACTGCAGCAGTACGATTTCGACGTACGCTACCGAAAGGGCAGCCTCAACAAGGTCGCCGACGCGCTCTCACGGCAACCGGAGGTATGCGAAGCTCAGGCCACCCCGAAGTGCCGATGGTACCAGCGAATCCTGACCGGAGCAAGGCAACGCCCCACCGAATTCCCAGATTACCGCATCCAGGACGGACGGCTGTTTCGCCACATCTTGCACGAGGTAGATTTTCGGGAGGTTGACCCAGCGGACCAATGGAAGCGCTGCATCCCGAAGGAGGAACGGGCAACGATCATGCGGAGACACCATGAGGATCCCACGGCGGGACACTTCGGGGTCGCCAAGACCATCGCCCGCATGGCCCGTCTGTTTTATTGGCCAGGGATGTTCCAGGACATCACCCGCTACGTCCGACAGTGCCCGACTTGCCTGGCGCACAAGGCACCGACGACCAAACCAGCCGGGAACCTCCACACGGCACCTGTCACCCGGCCCTGGCAACAGGTGACCCTGGACTTGATCGGCCCGTTGCCGCGATCCACCCAGGGCCACGCCTGGCTGCTAGTCATGCAGGACCGGTTTACAAAGTGGGTCGAGCTTAAGCCCCTTCGTAGAGCTACCGCACCTGCCGTTACCAAGGCAATCCTCGACCGGATCATCTACCAGCACGGGTGCCCCGACCAGATCATCTCCGATAACGGGACCCAGCTGAAGTCGGAACAACTTGAGGGAGTCCTGCGGGCCTTCCGGATCGAGCATCGAACCACCCCCGTAAGGGCACCTCACTGCAACCCGGTCGAGCGTACCAATCGGACACTGAAGACCATGGTCTCCCAATATGTCGGCAAAAACCACCGGCGTTGGGACGAGCATCTAGCCCCGCTGCAATTCGCCTACAACACCGCCCGACACGAAGCCACCGGGTACACGCCGGGGTACCTCAATCACGGTCGGGAGCTCGCCCTCCCACACCCGGAGGACCGTCGCCATGCGGCAAACCCGGCCCCGCACCAGACTCGGCGCCGGCTAGAGGAAGCCTACGAGGTAGTACGGGTCAACATGGCCCGAGCGTTTCAACGCCAGGAGGCCCACTACAACCTGCGGCGGCGGGATTGGAGACCCCGCGTCGGGGATCTCGTTTGGAAGAGGGAGTATCCACTCTCAAAGAAAGCTACGGGATTTAACGCCAAGTTGGCCCCCCGCTACACTGGACCCCTCGAGGTCAGAAAAATCATCTCGCCCGTTATAGTCGACTTACGCGACCCCCGGGGACGATGGCACCGACATGTGCACGTCCAAGATTTAAAGAGCGCGCCGAAACCGCTCGCCTCGGGCACGGAGAGCTCTGGTCAGAATCGGGGTTACGATAGCGAAGGCGAAAGCGCCGCGTGTTTACAAATATAAAGTCACGAGAACCGCGCCCGGACCGTTTCGGGGAAAATGACGTCCGCATTCATAAGCCGGAAAAACTCACAAAAGGAACGAAAAGAATACGCCCACAACCGGTATATAAGCCCGCGGCGCGAAAGACTTTCAGTTGCTCTAGCATAGCCAGTCCGTAAACATGGAGACACGCGCGAAACTAGAGGAGCTGTTTGGCGATATTAGCGATCTCGATGATCTGGGGGAGACGCCAATCGACGCCGGGCCGACCACCAGCCCAGCGGACGTCCCTCGCCGTCAGGCGCCTAGTGTAGGGACCCGCATTCAGCGGGGCGACGCCGAGAACCGCCGCCGGGCCGCCATCTTGATCGAGCCGGTACCGGTACGACCGACCAGACGCCTGCCAACCACCCGCGTACGGGCGAACCTGCGGCCCACGGAACGGCCACCAGGCACCAGCCGACCACCCGCCCGGTCGCCCACCGACCGCCGAGACGCACCGCGCCCGGGGAGGCACCACCAGGGCTCAGACCGGCCCTCCGACCAGCCGCCAGACCGCCCGACCGGCCGCCAGACCGCCCGACCGGCCGCAACAACCACAACGGCCGCACGAGGTGCGACGAGGAAGCCACCAGAGGCTACACACACCAGGGCCCGAAGACCACCCGCCCAGCCCCCCGCCGCCCCCGCCACCCCACCAGCGTGCGCCGCCACAACGCCCACCCTTGCCTCCCTCACCACGGCCCGACCCCCTGGCCAACCAAGCCCCTACCCCCCCCTGACCATCGAAGTTGCACAAGCCTCCGCCACCTCCCCCCTCAAGGACTTACTGTGGGTCTCGTTACCCCACCGGGGAGAGGATACAAGTGCCCCGATCCGCCGTTACCCGCAACCGGAAGTTCCGGGCCCGCGCCAGTGGAGCTCTGTGGGTCCTGAGGTTTGACCCACAAGGCAACCTCCGATCGTGCCAGCGCCGGTAAATTGTACAGGCAGCAATAAAATAATGTTGTAAGCGTAAATAGACTTGTGTATTTCCTCTCCAAACGGGGGGGTGATGTGACGATACGCGTATTCGTCACTAGCACTACGGCCCTGGCGGCCACTAAGCACATGTTCAGCGTGCGCTCCTGGGCCCAAGCGGTGGGGCAACCGAGCGGTGGGGCAGCCCCAGTGGAGGGACAGCCCCCACCGACCGCACTCGGGGTATAAATAGGGGACTCGAGCCGACTCGAGTCACCAGTCCTGTCCGACTCCTGTTCCCGACACGACCTCTCTCCGAGACCGCTTCACCACGTTGGGCGCTCCCAACGACTTCCTCCGTACAGAGAACGGGTGCTCCCGTTCTCACCTGGGCGCTCCCAGGGTACGGGCCTCCCCAGCTGGGTGCTCCCGGTTGGCATTACCTGCCCTTTCCTGCCTCTGGGTCGGGCGCTCCCGACCCCCTCCGCCGTACGGAAGACGGGCGCTCCCGTCTTCAAGCCGGGCGCTCCCGGTGTACGGGCCGCTCAGTTGGGCGCCCCCGACTGAGCTCCTGACCGACCTGCCTACCCGCGAATCCGCAAGGCAGCCGTGCCTCCGTACTTGCCCGCGAATCCGCAAGGCAACCGTGCCTCCACGCCTGTCCGCGAGTCCGTCTCTGTCCGACCGCGCATCAACCCGGTACACGTACACTGCGGCTCAGCGGAGCGACACACACACACACTGACACTCACGCCCTCCATCAAACTGTACTGTAAATAGTGTGAATAAATAGCTTTATGTGAAACTGACCAGTGTCTCCACGTTTTCTCACCCTGGCCTGGCGAGCGAATTCCGAGCGAGGAAACGCGAACGTTACATAGGTTCTCGGCGAATTTGTCTGAAACTTTGGGAAAATGTTGTTCATGTCATCTTGATCAAAAGTTCTCAAGGCAACAACTCTCTTTAAAGCAGAATTTTTGCTCCAAGAGACCTCAAAGATGGATATTTTATCACGCGATCATAGATGATTTCACCCATTCATCTTTCAGAATAATGATTGTGTGTGTTTGTGTGTGTATTGCATAACCCATAAAACCTAATAACCTAATGTATTGATGAATAACAGTAATAACAGTATGAACCGTCGGGATTAGCGTTATCCAATGTGCACCGCAAGAAGGTTGTGCGATCGGATTTTGCACATTATTATGGCCCTGAGAAGGACCGATTTTGTTCTCAGGTTTCATGGGTTATGCAATACACACACACAATCATTATTCTAAAAGCTGAATGGGTAAAATCATCTGTGATCGCGTGATAAAATATCCATCTTTGAGGTCTCCTGGAGCAAAAATTCTGTTTTAAAGAAAGTTGTTGCCATGAGAACTTTTGATCAAGATGACATGAACAACATTTTCCAAAAGTTTCAGACAAATTCGCCGAGAACCCATATCCATAGGTTTTTGTGCGGGGTTCTTTTTGACAAAAATTTTCGATTTACAAAAAACACGTATTGATCGATTTTCTCCAAAATTTTTTGTAAAAAACTCATCGATTGATTTCACAACTTTTAAGCCTAAATTTATAATGAGATAATAACGGCATCTATTTCTTTTTTCGATTTTTTAATTTCCATCTTTTATTTATCCGTGCTGAAAAATATCTGAAAAGAAAAAATAATTTACACAGGAACTACTATTAATAATTATCTAAGACATAGTGATTACTTACTAAATAGTTTACAAATTGATTTCAGAAAAAAATACAGTGAAATTAAAGCGTTTATTATTTATGCTTGATAATTTTTTTTTTATTAAGTAGCGTTTATTTTTTTACACTTTTAAATATTTTAAAAATTCGAGATTCAACAGATGATGAAAATTGTTTAAATCTCAAAGTGCCTTCTCCGTCTGGAATTACACAATGAATTTTCTGCGCCTGTTATTGTCTTAGCTCTAATATATCGCTTGTCTAATGGTCTTTGCTCTGAATAATCTTCGTTAGAGAAGAATTTGCGCATAGATATTTGGCAAATTTTCCGACGAAGCACCTCAACCAATTAAAAATTATAAAAATTTGTTAAATCTTATTTTCATGAAGAAAGAGACTTTGGCTGGAATGGCATTATTGCAAAGCTCTGGCAAAGGTCCTTGTGATGGAGCGAGAAGGAACTGTTAAGAGAATAGCGGTTAGACAAGACGATAATAGAGCTAAGACAATAACAGAACGCAGAAAATATAATTTGGTAAATTCCTAGACGGAAAGGCACTTTGAGATTTAACCATTTTATCATCTGTTGAATCTCGGAATTTTAAAAATTTAAAACGTGTAAAAATAACCGCTACTTAATACCAAAAAAATTTATTCAAGCATAATAATAACGCTTTAAATATTCACTGTATTTTTTTCTGAAATCAATTTGTAAACTATTTAGTAAGTAATCACTATGTCTTAGATAATTATTAATAGTAGTTCCTGTGTAAATTATTTTTTCTTTTCAGATATTTTTCAGCACGGATAAATAAAAGATGGAAATTTAAAAAATCGAAAAAAAATAGATCCCGTTATTATCTCATTATAAATTTAGGCTTAAAAGTTGTGAAATCGATGATAGTTTTTTACAAAAAATTTTGGAGAAAATCGATCAGTACGTGTTTTTTGTAAATCAAAAATTTGTGTCAAAAATTTCAAAATCTTATAGAAATACAGTTAAAAAAATTAAAAAAAAAATTTTTTGAAAAAAAAAAAACGTTCCATTTGGCCCATGTTTCGTAAATTTATGGGCGTTTAAAAAAAATAACGTAATTTTTCAAAAATCGATATTTTGAAAACGGTTCGACAAAAAAATTTGAAAAAAATCATGGAGGCTTCTTTCAACCAATACTATAACATAAAAAATTTTCAAAAAAATCAAAGATGCAAAACCCAAATGGTGTCCGATTTGGCGTGGAACGCCCCATATAAACACATGGTGTGTGTGAGTCTGTTACTACGTTTACGCGAGCGTTACTTCTACTGTAGTAATTACGATAATTCCTTCGCGTAAACGGGATTTTGTAGTAACTTACGATAATTTACTCCGCGTAAACGAGTGATATATCGTAAATTACTACAGAAGTAACGCTCGCGTTAACGTAGTGTGTGTGTGTGTGTGTGTGTGTGTGTGTGCGTGCGTGCGTGCGTGCGTGCGTGCGTGCGTGCGTGCGTGCGTGCGTGCGTGCGTGCGTGCGTGCGTGCGTGCGTGCGTGCGTGCGTGCGTGCGTGCGTGCGTGCGTGCGTGCGTGCGTGCGTGCGTGCGTGCGTGCGTGCGTGCGTGTGTGTGTGTGTGTGTATACATCTTCCATCGCATAAATTCTGCAAATGCACTTTACTTGAAAAATACATATGATATAAAGGCACAAAATAAAAATTTATGCAGAATTATTCTTATTGTTAGTACAAAGTAATAGGTGCATGATCCTGGAGAAGTCCCATGTCCGTGACATCGTCATCGTGGACGGGGCCTGGGGCCCACAAAAAAAAATAAAAATAATATATTTATGTGCGTATGCGTATCGTGCTCGTGCGATTGCGTGTGCGTGTGTATGAATATGTATGTTCAATTGCATTACGGTTTTATATGTAATATTATTTACTTTCGAGAGACAGTAACAATAAAAAAAAATAACATATATTTCATTTATATATGTATTTTCGTTTACATTTCTCAACATTTTATCAACGAAATAATAAACAGAGTTTTTTGTCCTAAATAACATTACCGTTTTTCTTTCTTCAAATATACCCTAGAATTCCAAAAAATCCTGATTTTACCATACTAAGTGTATACGCTACCCAGTGTACTAAGAGAGAGAGGGACAGCAATGAGAGAGGGAAAGAGGGAGAGGGAGGGAGGGAGGGGGAGAGAGAGAGAGAAAGAGAGAGAGAGAGAGAGAGAGAGAGAGAGAGAGAGAGAGAGAGAGAGAGGAATAAATGGGTGCATGCAAATTACATACATAGAGAAAGGAATAATAATACGAGAGATATCTGTCCTTGTCTAACGAGGCATCTGTACGCGACATATCTGGTCAAAGCTCGTTCTTTGAAACGGCTTCATAGATCGCAAAATCCTTTTACAGGAGTAAAGTTTAGGTACTAATGAAGGGTGGGATTGTAAAATAATTAGTAATAATTAAAAAAAATGTAAAATTGCCTAACGAGCATGGGCCCGATTCTCTAACGAGAAACATATGCGCAAACACTGCTCTAACAGAAAGGCTGCAAATTGATTTGCTCTCTGTCGCACAGTTTGTAGCCAATAAGCTTGCAGCTTTTCTGTTAGAGCAGAGTTTACGCATACGTTTGTAGATAGAAAATCGGGCCCCATGGCCCCATATCTTTCAAAGCTCGTTCTTTGAAACGGCTTCATAGATCGCAAAATCCTTTTACAGGAGTAAAGTTTAGGTACTAATGAAGGGTGGGATTGTAAAATAATTAGTAATAATTGAAAAAAAATGTAAAAATGCCTAACGCGATATCTGTACCACATATCTTTCAAAGCTCGTTCTCTGAAACGGCTTCATAGATCGCAAAATCCTTTTACAGGAGTGAAGTTTAGGTACTAATGAAGGGTGGGATTGTAAAATAATTAGTAATAATTGAAAAAAATGTAAAAATGCCTAACGAGATATCTGTATCATATATCTGTCCTGTTCGATTGCTGTGTAGAAACCAGACAATGTAGCCAACCCAGAAACTGCCCACAGCTGCGTGCGCCATCTCGCCATCTCTCGCAAGATCCGTGAACTACTGTTGTGACATAATTGCTGCTCTGCGTGAATATTTTTGTGAAAAATATACACGATCGTTTCAAAGCTCTCATTTTTATTCCAGGCTTTCAATCTCAATTTCAAAGGTACGTTATTGTTTGTGGACGTCTTCTGAAGGGTGGGAAAGTTTAATTTCGTACATATTACGTATACAACTGTTTATATCAGAAAATAAGGTTTTGAGGTGACAGCATTTTAAAATTTTTTTCAATTATTACTAATTATTTGACAATCCCACCCTTCATTAGTACCTCTACTTTACTCCTGTAAAAGGATTTTGCGATCTGTAAAGCCGTTTCAAAATGAGAGCTTTGAAATGAATTGTCGGTAATTTGGATGGCTTTAGCATCCCCTTAACTTGTGACGACGCGACGCGTGACGCGCTCAGTGGAAACTCAGCCTAACACTTTCGCGCAATTAGAAGACGATTTGCAATTCGTATCCAGCACTCTAACTCTGTTGCGATGAAAAGCTGTCTTGCTAATCGATAAAAATTCATATTTTCAATAACGATTATTCATTTTCCTTCTACGTACTTTCGTCAACGGAAAAGATGAGAATATAGCGAAAACATAGAATATATTTTATAGACTACGTATATAGTCCGCTCGGACAGCCTTTTCACGGCTTTCCTTATCTAAATAATAGAAAAGTCAAGCTCATCATTATATGTAAAGCAATATGGGAAGAACAATGGTCACAAAAGGAGCAAAATGAGGGAGTTATATCTCTCCATTTTTTTTACCTAACTATATTTCTAATCTTTATTTCTGACAATGAATCTTTGACTTTTACACACAGGACTTCACATTCGTCTGAATTATAAGTTTCTAGAACTTTATTTAATAGCTTTTGGATAAAAAAAATTGGACTAACGCATTCTCACCTCCAAACGAAGAATAAATTTATAAACATCTTTTTTAACCATCAACTTTTAATTCGTTGCTTTTTCTGTTTGCGATTTAACGTTTAAATATCTCAATTTTTATACGCGCGACAATGTTGTTTCTGATCTTTGTCGCGGCCTTTATCGACCTCTAGGCTTATATTGGTTTGTTTATTTTAAATTTAAACTTTTTCAATTTATGTCTTCTGTTTTTGTATATATTATGTAACTTCCTTTTAATTGTTAGCTTTTTTATTCTCTTTACTTTTTGATTTTATTTCTCATTTTATATAATTAATTTTATGTTTGTGCCATGCTGAAGAAGACTTAAATTAGTACAGTCGAAACGTTTACATTGTTTTCTTAAGTATCGAAAAATAAACTATATAGATCGCTTCAATTATAACTCCTTATTTGTTCGTATTATGGCTATTGAGTATTGACTTTCCCATATTGCTTTCCTTATCTACATTTTCATCACGATAATCATGTGTGCTTAGATTAGAATACGAAAAACCGTGTGTTCGGAAACGAGAATAATATACATTCATATAGTATATGTAATTAGCTAACTATATTAATGAACGCATGCTCCGTTGGCAACTTCCAGACACAGAAGAGGTCTTATCGTTTGAAAAAACGATATCTCGCAGTTTGATATTTTAATTTTAAGAGGGACTTACAAATAAATTTATCGAATTGATTGGAATGGCTCAATATTAATGAAGATGTTATAACGATGAGGACATGCGATGTAACGTTCTGAAAATCACAGAACAGGTCAGCTTCTCGGGTACTCGGGCGGGCAGTGTAAGCTTGCTTACTTCTGAAATACTTCGTCAACGTTTGATAAAAAAAACGTCGGTTACAAACCGCATATAGACTAGATGGTTTCAATAGCTTTACTTATGTCGAATCACCACTGCGAAATGAAAAGCAGAAACATCTGCCTCATTTGAATCGAAAAAACACTCTTAAATTAAATATCGCTGTCGTATTTTAAGATGACGATCAGCTCTATAGACTGGTTTACGAGAAAGAGAAGTCTTAAATAACGTGAAGTAGAACAAGATAAAGTTAAGTGAAACAAAATAAAAAATGTATATAGAGTATAATAAAAACATTTATTTTCAATATTTTTGTGATGGTAAATTTATTGGTATTTAGTAGAAGGAATTTGTAGTGATAAAAGGACTTTCTGTCTCTGAATTGATTAACACTTCTTATTGAACAGATCAGCGTGAGCAAAGCTAACGACACAACGTTCAACCCAAATGCCAAGCAGAATGCCAAGTGGGTATTCGCGATAAAGGGTGCAAAAGAGCAATAATCGCATTGGAATCGCATCGGCATTATCGGCAAATGAATTTGGGGTCGCAGCCAGCCCTTTCATTATCACTCGAATGATATTGTGAAGCGTTCGTGTCTGTGGTATAATAATCGGTAACGATGACAATTCCTATCAGGGGAAATTGAAAATCCAAATGAAAGAAAACGACATTTAAAGGACGCCGTGACACATTTAAAAGAGTTGTTCCAATCTTTTAATCTTTTCTTTGGATATATCTCAGACGTCCTTTATAGATGTCTCTTGTGCAATTTTAAAAGGGACAAGTCGTCGACATTTTCTTCATATATAAGTAGCCCGGGAGAATTGTCTCGAGTTTCACGAATCGGAATCGCGCGACTTATTATTCTAGGTATCGTGCTTTTTTATTTATTTATTTTTTTAATTCAATATTTCGCTAACAATTCTTTCAACGTTGAATAAGAATACTTAATTTCTGCGTTATAATTCGCGACATCAAAAGCCGAAAGGCAAAGGTACAAAAAAGATCACACTCTCACTCAATGAAATGTTTGAGTAATCCATCGCATTCCTACATGTTAAGTAAAAAATTATTCTCTGAATGAAAAATTAGGCCAATCTTTTACGCAATGGACTTTCAGCGGGAAGCGCTACTGTGCGATTCGTGCAGATGTAATGTGTCCTCATGGTTTTCAGATTTTTTCTTATTCTCCAAATAACTTCGGAATTATTGAGTGAGAAAAATAAAATATTAAATATTAAAAGCAACAAGCGCTGTAAATATTTTCCATTCGTGGACGTTCATACACATAAAAGAAAAATTTAAATCACAAAAGGGGAGATTTTCGACGATGCGTCTCTCTCCATGAAACACAAGATATAAATATAATTGTTGTTGTTTGCAATCAAATGCTAAAACGGACGTAAGAAAATTAAATTAAATTGAAACCGAAACTTTATTCTTTTATATTATTGCATCGTGATATAAAATCTAGGATTCACTGATCGATTTGAAGCTTCCACAACAGCTAAATCTTTAGATGCGCTGGATGAAACTTGTCCTATCAGCCCGAATCCTTATGTCTTATCCGTCAGGTTCCTCGTTAAAGTTGTTTACTCCGGTTTTCATTCGATCCTCTCATATACAGCGACGTCTTGTGTATTATTATTTAGTATCATTATCATTATTATCGTTATATAATATGCTGCTTCACTACGGTTGATTGGCTTTTGGACGTGGAACTGGATGGAGTGTGGTGTATACCATATGCGCGCGTGAAAGAGACAGAGAAAAGCTTTAAAGTTATCTTCTTTCTGTCTCACGGCGTTCTTGAACGAGAACGAGCGAGTGTTCCCTGAATATTTTTCGGTTTATTCATCCGACTGTGGGTGATGAAAATGGAGTAAATTATCTACAGTCAAAACGTCAAAATTATATGCTTAAACACAAAGAAAATATATTAATATCTCTTCTTTTTCTTCATTTAAATTTATTCATATTTAAAGAAGTCTAAGTTATTTATTTGCATTCTTTGCCAGATATCACACGCTGTTTTTAATAATAAACATGTCTGTGATATTTATCGCGAACGAAGAATCAAAGAATTCTCGCTCGTCGTCGATCTCCGGGTCTAGATCTTTTTCGCTGTCGTTTTGTTTTTCTTTTTTTTTTTTAAAAAAGAACATATGAAAGAATATATATTTACGTAAGAAATCAGACGGAACGTATAGCATGCAGAGCGGATAGGTAGCGTTCATCATTCTTTTTCAGTTTTTCACTTTCATTCTCTCTCGACTTCGATTTGCCATCGATTTATAAATTTGCGCATTCTCGATGAATTTGATGTTTCGATCAATCGAGTATACCACCAAATCACACGTCGTTATCATCATTATTATCACTATATCGCCATCGTCCGTATCTTTCTCTTCTTTTTCGTTATCATTATCACATATACATAGCGACACACTTTGTGTTAATAAATCTTAATCGTGAAGACGTTCAATGCGCTATGTAACTCTGTGTGAAAAAACACTATGTAAACTTCACTACAGTAATTCATTTCCTTTCGTAAAAGTGAAGACTAAATTGGGCCGTGAATTTTTTGGAACTACGGTTGTGACTCGCATCTCCCGACCATTTGCGCCGCGACACACGGTAAATAATGAAGCGGAAATTAATCGTTTTCGAGTTTCAAAATGTTTTTTTACTACAACACTATTTGGCGAATTTAATTACCCGATTTTTTTTACATTACTTGCAATTACTAAGCTTGTGATTGTTTTTATTTCAACTTTCTGGTAATTTATATATTTTCTAGGGTAAAATTCTAAACAAAACCTTTATCTACTTTGCACGTTCCTGTTTGATTTCTTGGAATATAATCACTGTGCATTGTACTTTGTCACGAAAAAGTATCGATCCTTTAAATAATTAATCGATGCTGTGTTCTTAAATAAAATTTAGAATTGTTAGAAATAATTTACATATGGCGTAGAAAAAGTTTTTAAAACCATATTTTAAAAGCGATCAAGAGGAATCATTTATTTTCTTTCAGTGAGGAAATTAACAATAACAAAGTTGTCCATAAAATCGCGTGCGAAATGATCGAGATGCGGTTTGAAGCAAGCTCTTTCGTAGCGACAATACGCGCGTTAAGAGATCTTCTCTCGATCTTTTCTCGAAAGAAGCTAGTTCACGGTTCTGCCAAGGATTCCACAGAGATGCCTTCAATCTATATATAATTTTCGGTAGTCTTTTGCGTAAAAATAAACAAAGGAAATAGTTGACTTCGAAAAATTTCAAAACCAATATACATAATAAAATAGATAAAAAATATAAAAATAAATATATAGATAACAAAATAAATAAATAATTTAAATATATTACATTAAAATAAATATGCAAAGATTGACTACTTCGATTGTAACTAGATTATTATAGTTACTTTACCGTAAAATATTTATGTATAATTATTTTGTCTCACAGACTACTTAATTATATATATATATATATATATATATATATATATAAACAGAATAATATTTAATAATTCGATTTGAGAAATCCTCAGAGATGCCGAACTTTGTTTACAACCCGCGAGTGCGATAATATCCCATAATTGTATACATAGATGTATACATACCAATAATTGTATATTCCATATATAGACTTATATAAAACGCACGAAGCGGTTATTCGAAAGCTACTCGTTTCCCGATTTTATTTATTTATAGCGACAAGCCGTTTCTGTACCTGTCGGCTCGATACTTGGCTTCGAGTTTTATCAATGGAAAAAGAATTCGGACTTAACTATGTGGATCCCGCGTGTTACGGGGGATCATTTTAATATCCTATATAACGTTAATGTTTTTCATGTAAATGTATATTCGTTTAGATACCGTCTCTATGTCAATGAGTGAGCGTGCGTCTATGTGTTTGTGTATGCGTGTGTCATGTGTACAATAAATAAAAGAAAATTTACACAACTCAATTTTGTTGGTATAATTTTGCACGAAGAAAAAACATGATGCTGCAACGTGTTGCAGCATCATATTTTAATACGAATAAAAACAATTTCAATAGAAACACTTTGCGATATAGAATATTTTTTATGCTTCGTATAAAATTATTCCAAGATAGGACATAAATATTTTTCTTATCCATTGTATGTAACTCATACAATTGTGTTTTGTTTATATTTTTTATAATCTATGAGACCTTGCGATAAGATCACTAATCAGTCGAAGGATGAAAATAAGACACAAATGTATTTTCTGTGTGTATACGATTGTACATGTCTGTGTATAGCGTGTGTTATAGATGTAATTGTCTATTTGTTTGTATATGCAAGCGCGTGTAAGTGTTAGATGATTACGTTCCTCGAGTCATTCCTCGAAGTTTGAAACGAGACCGACGCGCAACCTGCACGCACCGTCGTCGTATAAGCTTCTCAACATCAATCCTTCACCCTGACATATCCTTATCTAGAATTACTTTTCTCTTTTCGTTTTTACTAATGATGCGACGATCGCGAATTCACGACGCTGTCCTACAGTCTGTCTTTTGAGGAGAAAGAAGCTTTGTTATTAAATATTAAAGGTAATTTAACTCGAGCTTCCACGCCTTTTCGTGTTTCCGTCTCCATATCTCAAAATCTGAGCTTGCTCAATTTAAAAAATTTAGATGATCATCATTTTAATCGTTTTGACTGTATGCTTCCCAGACAGCACGTTATGTCCAAAATCGGGACATAAGACGTCTTAAAGATGTCTTAAAGATGTTTTTAAGATGTTTTTGGACACGGTGCTGTCTGGGTTGTCACATAGTAGTCCTTAATAAATAAGTAAATAGATTACAGATTGCAATTTTAACGTTCATTTTAATGTTAAACTTATTCGTTCTTTTTTCTGTCTTTCAAAGATCTCTTCTCTTGTTCGTACTGATAATTGTTTTTTCATACATTTCAATTTGTAATCAGTATACATGATTCTTTCAACCCCTGCAAGTCTGAAATCTTGAATATTTTCAGAATTGGCAATACATTCTGACATAAAAAAAAATTTAATTCTCGAAAATATTGAATTATCAAAGTGGCGTTCAGTCGAGAAAATTCACCATATCGAGGACATCATATCTTGCTTCTTTTTCCCCCTTTTGCTCTCACGTACAACATATATTTTTCTGAGCAGCTACAAGCTACGAAAGCACACGTGGACAGACCAATCGACGATAGGACATAGCAGAATGGGACAATAACCTTCTCCCGGAAAGGGCCGTCCTGCCCTGTCAAGACAAGAAACTTTTCGTAATTCTTCATCAAAGCGTCCTCTTCCTCTTTCTTTCAAAGAGCACTGCTTTTAATTCTCCGCGCCGTTGCCTTTTCCCCAGAACTTGTCGAAGCGATTTCGCGCTTTCTCCAAGACGTCGCTCGCTGATGAACGTTGCGCTGAGCCCGGTACCACTGCCGGTGCCTCCAGAACGTGGTAACCACTCGCGGTGCTACCTCCTATGCCAGTGGTACCGCCGACGTTGCCACTGCCGCCGCCACCTTGAGACGACGACTCGGCCTCGAGAACGCGGTAACTCTGCTGCTGCGACGCGGGCGACGTCGAAGACGTCGTCGTCACCGGCGCCGTCGTGATCGCCACCGGTGTGCCACCCTCCCTTTTGCTTTCCACCTCGAACGTCGGATCTTCCAAGCGTCTCAGGTTCGCGCCCGGCATCGATTTTATCGACAATTCCGGGCTCTGTCGCTCTTTCGTCTCCTCGACGTCAGTGACCTCCTACAATTGAATGTGAGAAGAATTATCGCAAATTACAACGTCTCTTATAAAGGCTTAACAATTGTCGTTTTACGTATGCATACTATATTAATGTAATATAAATTAGATTGTCAAATTAAGGAAAGCGCCATTAAGCAGTCCAACGGTACAGGAGTGGATCTTGGATGAATAAATATTATTCGCGTGAAATTTACGTGCAATTTTTCGTCTTAGCAAATCACGCGCTGTTACTTAAAACGCAGTCTCAATCAAAGTTAGAAAAGCACAATCACATAATTAAATTGATATCAATTTAAATCATATAACTATTAAAATGTATAATAGTAATACAGGAAATATAGAATTTGTTGCGAAAAATTACATTCCCATCTAGGATTATTAAGGTAAAATTAATTTTTAAAAATCAATAAAAAGATTCGGAATATTTCGTGTTTTATTTTGACATAAAATATATTTTGCGATAAAATATGAAATGTCTCGTAAAATATTCATCTTTTGATGACCTTATCTTAATATTTTCATGCTTATGCGCATGATAATAAAATATCGAAAGAAAACATGTATCTACATTTAAAAGAAAGTATGCGATTTGTGTTGTGTGTGTGTGTGTGTGTGTGTGTGTGTGTGTAAGGAAGAAGGGAAGGACCGAGGAAAAAAGAACATATCCAAAGATATATAGTTTCTGACCTTTTCATCCTTCGTAGGTAATACGTCCTGCACGTTCGTGGGCAGCGGACTATCTCTCTCCGAGTCCAGGTCCTTGTGTCCATTTATACCGCTAAAACTACCGAGCGAAACGCTCTCGCTCTCAGGTGACTTGTAGCCGGAGTGCTGGGAATGCTGCGACTTGTGCTGAGCCGCGAGTTCCGGCGGTGCTGATTGCGGCGCTGATGGTAACGAGGATGGTGCCCACGTCTTTGCCTCACTATGTGGACGCGTTAGAGGTTCTTCGAAAGAAGCAAATAGAATTTTAATCGTGATAATCACTTAAATATCACCTGTCACGTTATTAATATACCTACTTTATGCTAAATCATAGGCAACGCCATTATTTTATACATAGTACTTTTGGTGAAAGGGCAACCTCTCTCTCTCATCAAAATTTCAATGATAATATACATATATTATCAAGGATATGGCTCTGAGTAACATTCAAGTTAGCCATCAAGTTAGGTAGAGCACCACGTATATCAAGGTCATTGAAATCAGTAAGGTTGCCACTAATATGCAGTTCTACCGTATTTTTTTCCAAATATATGCTTTTTATACGACACTTATAGATTTACGACGTATGAAAAATAACGCTAAATAAACTTTTCAAGGGTACAAGTAATTTCCTCGAACTAAACAAGTTACAATTTTATGGTTTTGCCGTGCTTTTACCTTCTCGGACATTTTGCGTAACGGTAAAGGTCTTGCCGGTGTCGAGGGGTACGGTCCAGTTCACGGGTTCCGGCGAGCGCATGATCATCTGCTCCGGCGATTTCACCCTCGTCGGCTCCGGCGGGCTTTTCACCACCGGTTCGTCGTCCAACCAGGGACTTCCTTGGGTGACAGGCGCTGGCGCCACCGCCTTTTTCGTTTGCGACGGTGGTGTCGAGGCGACACTTGAATCCCCGCCGGTGACATCCCCGTTTACTTGAGGTTCCGCCGTCACTAGAACGTGTGGAACGAACCGCTTTATCGTCGACGTAGATGATCGTTCTAACTTCCCACCCCCCCGTGTTCCCCGAAGCTTGCACTCGATGATGAGTCGAACTATCGCTATTGATTCGTATAATACGTGCCCTACCCTTGATAATCCTATTTATTTATTATCAAATAATATGCGGACATCACTAATGTTCGAGATTTCGATTATTGCAGTGCGATTTAGTTCGAGATTTGCAGTTAAATTTGAAAATTTCTATAACTTGAGAAAGTGTTAAATTTCAAAAGTCACAACATCGGGCGCGAATTGTATCTCACCATCGTCGCAGCGGCAAAGTTGCAGTTGTATTTGTTCTTGTTAACTGAATTCAACGTATTTGGAATGTTTATTTCTAATGTGAGTTGCAAAAATTGTTGCGGAGTGCTGTATACGAAATTAGACTGGACGATGTCATTAACGTAACTTCGGTACATCCGAAGCAAAGCGTTGGCGAATATCAATTACGGATGACGAGGGAATCAATCTTTTCGCTGCGGTATCTTACAAGTTATCGAAATATATATTAATTAAGATAAATTTATTCAACAATTTATCCATTTACTCAGTTATAATATAAATCTATAATTAATTATTTTATTTGTTATAAATATATAATTATTTACTCAAGTCTTGAATTGATATATATGTATCAGTACTATAATAAATCTGGTAATGATAGACAAGCATGTATGTACATCAGTTGATGAGGCAGCAAAAGGATGAATGAAAAACGCTTAAACTATCGTTCACCGAGACAGTACAGTCTTTTACACGTGTCATTGGAATGAATATTGACCAACATTGAAAGTGCTAATTGTTCTACGCTGCTGCGACGAGATATCTTTATCCTCTTATCAATACGTAGGAAATGTCGAATTCCTTGAGATATTTTTACATGTTGTTTTTCATACCCCTGAGGGGATTAAAAGATTTAATGTCGGCATCGAGTGCAGCCAACTCTCGAGCGTGAGTAAAGAATACAAGAAGGCCACTAATAACGTATATCCCGTAAAGTACATTGACGACTTGACGTATTTTCAAAATGCAATATATAAAGATACGCAACAATACATACACAGCTACACAGATATGGGGAGAGAGATGGGGGGGGGAGAAAGAGAGAGAGAGAGAGAGAGAGAGAGAGAGAGAGAGAGAGAGAGAGAGAAGGGAAAGGCGGAAGAAAAAAAGAGAGGAAGGAGGGAGGGAGAAAGGGAGATATCTTCTATAACAAAGCACTCCGATCGATTTGGCAAAGTTCTCTCAGACTATTGACTATTGCATCGTTTTGATTTTTTCTAGTTTCGCTTATTTAACAGTTTTACTCATGGATGTTATTCTCGTTATTCCAACAAAGTAAAGAATGAATGTTCTTCTCTTGGTAAGGAGCTTTTGTTCTCTTACACATGATTACAAAAACACAAATTTCAATTTAATCCTAAACCTTATCCTTATTTTGGAAATTTTAACAAATCTCCTTTATTGAAGTATCTGAAAATAATAGACTTAATTTATTAAGCTGTTGGAATTAAACGTTAAAACAATTTGAATATAATTATTTCAGTTCTCTTGAGTTTGTCAATTATTATCGACATAATACATTATACATATATAGGTATTATGTAACAACAGCCAGAGTCGAAAGTAAATGATGAAACAAATACGTTTGGAAAATAATTGAGTCAATCTGCAAAAGATATATCACAAAAAAATCCTTTTATTAAAAGTGTAACCCCTCTTGTTATATGCTTTTACGAAGGTTGTTTGAAATGTTTCTTAAATGACAATGAAAACATCATCTTTTTGAGTTCAAATGCATTTTTTTCCCAACATAATCCCTTTTGTACTTCATCCAATGTTTTTCTAATGCAGTTATATAGCTTAATTTATTCGACTCCTCAAAATAGCTATCTACAGTCTGAATTATCTCTTTGTTTGATGCAAAACGTCTATCTTCGAGTCATTTTTTCATATTTGGAAACAAATAAAAGTCGCACGAGGCCAAATCTAAATAGGCGGATGTGGCAGCAATTCGAAACTCAATTTATGAAAAGAATTTGATCACTGTTTGATTACTAAATTTCAGTTCTTTCCATTTTTCTAGAAATATCAAACACAACAACTTTCAAGCATTATCAAACAGAAACTAGGTACTTGACAGATTGACTTGTTATGACAATCTTACAAAAGATGAAACTATCCACTAAATTCAAAATTATACGAAAAATCACAGTATCTATGTATAACTTAAGGACGTTCTCTCGTCCTTATACTAGAGACAATCGATTTTCTTAGGATTTTCTTGAATCTGTGAATATACGTTAATTTAGGTGTGCTTTATGCGTGGTATAAATTTCAGTACCTCTTCCGGTATATAAAAAATCAAGATACTGAGCTTTAAAGTTTCAACTTTTACTAATGAAAAGGTTTTCCAGGCCAAACGGTAAGAGATACGAGGTTGGTCAAAAGGACCAAAGTTGCTCCTCTCGTCGAGTTCTATAAGGAAAAAATGCCAAAATTAAAAAAATTAATTAACAAAATTTTTTTTGAAACTTTGAGGCTCAGTATCTTTATTTTTTATACCGGAAGAGGTATTGAAATTTATACCACGCATAAAGCACACTTAAATTAACGTATATTCACAGTTTCAAAAAAATCCTAAGAAAATCGATTTTCTCTAGTATAAGGACGATAGAACGTCCTTAAGAAACTTTTTGAACAATCTTCGTACATTTGCAAAATTTCCCATTATCGGAAAATTTTATCCTACTCTACATAGAGAGATTCGCAAATAGTGCAATTTGTTTTATGCAGAAGAGCAATATACATGTATATATTGCCTAGTATGACGAAATGTTTCCGCATCCGATAAAGTGTGATATAAGATAATAAAATCGTTTATTGTATGTTCATAGTCACTAATATGTTTTCTAGTTTTCAAAAGATTTCAAGAGTCTCAGTACAGAGAAGTTTCTCTGCGAGAACAATTTATCAGCATTTTTGGATGGAGATAAAAAGCGTTGAAAAGTAATTTTAAAGAATATTAAAGAGTACTAGTTAGTCCTAGTCAAGATTCCTATATGCAAGTTTTGGATAAGATATACTAGATAAATTGCAACGCAAAAAGATAATTATGTCTGACAAAATTAATGGATTCATAAACATTTCCATGCATGAAAGCACTACTGTACATTTCTCCATAATGTAGATTTGGTTTATCATGCTTTGTCCTGTGCTGATTCTTTGATCGATTCAAGGAGGATTTTCATAAAGAATGCGAAAAATGTAAATGTACGTATAAGATAAAGAAATGTATAGTATGTATATATTTAGGAATAAATTGTTGTGGAACACAAAATAAGTCGGAAATGCGTCGATAGAGCGTCGAGTATCTAAGTCAATTACAATACCACAAAACTCAGAGAAATCAGTTCGATAGAAAAATTTATATCACTAATCTTTATATTAATCTTTAAATTTCGATTTTAACAATGCATTTTTTTAAATTAACTATTTAACAGAATTTACTTTCTTTTTTTACATTCATTATAAAACAAAGTACAATTCATCCTCTAAATGTAATCTAGAAACTCATCTTTTCACATCTAAAAAAAAAAAGAGAAATTATATAGTGTTTTGTGCAATTATCATACACCCATCTTTCTTTTTACGCATACTAAATACGTGCCGCGTAAGAAGAAATCGCGTTATTTGGAGAAACCAGTTAAAAAATGGTGCTATCAGAAAAACTGAATTAAAACGAACGTACTTAAAATTTCTAGCTTAATATGCACATCCTCTTCGATAGAAGGTGCACATGCCATGTACATGATTTCTAACTTTATAGAAGGGAGGAAATATACACGCTGTTTTGTATCGAAATATACACGCTGTTTACATAATCGTTTGAAAAGAATAAAGAAAGGGTGAACGAATAACATATAAATGATGATCGTATCATGATTGACAATGACAACTCAGGCAACTTTCAGTACGAAAGCGCCCAAAAGCGAACGCAGCCATAGGCTGCGGTCCACTTGACGCTACAAATGCTTTGAAGCGTTCTTCTTCTCCTTCTTTCTTCATTGAAAGAAAGGAGCAGAAAAATGCTTCGAAGCATTTGTAACGTTAAATAGATCGTAAGTAACTATAATCATGTAATTATAGAATTCAAATACTAACTTCGCTAAATCGACACTCTTATCGTGCAACACGATAATAGACGGAGGCGTTGACTAAGGCGCACAGAGAAATGGAGAGAAAAAGAAACAGAAAAAAGGACAGGTCAGCGAATAAGAGAGATATATAGAGTGTCCCATTTTAATCAGTGCACTTGAATATCTCGAGAACTAAATGAGATATCAAAGTCCAGTTTTTTTTAAGGTTGTATGGTTTCGGGGAAATATATTTTGATAAAAGAAAGTTGATTTTGGACGGGACTGTCAAGGTGAAATAAAGATCAGCTTTATTTTTTTTAAATAAAACCTGAATTTTTTAGTCATCTATGTTTGTAACTCTTCTCACAACAAATAATTTCAATAAGCACTCATCAAAGATCATTGGGGATCATGAGAATGAATGATAAAAGCAGATAACTTTTTAAATAAACTGCGAGTTTATTAGTGGATACAACAAAAAAATGGGACACGTACGCAATTTTTTTCATTTGTATTGTTTTCTAATAAAGCAACGTTTATTTTACTAGTACAGGAAATATAAATTGTCACAATTTTCGGCTTGAACAATGAGAATTTCTGTCAATACCTCAAAGACATTATTTATTGGTAAGGAACTAATAATGAATCCAATGAATTAAAAACGCGCATTACAGAAGTATTCAAAAGCCATTAATAAATGCGATCTTTTTAACATCGTGTTAATCTCTGCATATGCAGTCAGTTTGAACATTAAAACATAAAACGTAGGTGTTTAAAAAATTATGGAATTTCATTTACAAAGTGAAGTTGACTTTTATCTCATCTTGACGCTTTCATTCAAAATCAAATTTTTTTTTATCAAAATGTATTCCCCTTGAAGCTATACAACCTAAAAAAATTGGACCTCGATATCTCGTTTATTAGATTTCGAGATATTCAAGCGCGTTTGATTAAAATAAGACGTTCTGTACATACAAAGATAAAAAAGAAAGATATCTTACATCAATCACAAAGTTACATTAACAATATATAGATACACAGAACACACGAGCACACGAAGCAAAGACACTGGCTAATGACTGGAAAAAGTTAAAAAAAAAATAGAGCAAGAGACTATAAACCGGGACTCTCTTTTTAGCCACGGCACAACATGCTACTTACTAGCTTGGACGGCGGTAGTAGCGGCTCGATTTGACGCGGATCGCGTATCGAGGGATGATTTGGATGATGGAACATCGCCGGCGGCTGCAGCCGCAGCTGCTGGATGGCCGCGGACCAGTTTTGCCTGAACCTCGTCATTCGCACCACGGCACCTTTGGCTTAAATCTTTAACGCCGCGCTCCGGCCTGGCCGCAGCGGCAGCGCCCGACGTAGGTGGGTGATGGACGGTCATATGAACCGAATACTTTACCGGGGAACGTTTTACCGGGGCGGTACTTGCGCTAATACTGTTAGCGGTAGTGACAGTGATGTTAGTGGTGTTGGTAGTGGTTGTGGGTTTGGCGTGATGAAGAGGGCGATGGGGAGGGGCGGTGGTCGCGAGGAAGGCTAGAACATATTGTACAAGAAACAGTACAATTGATGAATTGAGTTCTCTGGCCCGTATCTTGTGCGCGCGCATCTGTTTTATCGCAACGATTATTCCCACCGGAAGTCGAAATCGATCGTTAATCGAGAAAGTGATCCTTGGTGCCCTTTTGCTCTCGCGGGAGGAAAGCTTCCAAGGAAAAGTGATTGGTCTTTTTGCGAAACTTTTTTAATTGTCTTAAGAACATTTAAAAAAAATTTTTTTTTTAACAATACTTCGATATCGGCTTTTTAAATAATTATTTGATTATGTTGTCAAATTTTAAATATTAGCTTGTTGCTATACAAATTATATCTTATTGCCACTCAGAAGACAAACAAAGCTGGCGTCATTTTTCACGAAACTGACAACAAGAGCCGAGTTTGATTTACATAACTCATTTAAAATAAGATGAAAAATTTAAAATAAGTTTTGTAAAATAGGATGAGCTTCTTACTGGTATTGATATATTCTTTTACTGAAATATAATTGCAAAAAAATGTTAAGAATTGCATAATTAAATTGCATTAAATTGAAATATAAACTTATTTATAAATAATGTTAGAATGTGAATTTAAAAAAATATTTTCACTGGTTAGTTTTAAGAAAATTTATAATAAAGATGAAAATTTTGTAATAAAACCTAATAGAATACTCGATGAATACTGCATGTCATACAATTTTTAATAAAAATAATTTAAAAATATTAAGAATTAAACAAATCAATGTTTAATATATATTCAAAAATATCATATTAAAAGTATCATCAAAGATTTAAGTAATTTTATTATGATTTTTTATAACTGTGAAAAATAAAAATTTAATATAATATTTATGTCATCTAAAATATTCGATAGAGGAATATTTAATATTGTAAGTCTTCACATATCGCATATTTATAAACTTAATATTATTTAAAAGCTCTTGATTTTTGTATTTAATGAATTATCTTCCTCTTTCTTTAGCATAACATTTTTTCGTTTTCTTCCATTTCAATATGTTTCATTCTTCTCTGCAATTACTTTTTACCAATAAAAGCACTTTTCCACTTCGCATTCATTCTCAATAACTGTAAGTTACCAACTTTGAGTTTTTATTTATGCAACATTGCCAAGTAATTTTTTCCAACAATCAAAGGAGGATGTGCATTTTAGGCATTTTGAGTACGCAGGGATTGTTGTATTCATTTTTTTTTACAGTATCACTTGCTAAATTTGAGAAAAATGGCCAAAAAAATCGTAGGAAAAGTTAAACACATTTTCATACCGAAGAAAGTAAAACGGTTGATTTTATCACTTTCTCAAGCCATCTCAGCAAATTTCTCTTATATTTTTATTAAAATCGTGGCTTTACTTGTACTAAATAAAATTTTGTGATAAAGGCTATTATTGTAGAGTATCTATAAAATAAAATACTATGAATATAATAGAGCCTACAAATAAATGTTTCTCGTAACTCCTGTAACAGAGATTATGGATCTGACTTGGAAGTCATATGTCGTAACTAATTAGATGCTTTTATACGGTTTGTTTTTCATTTGCATTCAGCAAGTGATACTGATTGTGAATAACAAAAAGAATCCAACGAGTCCTGCGTGCTCCCCAAAATGCCTAAAATGCATACCGTCTTTTAACAATAAAATCTGTTTAAAAGAATATATTTTTAAGTTTAAAGTTTATATTTGACACTTCTGTATAAATGAACAGTTATACTCTATGTAATTATGTTTATAAAATTCTTCAAAAATTTATATATATTTATATTCTTTTCAAATACACTATATATATATATATATATATATATATATATATAATATTTAGGATTAATAAAATATCTGATTTCTTTTTATATGTAGAAGAGCGTTAGTCGTTACTTCCCTCTCATTGCCCATCTCAATCTTACAACCTTATTAACGTTTGCAAAATAAATCTAAGCGTTTGATATAAACTTCGATATATCAATATATTAATAATTTTGATTTTTCCCCCCTTCCCTTGATTGAGATAAACCTTGTACAAATCGGAGCATAATAGAATTCGCAATTTTTCACACTCAAAAGACATTTTTTCTAAACAAAAGCTATCATATATTTTTCTCGTTTATTTCGAAACTATCGACATCAGTATAATAATTTAAAAAATATGCTCAATTAACTTATATAAAATGCATCCCAAATAATTCTTATATGGTATTTTTCCATGTTATATTACTTTATATTATTATCACTTCATTATTTGTTATCACATTGAAAATTCAAATTCTATTTAACGAAAAGCAGGCATTATTATTTGTTATAATCTATCAAATATTGTCCAAACGAGGTTGCGACGCTTCTACAAAGTCTGGTCATGCTATTGGGGATTGATTGCTAAATGCAAGATGTAGGTGAACAGGTTGAAGGATATACAGGGTAGTGAAAATGTTCCGGGATGGTTGAGTGTCTCGTAAACAAGACATTAAAAAATATATAATATATATTTCCTATAAAAAGAGTAAGTTTCAAGTAAAGTTTCAAGAGATTTGATGATGTTATTCTGGTGTGTTCCCTGGTCTCCTTGCAGTGAGGTGTTGGCAAAAAATTTTAGTGAAAAAGTCAACAAAGTTGTAGCACAAAAGATATTTTCAACGTTCCTGCTCAAAGCGTATTCAAATGCCGCAACTTTGAAAATCGGCGCAGGTTACGCTAACCTAGTAAGTGTATTGAGGGTTAATAACCTGCATGAAAACATAACGGCAAAAAATTACTGATGAGATTACACTAATTCCTCAAGAAATGTTTAGAGGTGCGATTGCGTATTTATGATCAACTGATGCATTATTAACCTTATATTACAACGCTTCATACCTTAAAACATTTGTAGAAAACATATTTTTCAAAAATGCACATAATATTTACAAAGTATTCAATCGTTTCGCGAATTTTCGAAAACCTACTGAATTAAAACAATCATCTTGAATAGGTCCAAATATTTATCGAAGAAAAGAATGTCTTAAACAATAGTTGTTTATCTTTTTTTATATACATATTCTGTCTCCGCGCGCAAAGAAGTGCTAATTAACTCCTCTTCTTACTTAAGATTTTTTTACCCCAAAACCATAAAAAAGAACAAGGAACATAGATTTTTTCAAAAATGCATTGTTTACGCTATATTCAACTCAGAATATTTTCATCTCGAAGCCATCAAAATAAATTAATCGTTCGCCCTCGCTCGAATATACATAAGAACCTAATTGCAGTCGCGAAATGGATTGTACCATAAAATGTCATTTCTTATATGTATAACGACTAATCGCAGGGTGATGTCAGTTCTGGTCTCGTTATTTCATATTGCTCGAATGCAACGCGTTAATTAATTAGCCCAGTTCAATCAACGTCAATTGTAATGTGTCTTTTTTCCCAAAAGTCTGAATTATAATTAAAAAAATTTTATTTTTAAGTAAATTTTAATTATTGTTATCTCTTAACAATGACATAATTTGCGAAATAAAAATCAATTTAAAGCTCTGTATTTTATATAAAGTCTTTTAATAAAGTCTTTTTATAATATAGCAATTCACTGTTGTTACCTAAGCACAAAGTATGACTTTACATTTTCTCGTAAATTTATATTATTGTCTATATGTATTTTGTATTTGAGTCAAATGTACTTGATAAATACTCGAATGTAGGCACGTTTAAAATTTAGAGATTTAAATAATCTTAACCCGTAAGTGCTCAGGTGACTTTTTTTGACATAAGCGCTCACGTGAAGGTCAATTTGACCCACATTTTAGTTTATTTATATTTTATGTAAACAAAATTTTTCATTTTTATTTATAATTAATTATAAACTAAGACATGTTTTAAACAAAATAATAATTTTTAAGCAATAAAAATTTAAAGTCCATATTTTTAAAAATATTATTTCTCTACATAATCTATTTAGTTAATAACTGCACAGTTTGCAAGTTGTGCAGTAAATACAGACCTTTAAAATAATCAAATAAATTTTAATTATTATTGTACTTCAACTTAAAGTATAAACACATAGAACATAGGAGTATTATTTCAATAATATGATTGTTCAAAGCTAGCAATAGTTCTAAAATTAATATATTATCGTATCAGTTTTTTATAAGTACATGTTCGTCTGCTTGCATATTAATTTTTTATAGCAGATTGTCACAAAAATAATTAAAAATATCAACAAATAATTATTATTAAAAATAACTGAAAATTATTAACAGACAATATTTCAAAACAAAAATGTATTTATATTTATAAAAAAATATAAAAAAGAAGTGTGAACTAAAGTACTGTGAACTAAAAATGAGTTTTTTTTATAAATAATTATTTTTTTCTTATAATTAACAAATAAAATAAACAGTACGCTAAATTGAATCACAGAAAGTTATGTATGTACGTGTCTGGGGATTAAAGTAACCCAAGGAATATAAAACAAAATTACTGTTTATAGCTGAAATTTTTGATCGTCAATTATTGACGTTACTATATATATATATATATGTAGGTCCGGAAGTATGTTCCGGGACTTTTATTTTTGATATCGGTATATTCCGGGACATTTGGCAGTTTCCAGGACTGTCCTGGAAAAAATTGATGTCCTACGGCAATTTTCGGGACAGTTTTTTGAATCTGATTACATATATATGCGTTATATTCCAGGACTGTACATTTCAAAAAACGTAAACAGTCCCGGAACATACCTCTGGACCTACATATATATATATATATATATATATATATATTAACTTTAGCAACAGCCAGAAAATGGACTTGGTTTACAATCATTTCCTTAACCATTCATACCTACATCCATTCCACGGGTGCAAACACGTCTAATATCCAATGCCTAATAACCTAATATCCTATTATAAAATTTATTATAAACATTCGCCTTAACAACATAATATTACATACATTATTGTATCTTATTGCACTATTACCTAAGATCACAGCCATTCGCACAGTCTGTTAAAATCCTATATCTATTTTCTTTTTCTTTCGCATTTCTTTCTCTAACAACATTCAACAATATTTCCGCTTTGGTGGAGTCCAGCTTATCGTTCCAAAGTTTTTCTAACCTTTCCTTACTATCTTTTCCTAATAGAATGAACCATTCCTTTGTCATCGTACATTCCTCAACGTAGTGTTTCATACTATCCTTCTCTTCCTTGCAAAAAATACACATATTCTTCTCTTCTTCTAACCAATATCTATTACCTAATTCTAAGTTACCACATCTTAAGTTCAATAAAGCCCTGATACTGTCCCCTAGGTCCTGCTTGTCTATATTATCCATCCTTAGATAGCTGGGGCCTTCCAAACCCTTGTTTAGTTCCCTATATTTCTTATTATATCTTGATTCTAAGATCTTACTTTCCTCTAGCTGCCTCTGTACATCCGTATCCCTGTTCCTCATTTCATTGACTAAATTTCTCCCCTCCCTTCTCAAGGCTTCTACTGCTACCACGCTCCAACCATTCCTATTAAAATATCTCTCCCTCTCTTTTCCATATCTATCATTCCAATCATTACTTTCCTTCTCCAACCAGCACTTTTTAATCCATCGTACATCATCTGCTTCTCTAATTTTATCTTCATATCTCATAGCCCTAATTCCCCACCCTATCCTAAGTTTGCTCATTCCTAATTCTCTAGACATCATATATCTCGGAGTACAAAACTTTAAATTGAATACCCATCTAGCGTAATCCATCATTATCTTTTCTAAATTTTTCTTTTCTTCCCAACCCCATAGCTCCACACCGTATGACATTACACTCCTAACTAAATATCTAAATAACATTCCTCTTCTAATAAAATTATTCCTACATATCCTTTCTCCTAGACCCCAGGTTCTGTTTGCCGCAATCTTTCCTTTTCTACATAGTTCTTTAATATGTTCTGTTAGCTTACCGCTTCTGTTAAAAACAAATCCTAGGTATTTAAATGACTTAACCTCTTCGATTTCTTTTCCTTTATTTCCCCATTTCCATTTTTCTGCCTTTTCCCTACTTTTTCTATTGAACACAACCATCTTAGTTTTATCCGTACATAAAATCATTTTTCTTTCCCTAAAAAATTTCCTAATTGTATCCATTATATCTAGCATCGCCTCCCTATTCTTAGCCAAGAACACTATATCATCAGCGTATTCCAACGACCACACTCTTACATCCCTCAGCTGAATACTACCTATACTTCTTTCTTCTAAAACTTTCCTAATCTCCGCCATATACAGGTTAAATAACATTGGACTCAGAACACAGCCCTGCCTAACTCCTTTCGTTATGTATATTTCCTTTGTTAGACCTTCCTTTGATCTGATCGCAGCTTTCGTAATCGCATAGACGCTTTCTAACTTTTCTATCAGTTCCTCTTCTATGCCCATCTTCCTGAGAATCCTCCATAGCTGCCCTCTCTCCACATTATCAAAGAATGCCTTTAGGTCAACGAAAAGTGCATACACTTTACCTTTCTTTCCTTTCTTATCTACTCTCTGTGTTAAATAATCCAACACAAAAATGTTGTCCATCGTTGACTTACCTCGTCTAAAACCTGCCTGGCTTTCTGGTAACAGACCCTTCCTCTCTACTGATTCTTCCAACCTTCCTCTAATAATTTCCGCATATATTTTATACGCTGAGCACAGAAGAGAAATACCTCTATAGTTTCCAACCGTGTTCTCGTCGCCCCTTTTATGTAGTGAGACTATAATGGAGGTTCTCCAATCTTTTGGTAACATTCCTTTCTTCCAAACTTGATTCAGAACTTCTACTAGACCTTTCCTAACCGCACTGAGCGATGAGTCCGTAAGAACTGGTCTTTCTTCTACCGTTCCTATAATGTTTTCTTCTTCCTTGTCTTCCCCCATCTCTTCCGTACCCCCGAGAAGCTCTTTAAAATATTTTATCCATTCCGCCTCTTATTTTATTTTTCTTCCAAACTTTTTTCTTCCTCTTCCTATTAATAAATTTCCTGATGTCTGTCCCGTGCCTTAGGTTCTTCAATTCCTCCTCCTCTTTGATTCTCTTCTCTTTCCTCTTCTGTTCAAATAGTGTTTTCATACTGTTCCTTTCTTCCATATATCTCCTTCTTCTTACCTTTCCTTTTCTCCATCTCATGTATATCCTCTTCACTTCTCTTTTCTTCTTAGTAAAGTTTCTGTCCCACCAGTCTTTAAAGCCAATCTTCCTGTTTCTAATTTTTATTTCCTTCCTTATCATAGCTTCGTGAACTATCTCCTTGAGTTTGTTCCATTTCTCTTCAATAGTCAGCACTTGGTACGCATCCTCCCAGATAATCCCTTCAATTTTCTCCTTATAATTTTCAATAGCCTTCTTATCCCAACAAATTTTCCATCTTGATTCTTCATTCCTATCCCCCTCTTTTCCTTCTTCATGGACTTCCTGGTTCTCATCTAGCGCCCAATCTCTTTCATCCAACAACGCCACTAAAGGCATGTGATCTGAGTCCACTCTCGCATCTACCCTAAATTCTCTAATTCTATCATAAATTTCTTCGCACGCAATCATATAATCTATTATGGAGCTACCCTTTGCGCCTGTAAATGTATATTCGCCTTCCCAATCTCCTTTTGTTGAACCGTTCAACATATATATACCATCCCTTACTTAGTATCCATTCTACTAAATTCCTACCTCCATTACCTATTACTCTATCTTTACTTTTCCTTTCCCACCCTCCTTCCTCTTCCTCCCCGCCGCCTAATTCTCCTATTCTGATATTAAAGTCTCCTCATATAATCACGTGTTTTCTATCTAACTTCTCAATCCAACTGTCTAGAATCTCTTCTTTCCTATTCCACCCTCCCTGTTATGTAATAATATGATGTTTATTATACCTCCTTCCTCAAATATTTCTGACCAAACTAATCCTTCCTCTTCCATCTTTACTAATTTTGTTCCTTTTTTCCCCCATCCCTTTCTTTTACCTAGAATAAAACCTCCTTTTGCCCTTCCTTTCTTATGGGCCTTGGTAGCACTACAACATTCCCAGATATGCGAATTCGGTAACCTCCCTTTAATCGACTCCCAACTTTCTAAATCGATCCAAGTTTCACAAAGACTTATAAAATCAAAACTAGTAATATAGTTCCAGAAATCTCTATCTTTGTTATGTATTCCTACTACATTCCAAAACAAAAATTTCCTATCTTTATTCCACGTTAACCCAACCTTCCCCTCCTCCCTGCTCTCCTTTCTTCCTTTCCTTTTATCCTCCCTTACCCTTAGCTCTACCACCTTCTGACTCACTTCGCTAAATTTTCCTCCACGCTCCTCCCCACCCTCCCGCTGCTTGACGACTTTCATTGCCATTCCTGACATCCGAATTCCTCAATACCTCCGTCCACGATTTCCATACCCCATTTAATCTTACTCTCGCAAAACCTACCTTAATATCCAACCCTTTGCCTTTCTGAACCTTGGCCCATCTATGAATATCTTCCTGCACCTTCCTTTCCTCCCAAGTTAAGTCGTTCTCAATAAATATATTTCCACCCTTTAACTTGTATTTATTTCTCATCACTTCTTTTTTATCTACCTCCTCCAGTTTAATTACCATAACAGTGCCGCTTTTTCTCACATAACTAACGTTGCATCTAACACCAAGTTTTTCTAGTAAAAACTTCTGCGCCCATTCCTTCCAGTCTCCTACTTGATCTAAATTTACCCCTCTCACTACAACATTATTCCTTCTTTCATCTTTTTATTTTTCTTTCACCCATTTTTTTAACTTACCTACCTCTCTAACGCTTAACCTATCCTCGCTTACAGTAGAACCTGCGTAACTACTTCCACATCTACTCCTATTTCTAGAATAGCTGGAACGTCTGGATAATCCACTCTCGCTATCATTTCCTCGCTCTTCACTTTCGCTACCGATCTCTGTACCGTTCTCTTTATAGTCCGAGAGCCCACCGCAAAAATTTGAGTCCATCGCTTTTATGGATAAATTTACTTGCAAAAGGTAGTTTATAAGTCGTATTATCATAAACGATTGTCAGCCAAACTTGCACCCCCTGCATTATGAGCAATAAAAATTTATTAACAATTGGATTTGTAAGCGATTTGGGTCCATCTCTTTTATGGACAAAACTTGTTTCATTCGAAAAGGCATCAAATTCCCTTTCAGAAAATACCCGGCTGATTTGCCCTGGCCCCTGCAAAACCCAGGCTGATCATGATTTTTGACTCAACGCGCGAGTCAGATCAAGCGTGGCGTTTGAAATGCGCGCCGTAAACAAGGACAGAGCGCCACGCTTTTATTTATACTTTGGATACTATCTAATATTATAAATTTTTAAAGATCATAATTGTTGTTATTGTTATTATTTAACGTTTATGATATTATAATATTGTGTAAGAATTATGAATATTTTTTATTTTTTTATTATTTATATTATTATATTTTATATGTTAATTATATACTTTTTATCATTTATCATAGTTAAAAATATCATATTTCCAGATAAAGAGTATGGAACTGTCAGAGAACGTACCCAATAAGAACAAGAAGGTATAATATACGTATATTTATGGTATTAACGTATAGTATAAACATGATATATTAAACGTATATGACTTGAGTATAATTTTCGTTTCTATGACCGTCTCATATACGTTTTCATATATCAATTTTTATTCGCGTATTAAACGTTATACATATACGAATTAAATTCGAATAATTATTCACCCGACATAAAAAAAATTATTTATTTCGAAATTTTATTACTATTTTTTAACTAAATTTGTTTCTTAAGATGCAGTCCATAATTATAAATATTTTTTTGTATTTGAAAAACACACTTACCTTGGTGGGATTTGAACTCGGGACCTCTCCATCGTGAGCCAACTGCCTTACGTGGTAGACTATTTCTTAATTTGATGTAAACGTTATATATAGTCTACATATGTCTTAACCAGCGCAAATATATAATTTTTCAAAAATCATCTTAAGAAACAAATTCAGTTTAAAAAGAGTAATACAATTTTGAATTGATATGATATAATATTTCTTAATGTCGGGTGAATGTCAGAAACCAGTGCCGGCTCATTATGAAATGTTGTGTTCGTAAATATATTTATGAAAAAAGAATATAATAACGAAAAAGAATATAATTAAAATTGAATAATCGTACCTGGATTATAATCGTATTCTCCAAATGTTTATGTTTTTCATTTCATAAATAATATTTCAACGAATTTGTAATTAGCTGCACAGGATGTGGTATAAAATACGTTTATTATTTGTTAAAAATTGCCGCGGTAAAAGCATATAAATATAATATACGCTCAACCTTTTATTAACGTATTTAAAAAATATATCATACCTGGATATTAAATCCTATTCCTAAGACGTTATTTAAAGGGATATTTTTTGCAAATTATAAACGTATTAAAAAAACGCTTATTTAAATAGAATATTATATTATTTTTATACGTATTATAAACGTAGATGAAATTCTGGTGTTACATAAACTATTTTCCAACGTATAAAGTACGTTTCGTATTAAACATACGTAGTAAAAACGAGTGTTATAAACGTATATTACACTATCGTATAAAAAACGTTAATTCTATATACGTATATGCCATATACCTATACCAGTTTTATACCATACTTACGTTTAATATACGTATATAAAACGATACTGTTCTTATTGGGTAATGTAAATTGGAATTTTGTCGAATATTTCCAAGTTTTTTACATTTTTTTTATAATTAATTGAATTTTAACAAAAGCATAGCAAATACTACACGGAAAAAATGATATGTAAAAAATAATAAAATTATCAATAAAAGATACTGTTTAGCCCTGTAATTTAGTCATTTTACTAAATTTTTATTATAAATTGATGTATGAACATCTAATCTTACTGTTTGAATATATATTAATATTACTATACACTGTAAAAAGCATTGATGTGCATATCAAAAATTCATTTGACGTGTTAGTAGTATCTCATTTATTTCATTGAAAAATTACGAGTTTATCATTACCCGTAGCCGAGTTACATAAGAAACTGTAAATAGTATCATCAAATTTCTGACGATATTTTACAGTTTATTTTTTTCCGTGTAGTATTTGCTATGATTTTGTTAAAATTCAATTAATTATAAAAAAATGTAAAAAACTTGGAAATATTCGACAAAATTCCAATTTACATTACGTTCTCTGACAGTTCCATACGTTTTATCTGGAAATATGATATTTTTAACTATGATAAATGATAAAAGTATATAATTAACATATAAAATATAATAATATAAATAATAAAAAAATAAAAAATATTCATAATCCCTACACAATATTATAATATCATAAACGTTAAATAATAACAATAACAACAATTATGATCTTTAAAAATTTATAATATTAGATAGTATCCAAAGCATAAATAAAAGCGTGACGCTCTGTCCTTGTTTACGGCGCGCATTTCAAACGCCACGCTCGATCTGACTCGCGCGTTGAGTCAAAAATCATGATCAGCCTGGATTTTGCAGGAGCCAGGGCAAATCAGCCGGATATTTAAGGGAAATTTGATGCCCTTTCGAATGAAATAAGTTTCGTCTATAAAAACGATAGACCCAAATCGCTTAGAAATCCAATTGTTAATAAATTTTTATTGCTCATAACGCAGGGGGTACGAGTTTGGCTGACAATTGTTTATGATAATACGACTTATAAACTACCTTTTGCAAGTAAATTTATCCATAAAAGCGATGGACCCAAATTTTTGCGGTGGGCTCTCGGACGTTCCACCCACCCTGACCATCTATTTTCCACATCAATTACTTTTCTCTCAATTTCCCTTATTCTCTCTTCATCTTGTCCCTCCTTCTCTTTCCTATCCTCTACGTAACGCATAAAACTTTCTTTTACCATCTCAATTTTACCTATCTCCTTGGTAATCTGATTCTTTACCTCCTTTATTTCCTCTCTGATTGCCCTTATATCCTGTTTTACATCTTCATCACTAAAAGTTACTGTTTTACCTGTTTCTATTATTAATTTCCGTTGTTTATCATCCGCTTTATCGGTCTTACCCCTTTCTACTCTACCGACTCTACCGCTACCTCCGTTACCTACGCTGCTCGCGCTTCCCGCGTTTGGCGAGTTACGCGACGCCCCCGTCCACCGCTTACTCTTCCCAGACGGAAATCTCCCTTACACGGCTATCCCTATACCTGCCTCCAATTACACCGATGCAGATACCTCTAAGCCGCTTGCCTACTTCTCCGCGTACTCGCTCGCTACACACAACCGCTCAAAACTCTCTCTATCACGCCGCACAATTTTCACCCATCCACACACTATCACGCCCTCTATCCAAGTCCAATTATTGACGTTACTATAAATCCAAGAGTAAGTGGAGCGAAAGTATTGAAAGCGCCAATATCGCTAAGACAAAAATAAAACAGAAAAACATTCATTTGTTCATGCGGGATTATCCCGATTGCACATATTGCAATATTACCAATTGGACACGACGATATTTTCCAATCGGACATAGTCGCTATCGGGCACGCACAGTCCTAATCGGACACACTCCCGATCAGACAGTCTCGACTGAGCACAAACTCGATCAGACACAGTTCCGATCGTACACAGACTCAGGTCTCAGACATGGGTTTCCAACTTTTCACGCAAAACGACGTCCACCTTACACCGCCCGGTGCTTAAGTGCAAAATAAGGTCTATTATTATACGGGAATGTCTAATCGGAATTGTGTCCGATCGAGTTTGCGTCCGATGACAACTGTGTCCGAACAAGACTGTCCAATCGGAAATGTGTCTGACCGGAAAATATCGTCGTGTCCGATTGGTAATATGTGCAAACGAGACTCACTCATTCATGCGTCTGGATCAGTTTAACCTACACACTTACGGGTTAAGCAAAAATCCATATGAAGATATAAGGTAAATTTATAGAAGTCCACGTCCGATAAAGACGTTACGCTATATACATTCAGCACGTACACAAGATTTTTTGTCTAAATGGATCAGCTAAATTAATCGTGTCATGTATCGAAAACGATTTGCGCACGATGGCGAAAAAGAAAAGGGAAAGAAAATGTGATTAAGAAAATAATTGTAAGATAAATTCGCTTCGCGAATCAAGTTTCTAACATCTTGCAAGAATTTTTCTAGAACCATTCCGGGAGAAGTCTGCAAAAGGTTTATGACAAGCCTAAAACGCATCAAAGATCATCGAGATCGAGAAGGTAATGGATGAATTATAAAAGGGAAAGAGAGAATAAGGGAACGCGCTCTTTGGTATGCAGTAATTCTGAAAATATGCCAGACCGATGCGTCAGAGACAGCGGGCACAGCAGGTGTACGTGACCAGGTACAGTAAACGTACATTTGCGATGTGGGACTTGCGGGGGCCTCTTGTGGAGCGGAGCAAGCCCTGGGCCCGAGGGTGGCGGCGGTAATAGCGGTATAGGTGGCGTCGACAAGCCAGTCGCCAGAGGAACCGTATATATAGTCGCGGGTTCCCGTATGCTCCAACGGACACGTTGGCCTGGGCCTGCCGCGGCTGAAACACCCGCTGCCACTCCTGATGAATTTAATTCACGATACGTCTCCTCGCGATCGCATATTCTCGTACGAAAATTTGTGAGAAAAAAGCGAGGGTTCGCGAAGAGGATAGGTAATTCGGAACGAGTACCAATATCGACAAAGCAAAAGACGATGATGACAATGATAATGATAATAATAATAATAATAATAGTAATAATAGTAATTATAATAATAATGGTGATAATAATGATGATTATGATGATGACGACGATAATAATGATGATAATGATGATGATAATGATGATGACGATAACAATAATGATGATGATGATGATGATGATGATGATGATGACGACGACGACGACGACGACGACGACGACGACGATGATGATAGATGATGATAATGATGATGATGACGATAACGATGACAATGACGACGACAACGACGACGACGATGATGATGATGGTAGGGGTGGTAGTAATGGTAATAGTAGTAGTTGTGATGGTGGTAATGATTTTAATGATGATGGCGAGACAGTAAAAGGCGATGATAATCAAAATTGCTATTGACGTTTGAAAACTAGAAAGAGGCGGGAGGGTAAAAGCGGAAAAGGGATAGAAAGGAAAGAGAAAGAAGGGGGGAAGAGATTACTGTTATGAGAGGATAGCAAATGTGATTTATACGGTAATGGCGATTATTACTCATCGATGATGATGTGCGACCCATTGGTTTCGGGATTCTGTCATTAAAATGCCCCAAAAGCTACAGTAATCTCTTAAGCATACATTTGTCGGTATTATATATTTATAACTTTGTCGTTAATTTAAATTAATAAATTATGAAAGGATGTTAATGGATTTATGATTGATTAATGACCACAATGATGTTTCAGTTATTTAACTTTGCAGATTACATTGTATAATGAATCACCGAATGTGAGAGCTGCATTTAAAAAGTTTGCAGCATGCAATGTTACTAGAACATATACAATTTAAGCTTCGTTTTAGTTTTCTTCTTAAAATTATTTTTGTTATATTCTCCTAAATCTCTCTTAAAATTTATTCTAAGTTTTTTAAATCTTACTACTGTGTATTTAACGTTGCAATAAAAATTGAGCATAACATAAAAAAAACATATTAAATAAAAATAATTAATGTTACATATTGACAACAAAGTCTGATCAAGTACATAACGAACATAATTAACATATCTATCTTATTCTTCTATGAACAACACGATTACATATTTTCAAAAATTCAATAGTTTAAATAACAAAAAGTACGGTACACACATTTGTATTGTTAAAATACTTAACAAATAAGTAATATTAGATTTTTTCTCGACAATGGCATGTGATATAATGGATGTGATGGATGATGTGGAGTCGATGTGGAAAACTGTATCATGATTCATCGCAGGTTAAAAACAGGATCTTTCTCGCGTAATCGCAAAGGACTACGAAGGCGAATAATACATCGCACAAATAACTTTCATACAGTATCTATCGATATAACTACCGATTACTAGATGAGGGTATTAAAGGCAGAGACAAAGAAATAGAGACAAATAGACAGAACTGTCATGCATCTGCCTAAACATTAATGACGACGCAATTATAATAATTGACGCTCACCGCATTGTATAAAAACTTGTATGCAAATATATCTTCAAAGTATTCTTACTAAGCATAGAAATAAAATAATCAAATATCTCAGCAATTAACACTTCAATCATTTTAAATCATTTAAGCTTTTAAATCCAAACTGAAAATTCCTCTTACCTACTTTCTGACGCATTTACAATTTAATTTACCAGCGCCTTAATTCTACATATAAATATAAAATAATTCGCTTCAAATAACTCTTACAGAGAGAAAATTAAATATGAAAAATTTAACATATCTTTCGGCGTAGTGTGACATTATTATTTTTAGAACAAAATAAAATGCTTTTAATTGTTGTACATTTTAGTAAATAGTATAACGAAAAACGAACCAAATGATAATTATCGTACAAATAAATTTCGCGAGCGGTGAGCATCTCCGACGTACAATTGTACAAATATAATACTTAATTATGTAGGACGAATGTTTTTTGACTTTCGAGGCCGACAAGAGCAGACAGCAGTCCAAAAAAGGTCATATATAATATAGATATATATGTAAGTAATCTATCCAAATCCAGTTTATGCACAAAAATGCAAAGGGGACTCGACTGACAGATTACGAACTCTAATCGATTCAAGAAACGATCCCCTTGGGATATTAAACCAGCTGAGAATACTTCTGATACGACTAACGCAAAATTTAATTTTTGGTTTACACTACTTACTCGGGCGTGGATGTCTTTCGGGCTCGCCGCTTTTCTCCCTGTGCTCCTTATCCTTGTTCTTTATTTCTTTTTCTTTTTCCTTGACAAAAGAAAGCAAATCCTATGGTATAGTCTACTGTATCAGCTGAGATGCAATACTAAAATATTGTTACGCCCGTGCTGTACGCCCGTTCCGTGCGCTCATGCGGGTCGCCCCGTAGCGAAAAGTCGCGAATCGTCTTTAGCGACGGCTGTGTTATTGATAATTACGACTGTCAGATTACGCTCCGGGTGTCCGTCACGATCGGACGTGTTAACCCGAGCTCCGTGTACAAACGAATCTACATTAAACGAGTTCCTTTTTATATAATAACGAGCCTTATTTATTGAGTGAGTGCCGGAGTGCGCGTCGCAAGTGTGTGCAAGAGCGAGAGAGTGGCTAACGCCCGGCGAGCGTAACATTTTGGGGGCTCGTCCGGGATCAAAACGCGACGAGCACAGTGTCTCGAACAGGATGACGACCACGCACACCCGCCGAGGACCCGTTCGCAGGCCGCGACGTCGGCAGGAACGGAGGCGGGCGCGATCCATCCGCTGGATGCGGGAGTGACGGTGGCAGAGACGAGCGCTTTCGAAGCCGTCTACTCGGAACTTCAAAAGTTGCGCCAGGAGCGGCGGCTGGAACAGGAGGAGCAACAGCGTTTTCGCAACGATATGGAGGTTCGGCTGAAGGAACGCGACGCTGCGGTGGCACGTCTTCAGGAGCAGGCCCGAAGGGACGAAGAGAATGCGGCAACGATCCGCCGACAGGAGGAGGAGCTCCGTCGACTCCGAGGGACGAACGCCAACGTTTCCCAGCTAAGTCCTTCCATAATTAGAGCGTCCGGGGACATGGGGACGCGAAGCGCGAACGCCGAAGAGACGCAGGTCGCGCGCGAGGGGAGCGCGATCGCGGGCGGCGCGAGTGAGAGAGGCGTACGCCCGATCGAAAGAAACACGGTCGCGGACGTCGCGAGTGATAATGATGCACGCCCGATCGAGAGAAACGCGACCGCGAGTGCTGCGTGTGATTATGTCGGGAATCCGAGAGTGGGGAGTACATACGTGTTCAATGTCGCGAATCGAACTGCGGGAGACGCCGCCATAGGAACAAACGTCGGGCTCGGTTACAAATTAAAGCCTGATACTTACGACGGGACGGTTCCCCTTCAAGAATATTTTTCACAATTTAACTTGATTGCGCGAGCGAATTTCTGGGACAACGCGACGAAAACCGTCGCGCTGGCTTCGAGCTTGAGAGGGAAGGCGCGCACGATTCTCGAAACGATACAAGACATTGAGTGTCTTAATTTTTCGGAACTAAAATCGAAGCTCGAATTGCGTTTCGGCGAGGGGCGTTTAACGCAAAACTATTATTCTGCCCTCACGAACCGCAGACAAAGATTCGGGGAAGATCTGGCCGCTCTCGGCTCTGATATCGAAAGATTGTCGCGCCTCGCATACCCCGAGTGCCCCCTTGAAATTCGCGAAAAGATTGCCTGTTCGCAGTTTGTGACGGCCGTTTCGGACCATTTTATTCGGCGGACGTTACAAATGGAGGGGATAACCTCTTTATATCAGGCGGTTGAAAGGGCGAAGGCATTGAAAATTATTCAAGGAGAGGGTTTCGTCCGCGAGAAATTTAATCAAAACACTCCGAAAGAGGGACTGAAGGAGGACGAGAATCATGGAAAGGGAGAGGGCGATAAGAAGCAGAAAGAGGAGGGGAAGGAGAACTTCCAAAAAGGGAATTTTCAAAAAGGGAATGGTCGTGGCAGCAAATTTGGCGCCAGCCGGGGGGAATGTTGGACATGTGGAAAATCCAGACATTTCCGTTCTGAATGTCCTGAAGAAAAGGGAAACGCGGCTTAGTCGAACTTAGCGGGGGAGGTTTGGCTCGTGTTATTAATACCCCGAATTTTATTTATGAAAATGTTGTGTTCAACAAAAATAATAAATGTTATTTAATATTTTGTTCTCTTTTACTGTGCGCAATGTTTGTTTTTCCCTAGAGGAAGTCGGAGTACGTAAGGAGTTGAGGAAGTACTGTGGCAGAACATCGGCCGAAGACTTCTTCTCGGGAAAGTTCTGTTTTAAGGAAGACTGCCTCGCCCACGGTTTTTGAGCTGTGGTTTTCCCGTGGGACATTGAGCAAATGCTGAGGGAGCCTGTAAAGGCGTTGGGTCCACGCGAGTTTCTCCCCCCCCTTGTCCGAAGATTTAGCGAGACGACGACGCGGGAGGCCGGCGGCGGAGGGAGAGCACCGGGGAAGCGGAGCTTTCGGAGTCGTCTTGAGGCCGTCGGAGAGGGGGGAGCCTGGCCAGCTCTCCCCAGAAGAGGTTCGGACGAAGTCTGGTGTGCAGCTACCGGGGACCAAGAGGGACAGGGTCCGGTAACTCGGGGCAACAGCCCGAGGAGGACAAGTTAACTGTTCGGTGCCCTGGGGCTCACGATAAAGCTGTACTGCAGGAAACTACCCTCTCGGATTGTCGGGGCGACAATCTTGGAAGAGGGGGGTAGTGTTACGCCCGTGCTGTACGCCCGTTCCGTGCGCTCATGCGGGTCGCCCCGTAGCGAGAAGTCGCGAATCGTCTTTAGCGACGGCTGTGTTATTGATAATTACGACTGTCAGATTACGCTCCGGGTGTCCGTCACGATCGGACGTGTTAACCCGAGCTCCGTGTACAAACGAATCTACATTAAACGAGTTCCTTTTTATATAATAACGAGCCTTATTTATTGAGTGAGTGCCGGAGTGCGCGTCGCGAGTGTGTGCAAGAGCGAGAGAGTGGCTAACGCCCGGCGAGCGTAACAATATGATTAAAACTTTGTCCATATAATTTCATACACATTAACATTAAATTAAAATATTGTTTTTTTTTTCTAAAATACTGTTTCCTCCTCTTTTAAAATTTCTTTCCAATAAACGTTCTAATCTAATATACAGAGTGCCCCATTTAAATATGTCGTTCAAAATAACTTGTTTATTTTCAAAAATATACAAAAAGAAGGCATATTTGTTGAAATATAACGATAAAAGTAAATAACTGTTCAAATCGTTATTTTTACCGACAAAATGTAATCGTGTTTCATCGTTACAGATGAGGAAAAACGCCGTTACCAATTCGATATAAAAAAAAGTAATTCTAATGGTAATGGCATTACACGTAACGCGTTACTTCTCAATCTTGTATGTTTCTAATAAATCAGTGACATATACCTTAGTATCCTTGGTAACAGATGGTGCACGGGGAACCTGACGTTTAGGCGATCTGCGATCGGCGACGGTCGGTCCGAGGCTCTGCGAGCGTCCGGTTCTTGGACTATTCTTCGGACTGGACTTGATGCGCGGCTGAATTTCGTCCCGATGCTCCTTGACGTCGTCACGCCGCCGTGGTATCACGGGCTCCAGCTTCTCTCTCGTTGGAGAGGGAAGCAGTGCACCGTCACCTTTGTAGAACAAAATTTCTTTTTATTTTAGGACAATTTGCAAAAGAACGAGAAGGGAAACAAAATATGATACTTATATGTGTATATAATTTATAGAAATTAGTCGATTAGATGTATATTAATTACTTGAATAAAATAGTTAATTTAATATCCCAGCAAACACCAAGTGACATGCAACTTACATGCTAATTATAATTTCTTACTCAATAATGTAAATGCAATATAATACATCTGTTAGCATGTTACAACTAGCATGTAAGTTGCATGTTACTTGGTGTTTGCTGGAATTATTCTTAAAATTATATATGATTTATTCGCTTATTGATATATCAAGTGAATTGTAGATGGACATAGACATAGATTATCTTCAACGAGACATATACTACGTTTATGCGAGCGTTACTTCTGCAGTAACTTACGATAATTCCTTCGCGTAAACGGGATTTTGTAGTAACTTACGATAATTTACTCCGCGTAAACGAGTGAATTATCGTAAGTTACTACAGAAGTTACGCTCGCGTAAACGTAGTAAATGAAGATATATAATTAATGTTTATTATTGTTTTTATATTAATTAAATTATTTCTCAACTACACATACCCACACCAGTAGTACGATCGAGATGGTGGCGGATCAAGAAATCCTTTCTCGAGCGGAATCGATCATTATCCTGTGACAAAATTAAATTAGAAATATAATTGCGTGTGCTATGTTGTGTGCGTAAAAAATTTTAAAACCAAATGTACAGGATGACAATCCTGTGCACAGGAAAGTTGCTAAAACTAAATACTTGTTATTTTGTAATAAATAAATAAAATTAAATAAATTTAAACACTAATTGTAAGATAATTGTCCCAGTAATAATCATTTAAGTACGTTATTAATAATTATTAACTAATAAAAATAAAAGTAACAAAAAATAAAATATTAACTTCTTGTAATGGTAACACAGGCCGACGTCAATTTTGATCCTCATATCTTAATAATCGTTTCTGAAGAATTTTGACATGCTGAAACCGAATTCGTTGCCCGTATTGCTCTATCGCATCAGGTTTCGAAGATATCTCTAAAAAAATAATCTTGAAAAAAAAACTTTTTCTGTCATAATTGCTCCCTTGAACAATTTACCGCAACTTTTTTCTTAAACATTTTTTCGTATATCATCAAAAATAAAAGATATGGGATATTTCAGATGCTCGCGAGTTAAGTGGACCTCCTGTATGTTTGGAAAATCTGAACGACCTTTTCTATGAAAATTTACCTAAAGTTCTTCAAAAACGCAGTTATAGTTATTAATGTTAGAAATTTAATAATTTGCAAAAACGCCTTGATTATTATGCATATTCAGATAAACAACACTTTAAAAACATAACATTGAGCCATATGCAGCAATTTATTTGTTTTTTTATTTATTTGCCTTTTTTAAATATTTATTTGCATTCCTAATAAAAATAATGGAGTTCTTTCTTTAATTTACAATATTAAATTTATTTTGTTCTGTCCATGATATAATAATATAAAATATCAAATATCAAATAACTGTTACAAAATAATAGCTATAATAGTGTCAGCAATTTTGCCGATTATCCTACATATACATATATATGTATATATTCTCCGGTAAGTAAAAACAATAAATCGCATATAGCAATATTAATTTATCTGATAATTGCCCTACATCTTTATTTTAGAAAAAAGTCGCGAAAGGTAAGAGTTGCAAAATAATTGTTGTGGATAAAAACGATCGTTTCAAGACATCGTGCATAAATTAAAAAAAAAAGAGTAACACTCGAGCGATTTTAAGATAATAGAAAAGAATCAGTTGTGTGTGCATCTCGACTTTAGGATATTTCGATGATGTTCGATAAAAGCAGCTTATTTTCCGTAAGAGGATAAACTCTTCAATCGATAAGATATTTGCATACTGCCTTCATGTCCTCCTGCATTATGCCGCGAATCGGTCTGGTTTGCTCCGAGGACGGTTGACCCGCCGGTAACATAGTGGCGATCGGCACGACCTTCCTCGTGTTCTCCTTCTCTTTCTCCTCCTTGGTGACCGACCTGAATCGATCAAAAGGCGATTTTATATTTATATTTATATTTATATTTATATTTATATATTGTACTTATATTTATATTTATATTTATATTTATATTTATATTTATTTTATATGACAATCATGTCAAGCCGACCATCGATTCGTTCGAATCGATAAAATGAACGAGCTAACTACGACGGAATCCGTGTGAAGGTGCGAGCACGCTCAAACTCTCGCGAGTGTTTTCGCTTTTGTTTTGCGCGTGAACGGCAAATCCGTGATGAACAGCGTTTACGATCGCACAGTGGATACAACGTATGTGGACGATAACGCGTGTAAATCCGATAAGCGAGGTGTTTGATGCATTTGTGTCTGTCGGATGTAAGAATTTTGAGTGACTTAAACGCAATTCCATTAGAAAGATCCATCTCTTTAAGTACGATGACGACCTTCAAAATGACAAATAAACAAATAGATTAGGGCCAGGGTACATAGAAAAACTTAAGCACTAAGCAAATTGACCAATGACTATAAAGTTTTCGAGAATACTTGACTGTAATTGGTCAATTTTGCTTACTGCTTAAGTATTTCTGTGCCAGGGCCCTTAAGAGTACGAATTGTTTGAAACGGTACACAGTTGTGTTCAAAGTGCGTTCAAAATACACAAAGTGTGGTTGAATTCACACATTTCTGAAAATGTTTTGCGCTAGGAAATTCAAACTGAATTTCTCATTTATTATCTTTTTCGTATTTGAAAGTTAAAATTCGTAGTTAAAAAGAGCGGGAACTATGTTGAACAAACATACATTACATATAATTAATACCAGAATATTTTGGCGTTAGAAATATTTCTGGAAAGTTATTATGCGATATTTAACTATGCGTTTCCATGAAATATTTCAATAATAAACTGATGAATGAAAAAGAATGTACATGAATCGCGATTGTTGAACAACTCAACAACCAACAAATCAACAAGCGTTGTTACTCACGTAACAACGACAACACAATGACGACAACAACAACAACAATGACAACAACAATAACAATAAAAACGAGCTTCTCTCGTTGGAAAATGATGGAGTATAGTGTACTGGCCTGGCAAGGGATAAGGCGTTGAGCGCATGGTTACTGGAGACTCGTTTCCATAGCGAAGCCTCGTCTTCGGCTGCCAAACCGCAACCCCAGTCACGATGCTAACGCAAATCAAAATGTATCAGCATCCGTCTCTATGTGTCTAAGTTGTTATTTCCATGAAAATATAATCTACCGCAGGGTGTCGCGACACATTTTCTAAAAAGGGTAACACTAAAAAAATTGGTCACACCGACGTTGATCAACATCAACTCCGATTAAGTCTTCCACTCTATCCGTGAACGAATTACCTTAAGGTACTGTTTTCTTTTTCTTTAGTGAGATACATGATTTTATACAGGGTGTCTGATAATAGGTATAATACTGCTCATGGATAGGTAGAGCGGATTAAATTGAATAAAAAAAGTGCACCATTTTGCATTTTTCGCAATTATTAATGAGAAATTGTAATTAATAAAGATCTATGAATAAGCGTGCATCCGTGCAATTCAGTAGCAAAAGACAGCCCAGCGTTACGCATTATTGTTCTAACTGCGCTTCTTCCCATGTCTCGCCATGCGTGTAACAAACCCAATCAGCGCGTGACGCTGAGCTGTCTCTTCTTCGCTGCACATTTGCATTTGTCAGGCAGATATGCTCTCATTCGCAAAATGATACAAAACTTTTCTACTCACAATCAGGTAAATCCATTCTATTTACTTATGAGCAGTGTTATGCTTATCAAGAGGCACGGCAGTGTCTCGCCAAGTGTAGACAGAAAGTGTATAGTGTACCTAATGTATACCTGAACCATCGAGTTGAGTGTGAAGACATGATTGATATTTAAAAAAGTGCTAAGCGGGTGAAATCTCTAGGTTCAATTTATTCGATTAAATTCAATTTATCCGATTTTAAAATATATCTATATTAAAAAATTTCTCTTAATATTTTCATTACAGAAAAAAATTAAAACTTTTATTATATGTATAATATGACCCCAAGTAATCAAACTCATTAAAAATTTCATCTGCTTAACTGTTTTTTAGATATGACAATCGTGCCTCCGCTCAACTCGATGCTTCAGATTATACAGAGTGTTTTCTAAGTAAGTACAAAAAATTGAAGTGAATATTCCGTGACTTATTTTAGAAAGAAAAGGTTTATCTCCTATAAACATAAACTGCAATTCGGTTTCTGTAGCGTTCTAAATATATATGACTTAATCAAAGTTAAGTAACCAGACTTAATATGCTACACGGTACTAAGAAAACACACAAAAACATGCTCAGGAAGACACTAAAGTATTTTACTTAGACAAAAAATTCTTGGAATTGCATTCCTAAAATTATAAAATCGCGGCGCGAAAATCGTTTCAAGATCAATTTCAAAGATGTGTTTTCATAAAAAAAGTTGTATGAGATAGCCGCCTAATGAACGGTTAACTTGCTGCAAAATATTTTGTAAGGCGGACTTATTTTACTTGTATGTCATGGATGAAATATATTATATGTCGCTATGCAAAACAGCGGAATATCTAATTTGGCAGACTTGCAATGGCTGGACTTTCGTTGTTATTGATGACATCACGGAATAAAGGAAGATAAAACAAACCATGCAGAATTTCGATGATCGATTAGATTGTTATTCGCTGATCCTCAAGACTAACAGATAATTAGATAAACTCGATGACCCTAACGATCAGATCAATTGAGCAATTGGATGCAGAGAATACGAAGCGCGGCGATCGGACGTGGGATTCACGTAAAGATGGACGAAATACCGCGTGTGGAAAGCTGACTTGCGAGATAATAAGAATTCCTCGAATAAGAACCCCAATTTCGAAAAGACGAAACGTCTCCCACGGATTACCTTGTACTCGTCAGCGAGTCGCCGGAGCTCGATCACCTCCGCCGTGGGAAATGGTCTCGTCTCTGATTTGCCCCGCACTTTATTGTCCGATATCCGCACGGTTCTACCTGACTTTTTACCCCTGCAAATAATCAATTTTGTGTGTAATGATCACATAATCGTCACGTCGCGTTATCATCGCGTCTTCACACCGATCGGGATCGTCGTAGATGCCTTTTTTTATTTTCTATTTCTCTTATTTCGCTTCCTCTTTCAAAAGGATATCGAATCTTTTTACGCGATAAGCCGTACGAACATCTTCGGCTGATAATCTGACCTGAAAGCTACTTTCAAATCCGACAAGTCCTCTTCGCGTTCATCGCCCTCCGGTACCATACCGTCGATTCCGTCCGGTCTACCCACCAATGGTTCCAGTTCAGACGCCTGAACCCCTGGGGAATGCACAAACATACGTTAAATAATGTTTTCCGTATATATGTACGTGCGCAATATATGACGAGATTAAGTTTTTTGTTATAAATATATTTTTCGTTATATTCAATTTATTACTTCGATCGTTACATTATTATAACAAAACTCGATAAAATGACAAACATCACAAATGCAAATTTTCGATATACTGAGGAAAGGTACATAAATATCATGACTTGCTAATAGTGGCATTATAATTAGAAAACTTTAATTCAAAAATTCTATTTTACATCTGTCATTTCATCGCCTTTTACGATTTGATGACGGTTCCTCTCTAGCAGAAATGTTAAATGATTGAAAGAGAGAGGGGGGAAAGAGAAAAAAAGAGGAAAGAAGATAATAATTTTTAAATTATAAAACTGTGATACTTTATAAATTCGAGACTCGCGTACGTCTACTCAGATAACAAAACACCTATCATATATTTACGAAATATGTGCGTAAACTCGTGACGAGAGTTTGCGCAAATAACATGTAAAGCTGCGTCCGCAAATGTTTAGCAACAATATTAAATTTGTTTCAAGCAAAGGTTTATTTAATATTCATTACATTTCCGCAGCAACGCAGTTTACGTCCGAAAGCTCCATTGGTATATTTACATATTATTAATGGAAATAATTTAGATATTGTTGCCGCAAACAGTTTGCAGCAATAATTTATACATCTCTGCTGCAAAAGTACCGTAAATATGAATCCCATACAGAGGCTACAATTCAATGTTTGTAGAAACAATACATAAATTGTTTCCAGCAATAATTTGCATGATTTTGCACACTCATGTTTTGATATCTGAGTTATTCAGGATCCCGATTAATGCTGAGATTAAATAAGTACCGTCGCGCTTGTGACCGAAGTCGCCGGGTCGCTTCTTGTGTACCGGCGCGGGTCCAGTGGGTGCCATACCCTGTTTAAGCGCACCCATGCTGAGCGATTTTCTCGGCGGGCCCGCAGTACCCCCGGGAAATCCTGCAGCTAGGACCGGCGCCTGGGTCTCGCCATTCGTCAACTGCGATCTTTTAGGCCAAGCGAACTGCAGCCGGTACTCGGTACTGATACGAGATATCGCCTTACTGAGCTGACTCGGTGGCAGTGCCGACGTTGCTGTAACTTCCTGTGGTTTGAAAACCAATATTTCAAACTCGATTAACCCTTCGTAATAATCCAATATATATTGGAAAGCAAAATGGTTCTCCCAGAATGTTCTCATCGCACGTGAAATCTCAGAGATTTGTAATTAGCTTTTTAAAAAGATATCTGACGTCAGGGAAGACATATTCTAAAAAGAGTCCGAAAATAGTATATTACATTTAAATTTGTCGCCAATGTCCGGAAATACCCTGTATATTTAACATAACTAATATACTATAATTATATTAATATAAGTCTAAAAAAAAAAATAAGGATAAATTTGGCATTTTATTTAATTAGAAAAAAAGGAAGAGGAGAAATAATCATTCCTGATGAGATAAATAAATCTTCTCTGTTAATATGTTAATTTTTGTTTATGCAAATGTTGTTATAAGTTACAAATAATTATAGAAAATTATTATCAGTGATGTAATCCTTACTCGTACTTTATCAGCTACAACGTTCGAATCGATGGTGTCGATACCACCGCCGTCCGCTGCCGTGATAAATTCGTGCGTCTTGTAAGCGAGCTCCGGACATTTCTTTCGCCTGGGCAATGGTGGTTCCAAAGTGGGCCCTGTAAAATTTACATCATTTTTTAATCATCATCTTCCCCTTCTTTTCTAAAACTTTGAAATGTTGCTCCTTCGTTAGGTCTCTCGATCATATTCACTCAACTTATTGCATTAGAGCTATAGCATTTTCAATCATTGATCTGATAAAAAATGTCTTTTATAAACTCACGTTTTAACAATATTTATTTAATCAATTTCTCCTTTGAAAAAAAAGATGCAATAGATTTTTCAGATAATTAATAAAATTAATATCTCCCGGGAATCAATCCGTAAACTTCCAATAGTTATTATTTGCTCTTTTATCAAATCCATCATGTCATTTCTCAAGCGACAATATCTTGGTGCAACTTAGATATACTGCAAGTTTGTCTCGGTGACGGCAAATAATCTTTAACAATCGAGACACTTAAAGAAGTTTCGATCAACTTTCCAAGAGTGATTGCACACAAGCAAGATAAACACAAATGCCATTACATTAAAAAAAAGTCACTGCGGTAAAAAATAAATGTAATGAAAAATTGCAAGAAATCATAGAATTCTTGCGGCGTTTTAATATACTAGATAAATGACCTCTAGAAGACACAATGGTGGAAAATGGGAACGATTTTAAGCGGCATGCAGGAAAATCTTGGAAAAGCAAGTGGGACACAACATCAAGCGATGATGGTAAAAAGTCGAAGTTGCACAATGAAGAAATAGAACTTGTGGAAAACTTTCTTTGTGGAAAAACTTTCGCGTCGAATTTGCGATGCCGATATAGGCGCGTGCAGTGTTTGTTAATCCACCATTCTTGTGTGGCTCGTTCGAATGCTTCGTTCACGTTTTACACTCGCCGCGCCGGTTTTCCGATTTTCCTTCGTATCTGTATAATAGCTTCTTAGAGGCGGCACGGCGGCGGGGTATTTAGCGACAAATAATGTAAGAAATTTATTTCATTCTTCTTGTCTTCCCTATTAGCTGCCTAATAATCAGTTTTGTACAACCAAGCATAAGATGATCAGATTTCTATGAGCTTTTGTAATTAATCTTCTATTAAAATTTACTTGCTTACTTTTGCGTGACAAAATTTTAATTATAAAATTTCTATCTTAAAGAAAATTTCGCGGAATTAAGATTTTTTTCCAATTAAAGACGCGTAATCCTTTGAATTTTATATATATCTGTTCGTTTTATTTTTAATTTAAATAAGATAACTGAATTTAACTGCGAATTTAACTTGGGTATTCTTTCAATTAGCGAGTTTATAAAAAGTCACCATATATCTATTTATATTACGTCTTACTATTTTTCGTCAATAATTTCTTAGAATTAGTTTTTCTATATTGTATTAATTTTATAATAATTTAAAAATAAGTGTAAATTGTATTACTTTAACATTTTTTTAATTATTTTAATAACTACATTTTTAATTATAGTTAATATACATAATATCATAACGTCACTCGTTACCATTCTTTGCGTGATCTCGAGGTGATCTAGACATTAGAGCAGCGTCAGAGTTATTAGGAATATGCCTTATCTTTTCTGTCACGTATGCACATTATTAATTGTTACTGTATTTTAATTGAAAAATACCTCTATTTTCTTATTTTGTAACAGTGATGTTGCTGTCGTTACATATTGTTGCGCAGCAATATAACATATTAGTCGCGTAAAGGTCTATCCAGACAAACTTGCATAGCGCATAAACATAAGCATAAGAAAATTGATTGGTCCATATACTTGTGCATAAGAAAATAGACCAATCCATTTCTTTATGCATATGCTTATGCACCTATGCAAGTTTGTCTGGATTGACCTTTATAAGTCTACAACCTTGCTTTAAGGGTATTTAAGCTCTAAGCCGTAAGAAATTGACCAATCATAGTAGAATGTGAGAAAAATACTCGACTGTAATTGGTCAATTTCTTACGACTTAAAGCACTTATTGTAAACCAGGACTAATGATACATAATCGTATAGCAATATTGTCCTTAAAAGTTGCATGGATAGTATAATTTAACCATGGTTAACCATGGTAGTATAGTTTATCATTTTACATGTTGTATGTATGATAGGTATTCAATTTCATAATCGTTATATATATATATATATAATTTATAAAGCATATTATAAATATATTATTTATATTATTTATAATATATAAGAGAGTAAAGCAGTGCAAATCAAAGAAAGATACGTATATTGCACATATTTTTTTCTGACTTGCACTTGTTTTATTTTTACGGTAGTAATAAAGCACAATACAAATAAATGTCTTAAATGTTAAAAAGTTTTTAACATATAGTATTATTTTTAAAGGTTTTCAATAATCTATTCATGCCATAAATATTTTCAATGTCTTTCTTCCTATTTTCTTTTTCTTTTTTAGAGTTTACATAATTAAATAATGAAAAATTCTTCATGTAGAGAAGAAATTTAACTTAACCTAATAAAAAATTATTAGGAAAATTAATGATTCCAAATTTATTAGAATATAAGGCAAATATAAAAAAATGATTTATTTATTCATTCATTCAATTGCGCAACAGTCCGAGTCGGACCTGGGCTTCCCTAAAGACATATGCTTATGGTGCGCACGAAGGTTGTACACAAGCACATGCGGGACCTACAGTTTAACGCCGAATCCGAACGGCAAGGTAGAGGAGGTTTCGAGTTTCGAAGCAAGGGATACTCCTGACGGGCTGCCATTCTGTCGAGGAGGAGAGACAAGCGATAAAATTTATTTATTTTGGTTCTACCAGGACTGGATTCGAACCTGAGATCTTTGGTTTAGCAGACCAGATATAAAAATGATAATAGTGCTAATTTGCTTACAAGTTATTATTATAAATTTGAATAAAAAAAAATTTAATGCATTAGGATATATAACCTGCAGCATAAACACTTTGTTTAATTACACATTTATCTATAATTTTACAAGATACAATTCCAAACTCTCTAAATCTGAATCAGTGACTATTCACTGATTCAGATTTAGAGAAAAACTTAATTAAAATTTTAATAAATAAAAGATAATTTTATTATTAATAAAAATGTTAAAAATTATAATAATATCTAAAATTGCAAATAATATGTTGGATGAATTACAAAGTACTATAACAGAGCATTACAAACTTTTAATAAAAAATTTTGTTTCCTTAACAGTAAAAGATCATATAATTATTCATTATATATAATGATTATTAAGAAAATAGAATTTCCAAGAGCTTTTTCTCGACAACGACGTATGAAAATAATTATTTGAAAACTAATAAACTAAAAATTTTTAAAAATATTGCGTATATTATTTATATATATTTATGTCATAAAAAATGCATCATGTCTATTTGGAAAAGTAAAAATTCTCTGTTTTTTTAATTAAACTAAATTTGTTGACTCTTTTCAGTGAACCAATATTTTAGTAAACCATATTAAAAACTTTTGAAAGACAAAATTAAAAATTATTATGAGCAGCTTACATATTACTATACCAAAAAATATATTTATATAAAAAAAAGTGTTGGGTTTCAAGGTACTAACTTTATATTAAGTAAATTATTATATTATACGCAGATATTTCCCGAAAAACAGTAGATTGCGTATAAAAGGTAAACGACAAGCATGAGTCTCTCGGTATTGTGTATAAATCAAACAAATCACATTTTATTTCCGTTTGCCGCGACGCGACGCATTGCAAAGAGTACGTTCTACGGTCTGTACGGTCATCTGCATTATTTTTATGGTTCGATGTCAATGGCGGCGAGGTACACGTATAGGATCGATGTAGTACTGTATACGTCAGTAGGCGTAGCCTTTCAGTGCCATTTTACTGTCGCCTCTTACTTACACACAGTGGGTCACAAGTAAAAAAACGTACGCAAAAATAGAAAAAATAAAATTATATTTTTATATATTTTAAAATATTCTACTGTTATTACTATTATATGATGTACCATTTAATATAATTTTTAGATTCCAAATTATTTTATTCTACCTTTTAATCATTGCCAGTGTTAAACAGAAATGATTTTACATCCATTTTTTCGGCTATTTAATATCTTAAAATATTTATTTAGTAAAAACATATTTTATTTCATGTTGTTATGTATGTTAAGAATATCCGCTTAAAAAAGAACACTAAAAATGGCCTCTCATTACGCTATTGTATTTCATGCTCTCATTTTATTTTGCTATTATATTTTTTTACATTTTAAATATCCTTTGCATCCTATATATATATTGAATCTATTGCAATTATATTTGACTATAAAATATATTTCGCGTTTTTCTTTACATTTTTAATGTTCATTTTAGACGAATTTCACGAATTTTTATTAAGTATTTTTGTTATAGTAATAATATACTTTGTGTGTGTGTGTGTACATTCACTTTTTAATATTACTTTGTATTCACATTTAAAAACACCTAATAATATTATATTGATATAATATTGCAAAATAATTAAAGAGATTATGTTTTTTAAGTATAGTATTTAATTTAATATATGCAGCTTATATTATTGCACGCTTTCTCGTTTTGTTCCTTTCCATCTGTAGAGCGTGAGCGCCACTCATATTTCGCTCATTCTCTTGCCACTCATATTCATTATCGTGCTCTCATTCGAATAAATACTATGTGACGGCATGTGTTATACTCGCTCTCTTTTTCTTCTCTATCGCCCTCTTACTTACTCTTTAGTGGTAACGTATGCGGTAAATATACCAAGTATATTATATATTGCGATACTATATATATTGCGGTCGAAAAAAGTTTACAGTCTACAATAAATTGTGACTGCCGTAAAAAGCTCGTCGAAAATTCACTCAAAAAAGTATAATTATTAATCAATGCGTACATCTAATACTTAGATAGATATGCGCTCACTGAGCCGCTAAATAGCAGTTGAATATAAAATATTGAATTAGAAAAAAACTGTTTAAAAATCGTTTTTATCGTCACCGTCGTTGTCGTCTCTTATTGTTATTAGTATAAGGATGTACGGTTGCTTTTGCAATAATAGACAATAAAAAATTAAGAACTAATAATAACAACAATAATAATAATAATACTGAAGAAGTTAATTAATGCACATTTATTTACTATATTGTCAACGTCAAATATTTAATAACATTATATAACAATAATACTTAATATATTTAATTTTTTATATAATTATATATTTGATTGATAATTTTAATAGCAGTTTCTTCTAAATTGATTGTATATATCATGACGGTCTTGTTTCTCTTAATAGGTTGACAATTTTCAATTTTATGTTATCTAATTCTATTTATATATTTAGTAAAAACTTATCAATACTAATTTTGAGGCGTTTTGATTTATTATTGTGTGAATTAATGTTTCATGTAGAGAAAGAAAGCAATCTCTAATATACAATACAGGTAAACTATATTAAATCTATTTTGCACATATAATTATTTAAATTTTTAATCAAATTCATTCTTCATTCACAAACTTCACACATGCACGTGAATTTGCATGCATATTTATTTAGTAACGCCAAGTTTTTTTGGGCGAAATATTCTATTATTTTCATAACTATAGCATAATAATGAAAGAATTAAATGTCATGATAAGCACAATTTTTTAATACCAAGTTCTTTTGCATTATTTTATTATTCTATTAAGTATAATAAAAAAATTAAATTTTATGATGTGCATGAACTCATGCTCAGTTGGCGTTTAATGTCACTACTTTTATAGCAAAAATAGATTAAAACAACATATTGCATATAATAATTTAACTATATATTTTTACGAACGCGCGGACACTTGGCGCTCTTTATCTTTTATTAAAAAGTAATTTTTAAAGTTAAATATGTATAACTGTAAAATTTTTAAAAAGTAATTTTTATGGTGATATATGTATATGTATAATAATTGTAAAATTTTGTAATTTGTGGCCGTTATATTGTATCCACCATTTAGAATATTTTCATTTTGATATCAGATTGCCAATTAGTCCCTTCAAAAAACCTATGTATACGAAGCTTGATGTAATTTAATTAACTATAGAAATTGATTTATATAATTTTCACGTTTTTCAATTTCCGCCCCACTGTGCCACGGTGTATCTTATTTACTGAACAGTATAATGAACACGAACTGTTTCGGTTCAACAGAGCAAACAGTGAAGCGAAGAGCGAAGAAAATATAATTATCTAATTTTTCGTTTGTCTCGATTTTAATTAATGTTAAATACGATGAATATATTTCATTAATTTAATAAAGCTCTAATAAAATAAATAAAAGATAACGAAATCTACTGATCTACTGGTTGTGAGTAGAAAAACCTTTGAACAAATATTTTAATTGAATATGACTCATTGATATTCAGATCCAAATTAAATTTTTATTCCAGTAAAGTTTATTGCAGATTAAAAATGAATGAATTGTGAAAGAAGATTGTATTGCGCATTTTGGATCAATCCCAAAGAGAAAAATTGCTAAAATAATTGCATGCTTTAATTGAATAATCATTAATCAAAATCCAAATTAAAATTGTTTCGGCAAGTTTACTTTAGATTAAAGGTTCGAGCAAACAGAATCGGATTGTATAGGAGTAAAATTCAGAAGCAATTACCCTTTCGCATCTCTGGTACTCGCATTACAAAATAAAGCCAATTATATCTTTTCAATACCTTTTTTTTTTTAATTTTATTCATTACTAATTATTTAAATAAGCGCTCAACTGCGCGTTAGTTACGGAATAATGCTACGCTAGAATAACAGTTTTCGTTTTTGTGTCTCAGAGAGCATGCGAGCCAGATCTCTATCCGGATTCGCTTTTGCGAAGCATATGAAACAGCGACATACAATTGTAAGACTGAACTCCGTAATCGTCGGTGCACCGCAGCCCAGCTTCGATCAGAATGCTATCAATGGCTGAGAGAATTTCCGTATCAACAGCTGACGGTAAATGATAAGCCTGCGGATTTAACAAAAGCTTCCTCTCTTTCCTCGATTCATTGCGTAAGGATTAAATATCATCGCAGCTGCATTTGCATTCTATCAAACGCAATTAGTCGAACAACTTTCAAATTATTTTTGAACGCAGTATAATGTCACATAAGATGATAGATGAGCTTTGCACAGACAAATTTAATGGCTTTTTTTTATCACATGTCCTATATGTGATAAGGAACTACTCTAGTTAACCAAATATTCAATAATTGTTATAATTAAAATCTGTTTGTAAATCAGTACAAAACAATATCAAGTAAAGTATTATAATACATTAAAATATAATTATTTGTATAAAATATTGTATATATTGCTTTATTTTCGATCTTTTTCTTTGTGTGTGTTCGTTCTTTTATATTTCTTTTTAAAAGTTTATTTATAATACCATAGACAGAATAATGGTATAATATAAAGCCTATCCTTTGTGGCAATTGCAATGTTACATCTCACCCGGTCTGTGTCTCCCCTACTAGTCATCTTCATTAAAATGGCCAATTCACGAACTATAAAAACTCCTCAAGCGTATCTCAAATCATGGAATGAATAGTATTAAAAGAGAAAGAGAGAAGGAATATATAGGCAACTTCCTCTCTTTTTACTATCAAGGAGATAATACGCAGGGAATTCTGACTTCCGTAGAGAAATGCGAGAATTGTATCGAATCGATATGGAGGGGAAAAAAAGGATGATAGTCAAAGCATTGTCAAATAGAATTGACCAACTTGAGAACTTGTTGTTAGGCATTGTGCTAAGGATTGTTAGATCTCAACCCTTGGCCCCCTCTCTACCACTAGAGGTGGATATTATTGAAGAATTGAAGAGAAGAGAAGATCGGCTCGTATTTTACAATTTGGAGGAGCTTGAAGGTGATAACTATACTGATGGCGATCTTGTTAAAAATATTATCCAGAAAATCCAATCCGATAAGGTTCCTAAGATGAGGAGACTGGGTAGAAAACATCAAGGTCACTATCTAGACCGACCGACTAAAGGATGTCTTGGCAATTCTGTGTGGAATAAATCTCGGTATTATAGTCCTGTACGAATTTCTCTAGTGTTAGCAAAGAAAGCATCTCATTGCCAAGGATTTGCAGTCTCAACTAAAGGCGTCAAAGGATGCGGACGAGACTAATAAAACAATTCATTATAAAAAGAGTGCTTAAGAAATTGTCAAAATTAACTTAATGTCAACAAACTGATTCGTTCTCCTTTAGTTTATTATCAGAATGTATATACATAGTTTAAGAATGAAATTATGTGCTCTGCGTTGTGCTATATCCTGTGCCTCTGAGGAATTTGATATAATTATTTTAGTAGAGACATGTTCAAATGATAGCATTACAAATGTAAAGTTATACTTTGATAATTATAATGTATTTCTCATGGATAGATAATGTAGTTCGTTTGGATATCAATTACTATTTATAATTATTTATTTAGTCGTGCTTTGGTAACGGCATATATTGAGTAATTTTTCATTGACATATATTTGGCTGAATTATAAACATAATTATATAGGGTTGTGTGGGGTGATGCGCAACGTTTCCGATTCCTGGTCTGCATGTCGACATTTGACAGAACCGCATACTGCCATGTGTTTGTGTAAATAACTCGCGAGATAGCACATACCCTGGTTTGCTGTACGAAAAACGAGCTGAAAGTTTTTTTTGCTTTTCACATTCATAGTGATTTCGTGAATTGGTTTTAGTCATCTTATAAGTAAATATTTTTATATTGTTAGTTTTTCAAGTGCTTTTGATAATCCAAAGCGATTTTGTGATTTCCTTACATTGTATTGGTGTCACGCCAGTTCGCGCAAAATAGCGTGTTTGGGATGATGCAACACTGTGTCGACATGCAAGGTCGCAACTATTTTACTTGTGACAACTGCGATTCAGATGATAAAAAATAAAGTTTTTTGCGTTTTTCCTTTCATTATATTAATTTTTAAGCGATAAATAAATAAGAAATCAAATAGAAAATGATTCTTTTGTGAAATTTTCATTTGTCAGAGGTCGATTACAACACAGTGACATTTTTTGTTCACCAGATTTCGATTAATTTGTATTTAAGAAGCCAAAATTTAACATTTAAGTCGATTGATGTCGATATTCATGCATTTTTTACCTTAATTTTACCTGTGTTGCACATCACCCCAAGAAAATTTGAAAATGCTAAAACAAACGTTTTTGAAAACTCAAAAAATTTTTATAAAAAATTTAAAATTTTGAAAATCTAATCACGCAGAATTTTAGTATTTTCCTTCCTCTACATTATACAGCCATAATATATTCAAGAATTTGATTTTTGGATGTTTTCCAAGCAACGAAAAAAAGTGTTGCACATCACCCCATACAACCCTACATAATCATTTATTTGCCCCCGGCTTCGGATCCTTCTGCTTGTTATGAGTAACACTGTCTCTCTGTTGAAGAAGTGATAACTATGTCATCTAATTCTAATATTTTAATCGTTGGAGATTATAACTTGCCTCACACTTATCGGTACAATGATGATTATTTACAATATAATATTGATCGTTATTACCATATGTCAGAGCAGGCAAATACTAGATATTGTACATTTCTTTAATTTTTATCAGCATAAGAGCAGCTCATTATCAATATAAAAATATAAACCGATTTCTGATTATCTTGCTTTTTTTCAATTAAGAGCTCAATGTAAATCTCTCTCCTTCAAATGCTTGTTATTAGGTATTATAACAGACGATTTAACAATCAATAATTAATGTTAATGGATACAGCTGACGTAATTTACTGTTATTGCAACATACGTGGCATTTCAATTGGCTCCCTGAGCATGCATATTGCAATTGACATGAGTGCGATCGCATGAATACAAGTACCCCTATTACTGAAATGCATGCTGATTATTACCTATACTAATCATGTTCTGCATTCTGCACTTCTCTAATAATGAGATTATAAATTTTTGAGGACAGATTTATTTTTCAAAAAAAATCAATAATTAAGTATTAGATTATTTATAATATGTACAATCTATTTACAGCAACATATATATTTTCTATGAAAAACATGCAAATCAATATGCATTATATGCAAAAAATATGCTAAAACGTATTCTAATAAAAAATTATCTGATAATAGTTTTGAAGATAACAGTCATGTACAAATGTGTGTGTGTGTGTGTGTGTGTGTCTGAATATGTGTATTACTACGTTTAAACATCTTTTATATTTTATTTATGTTCATAGGAATTTATTTTAAAAGTTCATTCATTGGCATTAATCAAACTATTTGACTAAACACTCCCTTTTTTCCTATTCACATTTACTTTAATATTTTTAATGTTTCTCATATTTTTTTGATAGTTTTGCAGTTATTTTTTAATATTTATTTTTTAATTTTAAATTGTATTCATTAAGGCTGCACAAACAAACTAATAATTATCAAGATATTGATTTTACTTCATAAACTTTTTCAAATATTTTTTATTTTTTTTTTATTTTCTAAAACATGTAGAGTATATGTATAAATTTCACGCACTAATTCTTATTGTTAATATTTAAAATTCATTAATATTTAGAAATTTTATTGTAAAAACATTATCATAATAAATATTGCAAATTGTATTAAATACCGAATAATAAGTAGGTATAAACCTTTTCTTTTTAATGTTATGAATTAAAAATAAAAATAAGTTTTTCTTATTAAGAATATCTCAGAACAGCAGAGGGAAGCAAGCGGAGAACATTGAAAGATTTGGTTGTAAAAGGGGAGAAAGTTAAGGTAGGCGTCTCGCTACGTGCTAGTCATGTGACTGTTTGTAGGTTTTCACGTTCAGCAATATATTTCAGGCAATTTTTGCTAAGGAAAAAATAATTTTATGAATTATGGTGTAAAATTTCATACGTGACAAAGTATGTTACTTTTTCCAAATTATGTGATTTTTCTCACTTGACTCCGTTTTGATCAGCTGATCATGCAAGTCGTCGAGAAAGGTTACAAGTGAGGTTACATCTCCTTTTCGATTGAATTTTGACAATTACTGAAAAAGAGTTTCAAAACGCATGACAGGGGTGTCAATCACTATCCAATTCGGCTAAGAAAGACGAGCCTCATAACCTGCAACTACAGTGATTAGCCAGCGGCGTTGCCAAGTCTTCCCAACTACACCTCGACCAAAATATGTCTGCTCGATTACCGCATTTTCACTAAAATAAACTAAAAAATTAGCAGCAAAATCTCCGGTAAACTATATATTTTATGGTTGCATCGGATTCTTCGAAATCTAATGTACAAAAACAATGTTTTTTCTCACTTCATCTAATCAAAAAATGCGAAAATATGTGATTGAAACCGTGATAGAGCCTTCTTTTTCGTGCCGTCTGTATGAAATAATGCAAAATTTGTTATTTTCGAGATCAATTTTCTAGAGTAAATAGTCGGTAAAGAGCCACAGAAAAAATCGACTGCAAAGCTGCATGATCATATAATTTGATATAAAATCCAAAATCAAAAACTTTATCTAATATACATGCCCTGACGAGACGACTACCTTAAGGTAGAAGCGAAAGAGGTAAGTGCGATAGAGCGGAGGGTGTGAGAATTGCGTGAGGGGGAAACAGAGGAAGAAAGACGAGAAGAAATAATTGCAAATGAAAAGGAAAAGGGAAGAGTGTGAGGAGAGTAAAGCTAAGACGGGGAAGAGGAAATGGTGGATAGGAGAGGAAGAGAGAAGCGAAGAGGAAACGAGAAAGAGGAATGTTATAATAAGGATTGAAAAGGAGAGGTGGGTAAGAGAGGAATCGAGTTTGGAGAAGATGAGGGAGCTTTTTGAGGAGGGCCTGAGGGTGAAGGCGGAGGTAAGAGAGGTGAGGGTGGTAGGAAGGGGGATTGGGTAACGTTGTTGGTTAGGCTGGGGAATGAAGAGAAGAAGTTGAGGGTGCTAGAGGCGAGAAAGAAAGCGGGAAGTAGGTTAAGGGTAAAAATAGACGAGGACAGGTCGGTGGAGGAGAGGATAAGAGAGAGAGTGGAGTGAGAGGAGAGAGTAGGAGGGAGGGTGGAGGTGAACAGGAGGGAGAGAGGGTGTCGGAAGAGAACAGAAGTGTGAAGATGGAGGAGGAGAAGATTTCGAAGGAGATGGAAGACAAGCTCCTCATGGGCCCGGATGACGAGCAACAGACCCATGACTTGAAGTAGACAGTAAGGAAGAACAGAGACAGGATGAGGCGGAAGGAGGCAAACGGAGAGGCGAAAGAAGAGGGAAGGGTTAAGGGAAGGGAAATGGATTATTGTGAGGTCGCATAAGGCCAGGAAAGGAAGGAAGGGGTTTGATACTTTTTGTAAAATTGTTGTTAAAACAGAATGTGTAAGAGGTGTGTTTGTGAGAGGTTTGGGAACGTTCCTCGTTAAAAAACGCCTTGTAAACCCTACGGGGATACACAATAAACGGACATACATATTAAGAATATCTCTTGATAAGAGAAAAATTATTCTATTATCAAGATTTTTTACTATAACATATTCTTAATTATATAATCTCTTGTAATTGTGTCCTTATTATATAAAATATACGAAATTGTTTAAAATATGTCTTAGAATATGCAAATACGCACAATGTGATACTAAAAATGTATTTTTATAAAATATATTTTATTTTGATAAAACAAGTTTGTTTTTATTTCATCTTCCTATGTTTTCTAAAAAAATATTATCTATATAGAAATCCGCAGTCTATTTATTTACTGCGTTTATTGACTGCAGGTGTATAAATCAGACTTGCATTTAATAGGCATTTGAGTATGTTTCAAGAAAGAAATTATTACTTTTATTTTCATTCATGTCATCCATCTTTGTAAATAACAAGGACAAATACGAATTAAATGAAAGTGTAGTTATTATATGCCATAAAATGGCATAAATAACAAAATAAAGCTATCATATTGCCATATTCTCAAGATAGTTCTAAGAGTTAAGTTAAACCGAGATTAATCTATATTGGTAGAAGTGGACATAAGAAAGCTATACTATATAATATCGATCGCTTAACATTAAAGCGCAAACGACAATAACAATGGGCATCAGCAAGAAAATCAAACCAAAAACTACAACTAAATCCGATCACTGTTTTACAACGTACATTAAATTGTCACCATTTCATAATAATGTCATGATATTACTATTAGTAAAAAATTATTATAAACTTTTGCTCTTATTATTGTAAAGTGTTATTGTAAAAGTCCAGAGTCGTTATTACAATTGCACTAGAAATTTTGACTTTCCATGGCAGCCCCAAGAAAAATTTTATTTTTCAAATAATTTCAATTTTGGAATTAATTTAAGCAAATTTCAGAAACGGTTGATCTTTGTTCTCCATTATTACTCCAATCCGTATGCAATATTCAATTGCAACGATTAATCGCTACTACAATCGGCCTGAAGTCCAAGGGGAGTATATACATATTTATAGGTAAGCATTCGGAAAATTTCGTGCAGCTAAATACGAGAGAGCACTACATAGGTATACGCACGCGCGCTCTCGAGTAAATGTGGGTATGTACTACGTATGCATAATGTATGTATGTGTAATGAATATGTATAGGTATACATTTATGTATGTATATATGTATGTGTATTGTACACCACTTTATATCGGATAAGTCGGCCACAAAAGATAGAGATATATTGACATAGATTGTGAGAGCGAGATAACCGATGATTTGTGACCGCGATGAATTCCACGTGGAATTTAACGCTTTCAACTTGAATGATGTTTGTCTTGAAAAATCAAAAACATTGTTTGACTTACAAACGTATTTTTATATGTTATGCAAGGTTTAGAAGGCTGCAGAGACATTACGTCTCTAATGTCTTATGAAAAAGAACGCTATTTTTAACTCGGACAAAGCTTAATGTCTAAGAATTAACTTTCTATTTAGGTCGCATGGGTCATATGCGACCCACGTTGTCGAGACTGATATTATAGTTTTGTTTATACATATATCATACCTACAATATTTATAAGACTATAAAAAAATTATTATTATTAAAAAGAAGATATAATAATAATGCTATGACATGATAATTGTGTATTATACATAATATTTAAGCATATAAATATATGAAATAATTTTATGAAATATTTTATGATAATGTTACATACATATAGTAACATAGCGAAAATATCGAAGGGCCTGAATGAGAAAAGTTCGTAAGGCACATACATTTTACGCACAGTAAAAACCGTATTAATTTAAAAATCACGGATTTAACATTTCGATCATATTTCACATAAAACATACATAGAATTAATAATAATTCAAATTTTCAAATATTTCAAATTACCATATTGAAAAACTGCCGTTTTAAATTCATAATTTTAATCTATAATTTGTAATCAGCAAAATCTATAAATACCAAGTTTGATGCAAATCAATATACGCAAAAATTATCTTGTTAATGCTATCGTATTGATCATTTTGAATTTTATATAATTTTGCAATCTTTAATTAGTAATTTTTAAAATCTGTAAATATTAATGTATCATTAAAATGTACATGATAGATTTAAAAAATCTGAAAAATTATCTACAATATAATATTATAATGACTTAAAAACAGTACCTTCTTTTACGGCAAGTTATACATTAAACAAAATAGAGGTATTCAAATAAGTTGGAGTTTAACGGTTTGACAGGTTATGTCGGGTTAAAGTCGGGTAAAAAGTTAATTTTTACACTTTTAACCCAAAGATTAATGTAATAGGTTAATGAGTCACTTATGTATTTTGCATAACGTTAAAGAGTAGCGCGCCCAAAGTTAATTAATTAACTTTTTACTCAACTTTAACCCGACATAACCTGTCAAACCGTTAAACTTTATCTTATTTGAATACCCCTATTATATTCTAGAACAGAATCTTTAAATGTTTTAAAAGAATCCTGCGGCTGTCTAAAGTTCAAAGAAGCCCAATCAAATAACAAAAAATGAGTCTTTATTTAATTATATATATATATGTTACTACTCAAATATAGAATTTGAACTAATGAATCTGATTTCAAAGATAGTGACTATAGGTAGTATAGGCTACACAAAATTTTTAAATCAGATAGATTAATTACTAACTAGAATTTACGATCAATTATTCGCGAACTGTTGTTTAGTCATCATACATCAAATATGGTAGCACTGCGTTGTTATGCAAATTTTAAAGTAGAAATATTAAGACATCGACACCGTTATCCATAATACGACTCAAGTGTGCAGTCAAATAAAAAAAAAAACTCAAAAAATTCTATGTTAAACTGTACTATTTTTGTGCTATGCTATGCTTCTGCAACTTAATTTTTGATAGTTAATTTATAAATCTTTTTTTTTTTCAAACTAAAAAATTATTTTCAAATTTATCCGAAAAATGTTTATTTTTTCCCACAAAGATTTTCAGAATTTTTGTGTTATTTCACTAATAGCATTTTTAAATTAACGAATAAAGAACTCTTATATTATTTGATAAAAATCTTTCTAGCAGCTACCTAATAGTAGCATAATCAATAAAAATTAGTAATACCATTTTTAATTTCTTCTACATGAATTTCATTATTAATTAAAAAAAATAAGAAAAATATAAAAAGTGCAAAAAAAAGCTACTTTATATACTATTAACTGAGTAGATATCTACAATAAATTCTGAAAATTTTTATAATTATTTAGTTAATACATCTCATTAAAAATAAATTAAAGAACTGTTTTTTACAAACATTAGGCATGATTCCACAATATTTCCTTTATTTTAATATTACTTATTAATTATATAATTAAAAGTGAGATTTATATTAGATAATCATTAAGTTTGTTAAAATGCATACTAATTACTTACAATTAGTTAATACTTTGGTAAAGAACTAAATATTATTTCTATTTTGGTAATTTTACTTACAATAGCTAATAACAAAATATCATTAGTATATTAGTATGTTAGATAATAAAATTTAAATAATCTAAAGTTTAAATGTGCCATTGTTATGTTATGTTGTAAATTATTAAAAAAGTTTTTATTAAATAATTAATTTCAATATTATTTATTTAGCTAATTCATTACATCATTAAGTGTGTGTAAAAAAAATAAAACTATATTCTTTCCTAAAAAAAACTATCTTGTCATTATCTATAGCATCTGATCAATCTTAATTACAGATATTAATTATAAATACATTACAATAAATATTTTTTTTTACTAGTAATTATCTCATCAGTTTAAATACTCTTGATAAAAAATAATCTGAAATTTAAAAAATTATTTTGCTTTTTATGTCTAGTTGTAATTAGTTTCAACTATATACGTACCAAATAGTATTATTTATATAATTACTAGAAAAAGTAAGAATTATATTACTTCATCATTAACTAGAAAAGTTAGACAGCGGTGATGTATCATACAACTTTATTAGCTCACAGTCAGAGCTCATCACAGTCACATATTAGATTCAATTTCTACTAGAGTAATATGCTGCCAATTTTATTTTATGGCAATAGATTAGTTATTATATATAGTAACAAATAAATATCTTTAGTGTTTTAAGTATTCAAGTGAGCTTTATTGCCAAAGGAGCAAAGCGCATCTCGAGTTGTTATTCCTCCGAATTCTGAATCATCGAGAGAAAGAGATGTTTTCGTTCTAGAAAAATATCTCGCCATGAAAGTTGTTAGAAAAGATCGTATCATTTCGCACAATATACATGTTTACATGTTTACATTAATAATATATGTGTATTTATTGAAAAATATGTTTAGTTTCATCGTTAGTCTCACAAATGACTGTGATTAATCAATCACGAAAAACTATATCCGATATTTGACATAAAAATAAAATTGAATGTTATCATTGCAATTTATCACTGCGTTACAGTATGTGATAAATGAATATTCTTCGTAGAATACGATAGAATATAATGAGAATATAGAAAATACTGTCATTTTAGATTCTGATGGCAATGATGGCAAAGACAACGCAAAAATCAACTTTAGCAACATGGAATTGAAACCCGAAAAAAGAATTTAGCTTAATGAGTAAAAAATAAAAGTACTGTTGAATAAGAGTTTAGATATTTATTCATATTATGCATACTATATAATAATATTATTACGATCGCGTTTATGTGTATCATGATGTATATACGTCCTGAATTCCATTATTTCACGAACATTATTCTGATTAATCGCAGCTCTCGCCGGAATGATAATAGGCTCGGTATACTTTTAGGCATGCTTCGCGCGACTTTCGTGCAGGCAAATAGCAGTTTTTCATGACAAATAATTCGTAAAGATTGTCGAAGTAAGATATGCAAAAACGAAATATCTTGCGATACGTCGTTCATGCCCTAAACGTCACTAGCTGTTCATCGAATGATTCTACATTAGAAAAATCGAAACTTTATCCGGTAAATGGGATTTATCGATAAAATTTATAGAGGCGAAATATAAAAAATGTTTTTTCGCGCAAGCAAATTAAAATTAAATTTATAAAACAAATTCACGCAAAGGAATAGTTAAGCCTTTCGTTCTATCAAGCGAAATGGAAAGTTCGGTTAATTGATAATGACGTCATAATGATCGCAATTACGTGAGTGATTATTAATAATTATTTTCAAATTGAAATACATAATGACTATTATATTATACGTGAAAGTCGATGTTAGAGGAGCATCGCATTAGATGAATGTATAAGCATTAAAAAAAAATAAATAAATAAATAAAACAGTTAAGGAAATGTAATTTTCTGCGGCACCTAATATAGTTTATCTATTAAAGTATTAAGAGTATTAAATCGTTCAAAAATTTCTATTGGTTTTTATATAAACTCGTTAAAACTTTTCTATAAAATCGAAAAGAGCTTAATGTTTCTTGAGTCTTCAAATATTTGAACTTTTTGTTTGTCAGAAACGTTCAAATATTTAAATTGTAATATCGACAAGAAATTACAAACAAATCGAAAAAACTTTTACAACTCAATACTTTAAATTAATTCTTCATTGTTCCTATTTTTCCAGAAATAGAAATGCTATAAATAATTATATATACGCGATTATGTCTAGAGCATCCCATTTAAAATATATAGATAATATATAAGCAATATACAATACATATAAATAATATAGTATTGTAAAGACATATTTTTATATATGTACAGGCTGTAAAATAAGTGTAACAGCTTTTGCAAGCAGATACAGCGTGTGAAACTGAATAGAAAAGTTCTCCGTTTTGTAATTTTCACAGTAATTAATGAGGAATTAATAAAGGTCTGTGAATGAGCGTGCACTTTAGTGACGAAGCCACCGTATGAAGTTGACTCCTCTACTCTACTACTAAAAATTCAGTTACAACCATTATCATTCATTTGGTGGTAGTCCATTCCCGATTGGTGATGAAAACTATAATTAAAAACGCAAAAAAAATATTTGCATGTAAAGTTAACCCCTCCCCTAAAATTCAACTTTTCAGATTATGTAAATACATTAAGACTGTAGAATACATTAAGAAACGTCAATAAATAATCATCAAATGAATGCTTGCAGTTCTCTGATTACATATCAGAGAGCGTCGAATTTTAGTAAAGATGGGATTAACTTCACAGTCTTCACATACATACGTCACGTCTTTTTACCATGTTATCATTTACCATTTTTACGCTCAATCATCAGGAAAAAATTACCAAACGTCAGTAAACGACCAAACGTCACCAAACAAATGCTAATAGTTATGATTATAATCTGGAAAGTTAAATTTTATAGAAAGGGGAGTAAATTTCACGCAATTTTTCCGTATTATTAATTACAATTTTGACCAGTAATCGATGGGAACGGCCCATCAAACACTACCAAACGATCACCAAATAAATATAATAATAGTTGTAACTAGATTTTTAATAGGGAGGGAAGAGGACAACTTTATACAGCTGTGCGCTTATTGTATACGTCGCTGAATCGCACGGATGCTGCACGCTCATTGACAGATTGACGGATCTTTATTAATTAATTTCCCATTAATAGTGAAAAATCGCGAAACATTACAAGACTTTCCTGTTTAGTTTTACCCGATGCTTACAAAAAAAGTGTTACACAGTTATTACGACAGATCCTGTATACATAAAATATGAATTTTAATCAATTTGACTTGAATTTTGAGGTATAAATATGGTTGTTCGATAATGTTGACATTCAGCTACAAGCCTTTTTGTTAGCAAATTAATGGCAGATACAAACAGTAGCATCAGGGCAAGGAGAGGGGAGGGGGAGGGGCGACTTTCTTCAAAGAGTGAGCGAAAATAAATCGAAATAAAACCTGGGCATTTGCGTAGCTTCGAATTATTCGTCTTACCTTCGCTGTTCTCATCCTCTGTTGACTTGGCCGATTGTAGCTTCGCGCTTGGTTGCTTCGCTGCAATCAAAATTCGCAGCTGGCACCGCGTTCTCTCTTTTGTTTTCCTTGTTTTACTTTTCTTTCCCTACCCCCCTCCCTGCCCTCTTTAATGCTCGTTTTTTTTCGCTTGATCGACTGACTCTCCATCATAATCGATTATGTGATCTCTAGCATGAGATATCGATAACAAATTAAAGTAAAAACAATGATTCACTTTTTTCGTACTCGATGAACAAAAGGAGAACTAGATGGTTTCCGTTAAAATTTCTTGAAAAGTCGGCGGGTACAAGATACTTCTTCTAAATCTCCAATGATATCGTGAATAAAATGATGGTATATATCACAATGAAACATAATACCTAACATATAAAATATTTTCCGCCTAACTCACAGAGAGATTTTTACAATCAATTAAGATTCACGTATGTATTCTGGTGTTTTATAATCGTACGATGTCGATTAAGTTTGTTAAATCCTAATCTCTTCTTTCATCTTTGATAACATAAAAGCCAAACATCACAACGCCACTGGCGACACTACAGATGAGTTAAATCTATCAACCTGCGTGAAAAAAAAAGAAAAAAATCGCCTGCGACTAAAGATCACACGGGTGGGGAGAACGGAGTTCAATCGTCCACGATACATGTCGGGTTTATTTCATTTTTCAGAAGCGACCGGGAAGATGGAAAAGCCAATGGCGCGGAATTTATTGCGGCCAAATTGCCTTACGCGAAACGAGGTCGTGGAAGATCGTGCAAGATCGTGAACGATTAAATTCGAGCGATGGCTAGCTGAGAAATCAACGATCAGTGGAAATGGATTCTGACACGGTAATAATATTCGCAGTTATTGGCCTTGACTTAAAAATTCCATTATCTTTACTTTATATATATATATTTTTTTTATAATTTATAAATATTTATATATTATTTATAGATTATAAGTAATACAATATAAGTAATGTAAAAATTACTACTAATAACGACAATATAAGGATAATAAGATAGTTATAGATAACATCTGTACCTTTCCATTTTAATGTAAATTGAAGTAAACACGGAAATCTCAAATTAAATTAGCTGTTAGTTTAGATTAGGTACTATATAATATATAATACAAAGCAAATTTTGATTCCTGTATACACCGTTGTTCCTCCTGTTGCTCAAAAGCGCTTTATGTTTTCAAACAGATTCTCGAGATTCCTTGAATCATATAAATTCCAACCAAGAATTAGAGGAATTTATATTCAAACTTTTCTTGCACATTTTGTAATTATCCTTATTATAACGTCATTATCCTTAATCTAATTTTCAGCTTTAAATATTTACATCAAAATTCAATGCTATGCATATGCTACTAAATATTATAAATACACAAATGTATCAATTACAATCAATTAAACATAAGCTGTGTATTTTACGTTTATTATTATATTATGAAAATGTAAAGAGATATTTAAAAATCTATTAGAAATTTTGATGCGAACGAGTTATTTGCAAACACAGCTTTGAACAAGGCCAAGAACCACATTTTTGCGCTTAATCGTGCGTTACCAAAATACTCGATCGAGTGGAAACGAAGGGGAGTTCTACCGGTCTGATCGACAGCTGACATCTGTCTCCGAAAGATGGGTCGGGAACGAATGCACGTTCTTTTTACCGGCAGGTAAAAATGCATATCTACTCTGACTTATAAGCGTTCACACAAAGACATCGGTAATAGGGCAAAATGAGAATAACATCGAGAGAACAGGTATATGACAATATGTATCGTAATGCGCTGCTCTAAAAATATATCATGACATATACAATATCGAAATGGAAATAGGATTGGTCCCACAACTTGTAATTTTAATTTTAACGACAGATTTCTTGCGAATTTGAAGTCGATTTTTTCATAGTGACAACATCAAGCGATATCATTATTTAATACAACTTTTCGATTTTCAATAACATGTTTAATGTGTAAGGTCCAAATTAAAATTTTATTAACGTAAAGCTCACTTGAAATTGATTGATTAAAGGATATCTTCTGCGATCTCTTAAAACGTAATTTGCGACAAACTTTTCTTTTTCAATCGCTTATAACTTAAAAATGTCGAGACACCTCAGTGCCTCGATATTTTCCTTAAAAAAAAATCAATTCCGAACTCATCAGAGAGTCTGCCATTAAAATCGCAAGTTGTATATAGGACAGTCTATATGCATATATATGTTACATAAAAAATAATGTATTGTATAATAAAATCGCGATAATATGGTGTGTATGAAGTGAACGGAATGTGATGGAGAGCGAGTGCGTTAATGAGTAATACAAATAAACGAAATTATTAAAGACACTAGTAAGAGACTAATGTACGGAGAAAAAAAGTAAAAAGTTTTCTCAGCGAATAGGACGCTCTCGAGAGCATTGGCATGAATATTTTCACTTTCCCGATTATAAATGACGACTGAGGTATTAAAATAAAAAATAACTTATGTATTGTTGTGTAAAACAGAATCGATACAGAGATCGGCCGATTCACGCTTGAGTGAATGTGAGTTCTCTAATGTATCAAGCCTAAACAGTATGAATGTATAGATTCTCCGAATCTTACAAACCTTTCTTAATTTTTAAGTATACCTCACGATACATTTATCAAATTATCAATGCATCTTTCCATTTGGAAAATTATACATTAAATATAACAGTCGTTTAATAAATAAATTTTAAAACTTCACATAAGAATTCATTGCTATATCGCGTGAGAAGTATTACGTCATTGTTACACGTATTAGTAAAATTTCTTACGTTTTCTGCCGGCGAATAAGCTATTTTATTCTGTTTAAGATTAATGTTCGCTAAATACAACGAAAATAACAATTCTATTGTGTCGTAATTCGTAATTACTGCACTTACTCGACGGTGGCGGCTGCGGCGCACGTCGTACAACTGTGTGCTCCTGATGCGGTCCTGTGTACTCGTGCCATGTGTACGTGCTCTTGTATTCCGAATGAAGCTGCTGTAACACATAATTAACAAACAATATGTTTTTAAAAATCATGATAGAACTACTCTATACAATTGTGTGTAAATATAGGCGTATTGACAAGGGAAAGATCCCCAATTTTTCTAATCGGTAAATCTCATTAAAAGAAATAAATTTCCTCCATAAAATTTTGTCCTATTTCATTTTTTGTTGGTGAACAATAAAACAAAAACAAAAAATAGATTGATTTTGTCCTTTCAGAGTAAATTTGGGCAGTCAGAAAAATAGCTTATTATATATCAGGGCATCCTCTGTGCGTTGCCAAGTTTCATAATTTTTTGAACTTTCGAATTGGGGACCTTTCCTTGTGAGTAATACTAAAATTTATTAAGGAAGAGTTGTTTAATACATACCGGGTCACCTAAATAATACCTTATCAATTTCTTTCTTATCTATAAATATAATCGACATTTAATGGTAAAAATATGAAATGAATGAGCTATGAAAAATATAAACAAAAGATTTCCAAATTATGCCTTATATAGCTTGTGCGTATTATAAACATTTTTGAAAATTAAGTACGAATAATATAATTTTTTACCAATTTAACTTCTTTATTTACGTAACTAATAATAATTTAACATGCAGTTTTATTCTACATTCTTATGTTTTCATAAAAATAGATTTATTGTAGAACATTTTACATTTATTTTATGTATGTAGGCAATTAATTAGATAAAAATGCCATTTACAGTTCGGACTGGATCTCAGTAGCCTAATACTGTATACTTTTCCCAAACTCAGTAAACTGTGCGCCGATTTTTTATCGCTCGTTAAAACACAGCTCCTTGTTGGAACAGTAAATCTACATACTTAATATAAATCGATAATCGCGATTTAAATTTTTATGCTAATAAACATCCTTATTGAGTCAACAAAAAACTGTATTTTAAAGACCGACAAAAAATCGACGCGCAGTTTACTACGTATGGGAAAAGTACACAAAATTCACTCAATATTATTATTAGGCTGCCAAGATCTAGCCCGGACCGTAAATGACATTTTTCTCTAATTAATTATTATAAAAATTAAATTAATATTTTTACCAAATTTGTTTCATGTTTCTTAAATCATATACCACCATGAAGTGTTTTAAATCGTACTGACACGATTTGACAATTCATGCTTAATACGTTCATTAATCATATAGAGTAAACTCGGATAAGATGGCCATACAGGAAAGATGGCCAACCTATGTTCTCTCAATCTAGCTCGCCATGAAACATTGAATGAACATGGGTTGGCCATCTTACCCGAGTTTACCCTATTTAGCTTATCACGTGTAGATTACGTTATAAGTATAGGTTATATTTAATAATCTATAAAGAAAAGGTTTTTATTATTTATAAATAATTAAAATATGTTTTAAATTATTAAAAAATATAAAAAAAACTAAAATTAGTTTTTATCTCAGCATAGAAAAAAAATATGGTCAATGGAATAAAGAAAGTGGAATAAAGAAATGGAAAAGACGATTGAGTCATATAAGAAAAGGAATTATAGATTCAATAAATGCTGTAGGCGATTTGAAATACCGAAACCGACATTTAGAAGACATCTTTAGGCAGAATTAAAAAACCTTTTCCATTTGTAAAGAAAAATGATATTTTACCTTGCATATATTACAAAAGGATATTGAAGATGAACTTGTTCGACATTCTACTAAATCTCGTCTTTTCTTAGATTTAATACAGATGTGTGACAATTAGTTTTCCAAATTAAGAATGAAATGCCATTCCTAATAAGTTTAATCGCAATATTGAGCTGGCGAATAAAATATGATTTTATTCGTGTATAAAAAAACATCCAGATCTTTCTGTACCTATGTCTACCTGAACTTCTATGGCACGAGCCAAGGGATTCAATACAGAAGTTATGAATCGTTTTTTGACATTCTGCAAAATAAAATCGAGAAAAATGGAATAAATACTAATAAAATATTTAATATATGTATATGAAACTGAATTTTGTACAAAAAATGTTTAAAGATAGTTAGGAAAAAAGAAAAAAAGAATTAGTAGAGTTGTTAAAAAAAAGAGGAATAAGTACAATAATTGTGTATTGTGCCAGTGCATTAAAAATATTTATTCCACCAATGTTTATTTTTAAAAGAAAGCGAATGGCACATTAAATAAATAACAACGCACCGGCAAAAATTACAATATCAAAACACGAATTTATAACTAATAATTTGTTTGTGAAAACGCTACAACATTTTATTGATTTTACAAAACTAACTATAGATAAAAAATGCTTTTGCTCGATGGCGGTACCTACCTACCTATCATACATATAAAAAATTTAGAAGCATTAAAAAATTTAGCATACGTGCCAAATGGAGTAATTCTATTTCAATTGCCAAGACATACGAACCACAGATTGCAACTACTTTATGTGGAAGTTTAGGACTCTTGGTAACTTATATATTATATGAGTAAGCACTAAACTAATATGGATATTATTTGCTGATCAATGTGTTAAGCCCCTTGTACAAAAGGCGATAGCGACAGCGACAAAGGTGCCGACAAAGGTATAGCTTTGTCGGCAACCTTGTCGCTGTCGCTATTGCTATCGCTATATCGCTATCGCTATCGCAAGGGGCTTTACGCAATTCGATATAACTCCTATAATAACAATAGCTTATTACAAAGCTGCATCTATTAATAATGTCTTTAAGAATATTGGATTTTGGTCAATAAATAGATCTGTTTTCAATAACGCAGATTTTGCTGGTAGCGATTTTCTAAACAATAATAAAAATAAGACAGAAACTCCTACAAACAATTTTAGACTCATTGTCAATAAATGAAACTAATGATATAATACAAAATTCTTCTCCTTTTCTTCGTAATATACAGATATCATCATTTCCAAAACTAATTGCGCTCATTATATAAGAAACAAAAGAGAACGGCCCAAAGAGAGAGAGAGCTACAGAGTGCTTATTATATTAGTAGCTCTTACAAAGACACAGTAAAAGCTTTATAAGAAAAACAATTAACGGAGATTAACAAAATAAAAAAAATGCAACAACTTAAAAGAAATATCAAAGAAAATATGAATTCAAATAAAGTTCGTCACAATATACCTACTATCAAGTTGTAGTATGTATACATAACGAGCAGAAATGAGTTCCGTTATCCGGTGAGCTACGGTGCAGAGCGGTGCAGGCGAGCGCGCTACGTTACCGTCACGGTCGATAAAAGGTTCAAATACAGAACCGCGAACGCGTAAAAATAGTCAGTCACGCTGTATTTCTCGCGCGTGCATTTGATTAAAAAAACATTTTTAATACAATTTGATATATACACACAATTAATATTTATTACATACAATATAACAATCATAAGTGATTATGTAATTAATTATAATTGTATTGTGCATCTGCAACTATTATTCCACCGACTAAGTATGTGTTTACTGGAATAATATAATTATAGATCATATGATAATTATAATTACAACATAATTACCTATAATTATTCTATTGCATATGAAAAATTGTTTCGCAATATTTTACAATTTTTACGATGTCGTATTATTTTCAGTATCTTATTTATAAGTAAATAAAATATTAAAATTAAAAGCTAATTAAGTAATGTTACGGCCAATATTCCGAGCAATATTAAAGTATTAATAAAAAGCTATATATACATTTTGAATTATAATGATCGAGCCAACATTTCGACCTACTTGGTCTTCCTCAGGGCATTACATTCAAACTTACAAGTAATATAAATAAAAATAATAATAACTGTTAGAGTTCACATTATCAACACTGAAAATTATAGTCATCACCGATGAACGATTATGACACGCAAAAAAAACAAGGTCAAAGCTAACTTCGAATTAAACGCAGTCACAGGCTACATAATTACAATAATTGTTACCGATTACAATAATCTTGGCACCAAAAGGAATAAAAGAGAAGCAGAAAATCAGACAGGAAAGCAGAAAAAAAAGAATCGTTGGAGGAAACGTGTAAAACTGCTGAAAGAAGAACTCAGGAGACAGAAAAGGAAACGGAAGGAAGCACAGCGTCGGAGATATTCCGAATCGTCGTCGATAGATTCATATGCGTCATGCAGTAAGCATAACGTTCATTTCAGAGAAATGTTACACGCAGGTACTAACCTGCATCGTCAAGTGTCGGCACACAGGCTCTAACCTACAAGTACGACAACGACAGTCGACGCGGTACATGCTCTAACCTACCCCGCGCGCAATTTCGTTCGCTTCGTTGAGGACAATGCGACGAACTTTACCTGTCGCAAATGAAAGGTAGCACGCAGGCTCTAACCTGCACGTGCGACCTGATAAACGACGCAATGTAGGCTCTAACCTACACGCAGGCTCTAACCTGCATCGGAGTTCGGTTCGAGCAGCCACGGTGATCGGACGTGTTTCCGCTTCTGTCCCGAGTAGATCGTAGAACCTATCCTTCTTCGCAATAGTGATTTTAATCGCTTACGCCTCCCGTGCTAGATTGCTTGCTGCTTTCAGGCCGGTTTCTTTTGTTTGTAGTCTTTGCGCTCCCCTTTCGGAGGGAGAGCAGTAAATTTTTCTCGTAGAATTGAGAAAGTGTTACATGGCGGATCCTTCGGATCCTTTGTCGAAGCTCGGTAACCCACGTGCTCCCGGAAATATACCGGGTAAACCAAAAAAACGAATGAGAATCGATGTAACGGAACAAGATCTCGACTCGGCTTTCCAAAGAATTATGGATGGCGATTCAGCGGTGGACGCCGTGGGACAGGATGAGAGTCGACGAGGGATATCACTGCCAGACGGACGGAGGGACGAGAGGACTAATGCAAGAATGGATTCCCTGCACCAACAGGAAACCTCAGACGATGCGATGGATACGGAGGAAAGCAATGTAGTAATTAATTCTGACACCCGCGCAAGCGATCTTTTTATAAACAAAGCTGCCGCGGTTAATAGCACTAAGAATATTGACGACTCAGTATCCTCGCATATCGACTCTAGAAATAAGGAGAATGTTCCAGACGCCCGATCACGTGATCCGGCTGTGCCTGATGTTATTGACGAGAATAGAGAATCATACTCTGTTTACGATAGTAAGCTGAAGAAATGTACACAGCAACAACTTCGCCCGATGATTACCAGATACGACAGCAGCTTTCTAGGCAAAGCAAAGATTACAATTAAACTACCCCCCGATCAAACGTCGGCAAGAAAGGGGAAAAACTTAATTAAAATATGGATGCATTTAGCGAACATCCATATCTGCCCCTCCTCTCTGGAGATGTTGAACCACTATTCAGCTGAAGCGGAATTTACGGACTATCTCGAGGCCAATCTGGCCCTAGAAGCAATAGAAAAAATCCCGAGCAAATTGAAAGCGTTTATGGAACAACGATCCATGATTAATAAGGGCGTCATCGCGGATTGGCCATCCTCCATCAAAGATCTTTGGTCGGTAATACAAAATAGAACGGGTATTATCGGCCTGGAGCGTATGTACCGACGCAAATGGGACAGTATTGAGAAGAAAACTATCTTATCGGAAACGGACAATATTATTGTTACCTTCAAGGGAGTCGGTATCAGAGATCTGAAGATATTTTCCAATAGTGTGGGATTAAAGGTCAGGCCTTTCGTTCCGCAGACCAGGCAATGTTTCAACTGTTTCAGGTTTGGACATACAAAAATATCCTGCAAAAGTGAGTCCTATTGTATCGCATGTGGTGACAAATCACACGGCCATTGCGAGAAACCTCTCAAGTGTCGCAATTGTGGCGGCCCCCACAAATCGACTTTTAAAAACTGCCTTGTGTTTGAAAAAAACAAACAAATTAATATAATTATGGCTCATAAAAATTTATCTTTTTTCAGTGCTAGACGCATTGTAGAGGGAGGTGACCGCGGTACTCCCCCTGCGGATGTTAGAACGAGCGAGGGATTATGGCCGAGACTACCCTCCCCGAGGAAGGCCTCTTATGCGGAGATGGCCCGCGACAATAGTAAAAATCAGGGCAATCGACGTAACACGGAGACGACAGTATCTCGCCCTTTTGAATATAAAAGACGCAGCATAGACTCGGAAAGGAGGCTGGTTCCTCCTCACAACCCTACTCAAGATTATTATAAACAGTTTGATCATAGAGCAGGTGACATTAATAAGGAGAAACATGGTATCATGTTCACGTCGGCCAGAAATGGAGCGGCATGGTCGAACGCTATCACCACACAACCAACGGGGGATGCCCCACCAATCAATCATGTCTCACAGGTGCCGCAGGATAACGCTGACGGAATGATGGAAATATTGCCGCTCCTCAAACTATTGAAGGAGTTGATGGAGAAATGGAGCGATAGGGGTGGGTCCTCGCTCTTTCGTGAGTCAGGTAATCGGTCTGAGCCCTTTGAAGGGAGGTCTTTCCTCCCCTCGACATAGCCTTCAGACTTTTACTTTGGAACTGTCGAGGTTATGGGACTAGTGCCAATGAATTATCTAAACGTGTTATGGAGTACGACATTGTTGTATTGACCGAGACTAGACGTTCTGACGATTAACAGGATTAGAGCGGATCACTATAATCTGGGATCTTCGCTCTTTAAACTATATTGATATGCAACGATGTGAATGCGGATATGAATGTGAGGACCTGATAATGCATGTAATTCTTCAGTGTCACAAGTACATGATCTTAGGATCAAGTTGAACGAGGATCTTAGAGCCGTGGGTTACCGTGCAGAAATTGATGTGTATAGCATGATTAAGAATATAAATTGGAACCTGCTTTATTATGTTTTTAAATTCCTTAAAGGAACAGGCAAGATTATATAGCGTGCTTGCATCTGCACTTGTTCCAAAATCCTTATCAGGAACGGTCTACATTGTTTGTGCTAGGTCGTCATTGACAAAAGGCACTCATCCTCCCTCACCCGAGGGAAAATCCAAAAAACCCCCTCTAACCTGCATCGTCGAGCATCAGCACGCGGGCTCTAACCTGCACGTGCAACCCAAAAACTGACGCAATGTAGGCCCTAACGCCCCTAACCTACACGCAGGCTCTAACCTGCATCGTCGAGCGTCAGCACGCAGGCTCTAACCTACACGTGCGACGCCAAACCCTAACCGACACGCAGACCTAACCTGCATCGTCGAGGGTCAGCACGCGGGCTATGACCTGCATGCGCGAACACTACTATTGACGCGGCATAGGTCCTAACCTACACTGCGCGTATTCTCGATCACCTCGATGAGGCGATTTCAACAGATTCTAATCTGTCGCATTGCGAATAGTTCGCAACAAACATTATATTTATAGAAATATTACATGATTATAGGTATTCGTACGTCCCTTAAGACGACGAATATAGAAATGAATATTCCATGTTCACTACTGTTTTAGGTAACAGTGATAGCAACAGCAGCAACACTTCGTCATCAGGGAAAAAAACTCGGCATCGGAGACAAATCTCCGAAAGAGGCGCGAGAGTTGAGCGCCCACATACCGAGAACGCTAAAGCAGCGGAGTCGGACAGTCAAGCAAACGTACCAAACAAAGCTACGCTGGACAATCAAGCGAATGTAACAACCGAAGCTGCGCTAGACAAAGACGTTTTAGACGTCATAGGGAAACGGTTCGCGAAGAACGAACCCTAGCCGAGCCACTACATAGCGACGTGGTCGCCAGATGGCAAGAGATACTAAAACTTGGACTCGACAGAGGAGCAGGCGGAACTTCTCAAAAAATACCCCCCTCCTTCAAACTGCACACGCATCGACCCTCCAAAATTTAATCCGGAGGTAAAGGCGTGTCTGCAAGAGGCTGTCTGGAAAAGAGACGAGAGAATAGTCTCAAAACAAGCGAAAATTTCGACATGCCTCGCGGCAGTAGGAAAAGGTTTATCAACACTATTCAGACATAAAGGAGAGAGGGAAAACCTCGCAGTGATCGAAGCGCTCGGACACACGAGCCGGCTACTCGCGGACCTACACCACGATGAGTCCTCAATAAGGAGAACTCTTAGGGCTCAGTCACAATGAGAAAAATATAGAATAAGATAAAGGAATAAGGAATAAGACATGTTGTATCTCACTTTAATGTACGTGTACTGAAGTGAGATGCGACATTCCTTTATTCCTTATTCCTTTATCTTATTCTTTATTTTTCTCATTGTGACTGAGCCTTTATATTGGCGAACATCAACCCGGCAATGGGGGAGACCTTAAACTCGACAGTTATCGACGAATGGCTTTTCGGCAAGGAATTATCCGAAAGCGTAAAGGCAGCGAAGTTGATCGAAACTTCATCCAAAGACATGAAACGACCTCAAAAATCGCAAGGGACGACATCGTCAAAAAACGCGAAAGCCCCGTCCCGACAGTCGCGCTACAAGAGGCAGCCAGCGACGAGGGGCGGGCGTCGATATCCACTGTCCCACAGGGCTTTGAAACGGGCTTCTCAGCACTACAGGGCTCCACACAGGAGAGAATACACAAGAAGACGCGATTAACTCCAGTAGGTAAACCAGCCGGCAGGCTACGACAGTTTTTGCTAAGGTGGAAAGCGCTAACCAATGACAAATCTATTTTGTCATGGGTAGAAGGGTATAGAATACCTTTTGTGTGCAAGCCTACCTAAATAAAACCACCGAGAAAGGCCCATTGGTCAAGGGAGGAGAAAACTCAGATTTCGATAAAAATTGCAGAGTTATTACAAAAAGGGGCCATAGAACCATGCGAACCGACTCAAAAACAGTTTATTTCAAACATTTTCCTACGAAAAAAGTCCAACGGCTCGTATAGATTGATTTTAAATTTAAAACAGTTAAACGAATTCATAAAGACTAAACATTTTAAATTAGAAGACCACAAAACAGTGGTTAAATTAATAAACAAGGGTTGGTTTATGGCCTCAATTGACTTAAGAGATGCGTACTATCTCATACCGATCGCAGAGTCGGATAGAAAATATCTAAGATTCGAGTTTGAAGGAAAGCTTTTTCAGTTTTCTTGCCTACCTTTTGGCCTCTCTACCGCACCTTATGTCTTCACCAAAATTGTGAAGCCGATAATCTCCGATCTCAGACGAAAGGGTCTCCTTTCGGTGGTATATCTGGATGACTTTCTGTTGTTTGGAAGATCACATGATGAATGTGTATCGAATGTTTTACAAATACGGATAGCTTTAGAGAACTTATTAGGATTTATAATCAACGAGAAAAAAAGCCAGCTCTCCCCCGTTCAAAGATGCAAATACCTAGGATTTGTATTCGACTCTAATCAGATGACGATTGAACTTCCAAACGAGAAAAAATTGAGAGCTTTAGAAACAATGTCAAAATTCATTGTGAATCAAAAATATAAGATTAGGGAGTTTGCTCAAATGGTAGGTTCAATCGTCTCGTGTTGCCCAGCGGTAAAATTCGGATATGCTCACACTAAGTCTCTGGAAAGAGAAAAATTCTTAGCGCTTGAGGAAAATAACGGCAATTATGACGCAAGCATGACCCTGAGCAATAACGTTAAGACGGACTTGTTTTGGTGGAAACGCAATATACAAAAAACATGCAACTCGATAGATGCCTTAAACTTTCAGTTAGAAATCTATTCAGATGCATCTCTAACGGGCTGGGGAGCAGCTTGCGGAAATGAAACAGCACACGGTTCATGGGATGCGTCAGAACGATCAAAACATATCAATTTTCTCGAATTAAAAGCGGCGTTTTTCGGCTTAAAATGTTTTGCGAAACACTTGCGAAGCACAGACATCTTACTTCGAATAGACAATACCACCGCCATCTCCTACATCAATAGGATGGGAGGTGTTCAAAATGTAAGACTAAATCGGATAACCCAGGAAATCTGGGAATGGTGCGAAGCTCGGGACATTATTCTGTTCGCGTCGTATATAAGCTCTAAAGATAACTTTATAGCTGACGCGGAGTCAAGAAAAATAGAACCAGAAACAGAGTACGAGCTAACGAATGAAGCATTCGAAAAAATCAGTACGAGACTGGGGAAACCACAGATTGACCTGTTCGCCAGCCGGGTCAACACCAAGTGTAAAAAGTACTTTTCGTGGTTCAAAGATCTCAACTCATTATCGGTAGACGCGTTCACGAAATCGTGGACAGATTTTTACTTTTATGCGTTTCCGCCATTCGCGATTATCCTTAGGGTTCTCCGAAAAATCATGGATGACAAGGCAGTAGGCATTGTGGTCGTTCCAGAATGGCCTGCACAACCCTGGTTCCCGCTTTTTTATTTGATGCTAGTTTCGGAACCTATTTATCTAAAGCCGAATATTAATTTACTAACCTCTTGCAACAGAGAACCTCACCCGCTGTGGCGGCATCTTACCCTGGTTGCCGGCAAATTATCAGGACAGGATTCGATCGGAGACAGACGCCAAGTAACACAATAGAAATAATGATGGCATCATTAACAGAATCGTCACTAAAACAATACGACTCCGCCTTAAAGAAGTGGTGGAGCTTCTGCAGTGCAAACTCCGTCGATCCATTCACCAGTTCAATTCGAGACATTCTTGCCGGCTTAACCGATGCGTTCGAGAAGAGAGCTTCTTATAGCACTTTGAATTGCCTACGCTCGGCAATCTCATTAGTAGTCGGCCACGAAATCGGACAGGACCCGAACCTTAGGAGATTTTTCAAAGGCGTCTTTAACAAGAGACCGCCCAGGCCTAGATATGACTGTACCTGGGAACCCAAGGCTGTATTAGATTATTTATTGTCTAAAGCGAATAACAAAACCACTACGTTAAAAGTCTTATCTATGAAACTAATCTCTCTACTTGCGTTAGCCATAGGTTACAAACATTCGCCTTAATAAACATAAGAAACATTCGAGAAACTGCGGAATCCATCGAAATAAAAGTTCCCGATAGAATAAAAACTTCAGGTCCGAGCAGAAAACAACCTTGCTTAGTTCTGCCATTCTATACAGAGGATAAGAAGATTTGCGTGGCTTCGACCCTAAAAAGCTATCTAGAAAGGACCAAAGACATTCGTAGCTCTACGAATTCACTTTTTATCTCCTTCAAAAAGCCTTTTAAAGCAGTTACATCCCAGACTTTCTCCGCCGTTGCCGTCGTCGCCACCGTCGCCACTCCCGAGCTCATTCTTTAAGCTGTGCCGTAACTCCCTGGGAGAAAGATCTGACTATGATGTAGATCTGGGCTTAAGGGTGGGAGCAGTGATCACTTCGGAAGAGGCGCTCATACAATTATGATCGAACTTCACTTAGGTAAGTTCGTTTAATCTATAATTATATTACACAAGATATTATCGTTTCTATTGATGAAAAAGATTGATTTTGCTTCACTTAATCAGTAATGTATTAAACTTGAAAAATGTTTTACAAATTGTTATATTAATTTATCATATTATTTAAATAACGTTAATTATTAAATAAAATTAATTTAATAAGTTCTAAATAACTCTCACATTATTACTTCTAAATAAGTTTAGCAATATTAAATAATATTAATATAACTTATAATTATATAAATATTAATATAATTACATAAATTTATTCTACATTTTCAACTTATTTTTTCATAAGAAATCATCTAGTTTCTTTCAGTTATATCATAAGTTCGGAGACAATATATATTTTTAACATGGCTGTCATTCACTGCATCAATTAGAATATATTGCAAGGTTTCGGTAAATGAACGGATCGATGGTTAAGGCTTCCATAATCTACTCAAGAAGAAAGACCAATAATCCATAATCCTTTCGCGTTGAATGTAATTGTTTTTATTCAAAAGATTAGTAAAGTGTAACAAGATATAATTAAACCAAATTCTCACAAATAGTACTAATTATAAACATTGAAATACAATTAAAACTTTTTTAAACATCTCTATTTCTTAGACTTTTATAATACTCGTTACTATTTTCATCAAAACTTGTATTAACTTTCTTCTCACCTTGAAAAATTTATTTTTTGATATCTACAATTATTTTTAGTAAATTCCAATCGTTTTCACACGAGCGACACCAGAATATTATTTTTAGACAAGTAAAAGACCAATGTTCTGATGAACGTTTGATAATTTAAAACAAAAATATGGATTTTCAGACAATAAACATACATAAACGTTTCACCGCGTGAATCGCATATAAACAACTATTGATTCTTTGACGTTTATTTATCAATGGCAATGTGTGGAACAATGGTAACCTAACCTTTACTATAGCGTCCAGACACATACAGCACTTCACATTTCACTCCCTTTTTGACAACTTTTAAGAGTTACGGAATACGCGTGCGTAGGTACCTAAAAGTACGGAAGCCCAGATAGATAAGAGCCAGGAAGTTACACAATCAATTACTTATAAAAGAGAGTAATGTAAAAGTGAGAGAGCTAAGTAAGAGAAGAAACAATAGGAAAGGAAACAATTGAGAATTGACAGCAACTTTAAGAGTGAAAAAGAAAGTTTTGGTAAAATTAGGGAAAAATGTTTAGATGACAAAAAAAAGGAAAAACAGACAAAAATACTGGCATATTTAATGCGTAATAACAGAGGGGCATAAAAATATATATTTCATGGGATATGATCGGCAGAGATGCTGCCATCGCGCATGTAATAAAATGTCTCAAAATTATTATTCTTAGATATATGTATGTCTCTAACCGCGCGCTGTTATCAGTTTTCATATTATTTTTAGCTGAAAGATACTACAAATTGCTTAACGCGTTCTCCGCGACTGGCTTGTGAGTTGTGGTTTCTTTGATACATTTGCATAAGATAAACAATGATAAAAAAAATTCGACTTTTCGTTATTGTAAGTAAAATGTTATTAAATGATCTTTTCTTGTCAATTTAGTAAAGTATCTGTGTAAATATCAATTATCTGTGATGATTTATATTACCTAAAGTAAATTTATACAATTCGGGACATAACGGGGCATAAGTATACGGAGCATATATAAGTAGAACAATAAGCGCGCAAAGTTCTTGCGATATAGCATGATAGCTCTTCGCGACACATCAAGATTCCGTTCATTAGAATCATTAACACGACTCGCGCGTGATCGTGATACAATGACAAAAAGTTAAATGGAAAAACAAAAACGCAAATAGATATATCCAGAAATCCGTCTACAAAATTGTTTAATCTCAACTTTTCTAAATACATGTAAGATTATATAAATAGAATTATGAATAGAATATCACAAGAAATCATAGGAAAGAAGATTAGAATTAGAGAAAGATGATACTTTCCAAAGTTGCAGAAAAATTAAACGGAATTTTGTATCATTTGATGTTTATTATGAATTTCTTAGTATCAATTTTTCTTCAATGCTCCTATTTAATATTTGACATCTGATATCAAATTTTCTTTAACAAAAAGATCAAAACCTAAAAATGGATAATCTTCGAAAATAAGAAGTTTCTCTAACGATAAACTGTAGGAGAGGTAATAATTTACACACAAGACCGTATCTTTTTTCCAATTTAATTTTAGCGAGCTTTGCTCTAAAATAGCGAAATTTACTTAAAATTTTAGTTCGAATTTTTATATACGAAGCTATATAATATTACAAGTTGGAAAGAGGAATGCGATAAATAATCCCTCTTGACATTTTCGTTAAAAGTTATTTTTGGATTGGTTGAACGATCTGGCAATTTCGAGATACTCTGTATATACAGAACAGCTTTGGAATTCTTGTTCCCCTAATTCGGATAGATTCGGGTGGAGCAGACGAGCAGAGAGCAGACAAGCGAGAGAACGACTGTCATCGAAAACGATCTCCGTTAAAACTTCCGACAGTTCTCTTGCATCGAGTGACATTCGCGTGAGCCGTAATGTATATATGTGTTTGCTATTTACCGTTATTGTCTACATGCCCCCACCCCCTCCCCCACCTTCGTGATATAGCCAAACGATTTAGACGATTCTGCAAAATATAATATATAATCTCTTCCCGTAAAATAAGTACATGCCACGAATAAGATATATTAGAGTCTCACAGTTCTCTAATTTGGAAAGAATGACTAATGCTGAATGGACTGTTTAATATTTTAGCCCACATGCGAGGAGTTCCGAGAATTTAATTAACTTTACTGTAACAGTTATCTATTATCTCTATGCAGTCCCCGTAAATTTGATTTCAGTCTATAATAAGGTCGTAAATGCACAAGTAAAAAAACTGATAAGTAATTTAAATTGCCAATAAATAATTAAAGCCGATTTCATCGAATATCTCTAAAATAAGTAAAATGGATTAGATGTTCATTATCATGTCCATTTACATGTTTGGGAATTTTGCTCCTGGATTTACTTAGTGTGTATATCTTTTTTATCTTTCTTTTTTCTTTTCCCTATCAGCTTTTCCCATTTTATCCTACCGTAAAATATTTCTCGATCATCGGTATTTCGATGGGGCAGAGAAATCTGATTTCTCGGACAAATGTGCGCCGATAAGACGTCAACATGTGATCATTGACAGCGACCCAATTCTGCTTTTCTTTTCCCTTCTCTTGTCATCTATCCTATCATTTGTGCCATTATCTTTCAGGGACAATTACCACTTGGAGAAAACAAACTGACATCATTATACTGCTCTACAACGGTGATATATACCTAAGATATTTCGTGACATAAGATACAAATATTGAAAGAATGTATCTTATTCTAACATAAGATATTATAGCTTTATGTTAGCAAGTACGTATTAAGAAAAAGATATTTCAATGCATCAACGCGAATTGTATTATTAATTACTGTATTATGTTTTAAAACTACTTGATGAAATAATCATTTATATTTAACGTATACCTACACAATATAAAAAATAAAATGTTAATCGTAACATTTTTCAAATGTCCCAGAAAGTCCACTCTATAAATTTTGAGTTAAAATAACTCATTCATCGTGTGTTACTTGTTGACAAATTAGAAATGTTAATTTATTGACACTATATTTTACATTTTTATATTTGTTCTTTTAACTTTAAGTATAATGTAAAAATAACTTGTAAAAAATGTCAATATAACATATTTGAATAAACGATAGTTATTTCAACTTAAGAGAAATGTTGTTTTGAACATTTGATTGTAGTAAAGTTGATTATTTTGTATGTCAAAGTTTACGATTATTTAAAAATTTACTTTAACTTTTGTTTATGTTAAAATAACTTTAAAGCGTGTTGATTTTTTGAAATAATTGTGTTAAAAGAACTCAAAATAATATTCAATTTCTAAATGACATACATAAAGTGTTAAGTTATCACGTTGACATTAATATAACACATGAAAATGTTACGAAAATAATAACATAGATGTTGTACGTTAATATTACATTGAAATAATAGTCAAATCTTGGTAACACACAAATCTTGGTTTAAAATATCTCTTTTAAGATTCGAAATTAGGAAATTGGTAAATTTATATCTGAAGGTTCAACGCAGCGTGCCTTCGTATATAATTATTATTTTTCAAATAATCCCAATGGACAAATTATATTACCCTATGGAATTCTAATTTCCTTTTACTTCGGTTTGAAAATTTCATTCTTTTATTTCAAATATTATATTATATTAGTGCAGGTATTTGCTGTTTCAAATAATCAAATTATTGGCTAAAAAGTTACTATGGTCCTTATCCAGATCCGCATTTAAATACAAATTTAACAACTATAATGGTATTTATTTCTAAATCTTATTAATTTTCTCATTATTTATCCTCTTATCCTCTTTCATATATTTTATTTGTCTTTTATTATTATTTTCATGTTTTATCTACATTTATCTTTTTATATTGTATTTATCCAATTATATCTGCGATGTCATGATGACAAGCAAAACGCATTTCCTGCTGAAGCGATTATCACATAATGCATAGCCTCGGCAAATGTTAGACGCGAGAAAGTTTCACGATCAATTAGCGCGTATCACATTTAACACCTGATAATAACCTTCGGATAATAACCTAATGGTGCGGCTGGTCTAGTGGGTAGAGCGCCAGATTCGTAATCCGGAGAACCGGGTTCGAATCCCACTGGGCCACTGAGAATTTCTCAGTAAAAATACCGCACCCCCATCTGACGGATAGAGGTAACCTCTAGATGGAAAAACTGGGCTCCGTCTTTCGGAAAGAGACGTTAAGCAGTTGGTCCACTCATAGCCGTCGACCGCCATGAAGTACCTCAGGAAAAAGCAGAAGGCGCTATCCAATATGAGAGTTATGAATGATGTAAAAAAAAAAGTTCATAACCACGACCACTCTGTAGAGAGTGTACGACTAAGAAGAGAGAATAACCTTCGACCGCTATCACCGTTCATGCATGCTCCAGAATAATTGCACAAACACAGCGACGCACATTACACGAATTTCGCTACAGCAAATAATTTTTGATTGCGTTCGCGACCACGCAATCACCACTGTTCCTCACCTTTTAATAGGCGATATCCAATTATTATACGATTCCAATGATGCGGAACGACACGGCGTGTCGCCAAAAAAATGATACGTCAACAGACGTACATACAATAGGCGAACACGATCGCGAAGCATGCTGAGATAATTGATCGAAAACAGATAATTATTGCACGAAACAACTGAAACATTATCCTCGCGTGATAATAAAAGTGCATAGCAACAGTGTTCTATTTCAAAATTAGATTAAAGTCGATGTACGAGTAAAGCGAAGGAACTTCGTTCAAAAGACTAAAGGACGGAAAATAAATAACTTGCCAGTCACATAATATTAAATCCGTAAAACTTGCAAAACGTCCGTTGTCCGTTGTCCGTTGTGTTATTCCTCGTGTCTTTGAGTGTCGTACGCGACCAGTTCTAGAATTTTATTGACAGCTTTCCCGTGTGCCGGTTAGGATAAGTGTGTGCGCGCGCGACATGAGATAGGTAATAAAAGTCAACGTATTATACAATGCACGACTTGGCTCAAGTGCCACGAATATCGACGAAGAAACGACGGTGGTGCAATGCCGCTTCTTCCACCCGCACGTTCCGCCTGCAGAAATCGACTTCTCGCGTCCGCATTTTTCGTCGCAGCGACGGCAATTATAATATTTTTCATGCATTCGCGATACCGCTTCGTCGGACCGAAGCACGACAGAAGAGCTAGGGCTTATAAATAATGTATCAAATGTGTGAACGCCTCGCTAAACTAAATCACGGCGTACAACGAGGCCGTTGAAAGTTTTCCGAGGCTATCCTGATGGCAGTTTCCGACAGATTCTACAATGCACTTTAATCGCGAAGCCTCACGACAGTCGTAACATTGTGAATTTTTTAATATGTTTTCTAATCGTAGACGCTGCGGAACAAAAATAGCACACGATTCTTGCACGAATCTAGTTAATAACCCTCTATTTCATGATTAAAAAAGTGCAGAAACGTAAGCTGCAAATTCTAGTAAATGTACAATTTCATTTGCTTCCCTTAGAATATTTGTAGTTGTTACGCTAACGCGTGCTAAATAAAATTTCACGGAGTCATAATAAAGAAATAATAATGATTAATAATGATTCTCGTATTGTAATCGACCGATTTTATCACTTTTGGCGAAGCTGATTATGCTTGCCGCAATAATAGGAAATATATAGGATTGCCGCAATAATACTGGCTGGCCAAGTCATTAAAGCTCATTTTTACGCAATGTAAAAAAATTACGCTCCTGGGTATTTTGTTAAATCGAGTAGGTGACATGTCGAAACGCAAAATCAATATCGGCAGCTCTAGGCCTCATCCTTTCCGTCGCATTGCCGCAACACGTGACGCAATCTACTAATTTCTCATACTCGCGACAATATTATTAAAATTGTCGTGATTCTTATTAGATATTGTTATATCTCTGGATATTTTACCGTCGAGGACATTAAAGCAAATTTCACTTCGAGATTGCAGCGATTCGTATTTTTCGCATCGATGGTTCCGTTGGAACCACTTTATTCCGCTTATATAAACAGACATAAATTCGCAAAAATAAGAAAAATACAATAGAGATATAAATATACTGAAATGAAAAGAAAATTAATAAGAGATATCACGTTTTACAAGCAAGTAAAAATTCTTGGAGATCCTGAACGCATGAAATAAGAAATGCATAAGATGTATTTCTTTTTAGTATTCAGACAATTTTTCAAATTAATCTAAAGTTCGTTATCTTTTTGTCATTCTAATTTAAATTTCACAATGTTATCTATTTAATTGTTAATTGCATTCATTTTCATTATGAATTCTGTCACGATTTAAATTTACAGCAGGGTTTAATGTTACAGCAGGGTTTAGCAAATAATAAAAGAAGTTATACATAGAGTACGTATACGTACTCTATTCTTTTGTACCTATACATATTTTCATTATAAGACTTTGCAATTTGCATTTATATAACTCTAAACCATGTTCTGAAACCGGAATTTTTTGAAATTCCATTATAAAATAACGTATTCTAGTTAAACCCCCATCGCTTTAGTAAGATGAGAATTTCAAGAATATACTAATTTACGTAACATTTATGCTAATCAATGTGCATAAAGCGATATTACACGTAATATATTTGCAAATATAGAATAATAGATTCGCATGCACGTGTTTGTATAAAATGAAATATACGCTATAATACATTTACATATCTATATACACATTGGCATGGATACATGTTTTTACGAAGAAATATTGACACAATACACATATATTTCGTGTACATAAAATACACATTCAAAGTCGTTATACTTGTCATTCGCGAATGTTATTCGATACTGATAGAGCATATGTTGCGCAACGCATCCACATGAAAAGTATCATGTGTAAATAATATTTCTTTATAATTTTTATCTAAAAATTTAAAATATATACGCATACAACGTATAATTTATTCAATAAGTGCAATATAATGCAATTATATTAAAAGAGAATAAGCAATTCTATAGAATGTAATAACTAGTTTAAAAAATTATGCTAATAAAAGATAACTAGAAAAAGAATAAATAGACAGAAAAATAATTATATAAGGTACAAATTAATTAATTAAAGTAAATTAAAGTTACAATTTTTTGATATTTGAGGTTTAGTAGTAAGAATAAAGATGCGTTTTGCGGGTGAATCGCAACGTGATCGAGCGTTCATATTAACGGACATGGAGCGAGTCCGGTGGCGCAATGCCGGCTTTTCTCTCCTACCACTCCCTTCGTGACAACGACTTGCACACCGGGGTCGATCCAGCCGAGTGACCATACGGTTCCACTGGCTACGTTGCATTATGCTCCATAAATTGTCGACAATCGAAATTGTCTATTTTAGAGATTGGTCTGCACACGACGCGACGTTAAGCTGACTCGGCACAAGAAATGCCAGAATTAATAGATTATTCTGAAAAATGACTCCTAAATTGGGGACGATCGATAAACAACATTTTCTCTCTAACTCTCTACGATCGCGTGTCGTAGTGCATTTCGTCGTAAATATGAATATTACAATTAATTCATCGAACGACGTAGAAAACATAAAGCCTAGAGAAGAGAAGAAAGGAAAGGGGAGAATATATTGGGAAAAATCACGCGGTAAAATGGGATAATTCTGATAAAATAGGATAATTTTATCTCACAACTTTGCCTAATCATATTTTGTACTATAATGGAAGGTGAGATGGAAACGAGAATTCCGATTTCGGAAAAATTAATGTCCTATTACGGCGAGATAAACTCAGAGAGGATGGAAAACTTTCCTCATTAATGTTTTTACTACCATTTGAAAATCAAAAACTTTCCTGTTATTAAAATATTTGAGACGCTCGTACTTTGCGCAGCTTTTCTATAGAATATCTGCGCAAAGCACGTAATAATGCCGTTAGATTAAATATAATTAGATTATTAGATGAAAGAACTTAATTATCTTAGAAAGAAAAAAAGAGGGGAAAGATGTAGGAGAAAAAGAGAGGGAGAGCAATTTGATCTGTGATTTTTTTGATCAAGCAGCAACTTAATTGTAAAATTTTGTGCAAGCAATTTTTCTTTTCCTCAATAATTTGAATAATCATTTTATATTTTTTTCATAATTTTGAGTTTCTCTATAGAAAAATAATTATCTACAAAATATGAATATAATATATCTTAATATTCTCCATTATATCAACAACATATATATATAACATTTTCATGTTAATAAGGCATAGAAAATAATACTGTAAATTATTGAGACTTTGAGACTAATGGTATTCATAGTCTGTTCTTATATTTGAGTACCATCTTAAGTACAATCTTAAGATGTCATAAACCGATCACAAAACAAACCGTATTAAAGATCCAAAACAATGAATACCGGCCTAGGACTACTAAGTTAGTTCTATTCTCTTGTTCAAAGATCATCATTTTTCGATATTCCTCTTATGTTATCCGTCTGGTATATATATATCCTTAAGAATTACATATCATACGAATCGCGGCACAATTACATGTGTAATACAGTTGCGAGATAAAATGTTCTGTGTTACTCCCTCTTCTTTCAATATCTCCGATCGCAGAAAGATTTTTTATTTGTCAAAGGAGAGGACGAGGCATGGCGCTCTTTCATTAATGAGTGTGGCGGCTGAATCCTCACAGCGCCACGGGGCACCGCGCCGCAACGCTACACGCCTAGCGAGCCGCCGCTCGGGCGCGCCGCGCGGTCGAACCGCCGCACGCGCTAGCGAGTTCGCCGCGCCGCCGCTAGACGGCCAACGCTCATGCAGTTTCGCGCGAGCCAGATTTCGCGGGGGAGTAATAAGAAGACCACCCGCTGAGAGGACTTCAGAGCCTTTTCTCGACTTGAAGCTTTTTTGTTACAAGGGCTAGCAATCGAGATAAAAGGTCGGAAAACAGTTCCTACGGAACTACAGAGCGAGCTCCTCCTCCTGGTGGGCCTCTGAACAGAGGGAGCCTTTTAGGCATAACTCTGCATAACGAAGCGTGTCTCCGGGCCTCTGGTAACTGGTAACAGAGCGAGCTCCGGGCCTTCAATTCCAACGTGCACCATCACTCGACAAGCTGCCGCAGAAGAGGAAGTCGCGAGACCGTCCTCGCCACGGGCAACCGCCCGCTCCAAGGGTTTGGCCTACCGTCGAGTCTTTTCCGAAGACCGCTTCTCCTACGCAACTTCAGCAAGGGAAAGTGGACTCCTTCCGGGCGTGGACATTGATTTCTTGCGACTTACCGGACCTACCGAACCCCCGCACTTGGAAGAATCGCTTGGCAAAGTTGGCCTTGCCGAAGAAGACAGCATCGCCAAAGACAAAGTGTCAGCAGACACAAACTGACTCTTTGCCACCCTCGCTGGTGGTAATCGATCCGCCGAGCCCGCCGCCAACTACGCCTAAGCCGATGCCCAGGACTTCGGGAAAAGGCTTGATTCCGAAAAGATACACGCGGATCAGCCGTCAAAGACGTTCCCTGCTAAAGGAGCTATTTGGAGAATAGAAATTCTCCTTGCATTGCGCCTACGGAATATAACCCTCCGGGCGCCTTGCACGCGTGCTCCGCCCGTCGCCCCGCATCTCGCGGGGCCCCAAAAGAATCTAAAAACAATTTACAGGTTGACCTCGGATGCCACTGGATCACGATACAAATCGTGGGCTGAGATCGTAAGTACGGAGATAGCACTCACAAAGTGGTGACCCCGACGTGATCCAGTATGGCTAATCCGACCGAGGAAACCAGTCAAATGGCGAATCTTATCGAAGAGCATGCGCTGATTAACCGCATAGGTATAAAAGTACCCCCCTTCTGGGCAGATAAACCGGAGCTATGGTTTGCACAATTGGAAGGTCAATTTATGCTTGGAGGCATTACACAGGACAGCACCAAGTACGCTTACGTATTGGCGCACATCGATACAAAACATGCCAAAGAGATTAAGGATTTAATTACGAAACCTCCGGCAGCTAATAAATACGCAAGCATTAAAAAGGCACTGATACAGCGCTTATGAATATCTCAAGAGCAACAAATTCGTCAATTATTAGAACATGAAGAAATGGGAGATCGAAGACCATCGCAGTTTCTACGACATTTGCAAGCCCTCGCTAGCTCTGCCATTCCGGAACAACTCTTGCGCACGTTGTGGATGGGTAGACTACCATCTTAACTGCAAGCTATACTTGCAACGAGGACCGCGGATAACTTAGAAGCAGTAGCCGAGCAGGCAGACAGAGTATTCGAAGTCACCTGTAGGGCAGCTACAGTTGCCAGCGTACAACCCTCGACGAGTACTTCTACGTTGGAAGACCAAATTAAAGGACTGGCCAAACAAGTGGCAAGCCTAAACAGTCGATTGGCTTGGTCCACGGAGAACAGCAAGAAACGCGACCGTTCTAAGAGCCGTCCTCGCTGGAAATATAAGGACACGGACGATAAAATATGCATTTACCATAGAAGGTTCAAAGATAAAGCCCGGAAATGCACACAGCCGTGTGAATATAAGAAGTCATTGTCGTTGGAAAACTAACTGGGCGGTCGTTGTTAGCGGCAAGCAACCCCGGCCGTGACCCTGCCGCCTGTTCATGACGGATCGCAAGACTAAGACGCGATACCTGATCGACACGGGATCCGACGTCAGCGTTTATCCTCGATCGTTGGTGCAAAATCGTCGTTTGATTGGCACTAATGGACTTTTTGCGGCAAATGGATCCGTCATTAAGACATATGGAGACCTAGCCATAAAACCAGATCTCGGTTTACGTCGAGCATTACTGTGGCGTTTCGTCATAGCTGATGTGACATCACCAATTATTGGATCGGATTTCCTGGCACATTTCCACCTCCTTCCAGATGTCAAAAAGGGACAATTGGTGGATGCCAAAACAGGGTTAATAGCCAACGGGTCAGCAAACAGGAATGGAGCACCGTCCGTCAAATCAATGATAGGGGACTCACCCTTTCACCATCTGCTAAGACGGTTTCCTCGCATTACGCAGACAACGGGAACACACAAGCAGAAGTGCTCACATTCCACAGTACATTATATAAAGACTACACCGGGACCTCCAGAGGCCTGCCGACCTCGGAGACTGGCACCAGACAAGTTCAAAGCAGCGAAGGCAGAGTTTGATCTCCTTCTGGCAGAAGGAATCATTCGTCCTTCCAAGAGTCCGTGGGCCTCACCCTTGCATATGGCTCCGAAAAAAGGAGATTCATGGAAACCCTGCGGAGACTACAGAGGAGTGAATGCTCGCACGGAACCGGACCGATACCCTGTCCCGCACATAGAAGATTTTACGCATTCAATGTACGGAAAGAAAATATATTCTACGCTGGATCTGGTTAGGGCTTACAATCAAATTCCAGTATATCCAGAGGACATCCCGAAGACGGCAATCATTACGCCATTCGAGTTATTCGAGTTCTGCTACATGCCCTTCGGTTTGCGGAACGCATCACAAACTTTTCAAAGGTTTATAAACGAAGTCTTACACGGTTTGGATTTTTGTTACGCTTATATCGACGACATCATAATCGCTTCGAACTCGGAAGAAGAGCACCTCAAACACTTAGAAATACTATTCAAACGCCTCGAAGAATAATAAGACCAAGCGGCGTTGCATGACGTTCTACGTGGTCCTAAGACGAAAGGGAAAACTCCAGTAAATTGGACCCCGCAACTAGAGCTGGCGTTTAAAAATTGCAAAGACAGTTTGACGAAAGCTACGCTATTGGCACATCCGAAAACCGGAGCAAGAATGACCCTGACCACAGATGCCTCACTCGGAGCAGTGGTACAACAAGAAACTGAAGTAGGATGGCAGCCTCTCGCATTTATGAGTAAAAAGCTCAATCGAGCTCAGAAGCAATACAGCCCGTATGACAGAACTGTTAGCAATCTATACAGCGGTAAAACATTTCCACCATTTATTGGAAGGGCGTGAATTCACAATTCTAAAGGACCATAAACCGTTAACATACGCGTTTCGACAAGATTTGCTACGAAGCTCCCCCAGACAGGCTCGACATTTAGATTTTGTTGGTCAATTTTCAACAGATATACGACATGTGGCCGGCAAGGATTGTCGCAGATACACTATCTCGTATCGAGGCCATCGAAAAGGCACTAGATTTTGAAGAGCTAACAAAGTCGCAGAGGAAAAACATAAAGCTGAAAGAAATCTTGGACGGTGACAAACAGTCGTCATTAAAATTGAAACAAGTTCAAATACCAGGCTCTTCAACGACACTTTATTGTGACACGTCTACACCGGTCATGCGTCCCTTCGTCACTGAACCATTTAGATGGCAGGTATTTCAAGCCCTGCATGGTCTGGCGCATCCCGGGATTAAAGCAACGGCGAGACTGGTAAAGCAAAAATATGTATGGCCATGCATTGAACAAAATAGTCGCAAATGGGCACAAGCGTGCTTGCAGTGCCAGAAAACCAAAATATTCAGACATACAGTCACACCGACAGGAAATTTCCTAGCGCCCACAAGAAAATTCCAACATATCCATGTAGATATAGTGGGCCCGCTGCCAATTTCACTGGGATACAAATATTGCCTAACGATAATAGACCGTTTTTCAAGATGGCCAGAGGCGATACTTATTCCGGACATAACAGCTGAAACGGTGGCTAGACAATTATTCGTCAACTGGGTGGCCAGATATGGAACTCCGACACGCATAACGACGGACCAGGGACGTCAATTTGAATCCGATCTCTTTAAAAAGCTGGCAAAGCTAACAGGATCATCTCACCTGCGTACTACGGCATATCATCCAGCAGCTAATGGAATGGTAGAGAGATTGCATCAGAGCTGCCTGGAAAGAAGACCTTCAAGCCACACCAGCGGAAATGGTCTATGGGGAATCCATACGATTACCTGGACAATTCCTGGACGAAGAAAACACAGAGAATGATATGACAGAAGGCTTCGCTACACAATTAAAGAAAATAATAAAAAACCTACGACCAAAGATCAGAAGACATGGTCAAAAAGCTACATTCATATACAAGGACTTGGCTACATCACAGCAAGTCTTTCTGAGACATGACGCGCCGACAAGAGCTCTCCAGACACCATACGATGGACCTTATCAAGTCCTCAGTAGAGGAGAGAAAACTTATAAACTCCGCATAAACGGACGAGCTGTTCGAGTAGACAGGCTGAAACCAGCTTACGTGCTGGAACAAGAAAAAGAAGAAGAAGCGTTTCAACCCGAGCAAAGACCCGAGAAGACGCAGCCAACACGTACGAGAAGCGGACGAGCGTCACGTCCACCAATCCGTTTTCAAGATGGACTTTAAATCAACCAAGGGGGTGATGTGGCGGCTGAATCCTCACAGCGCCACGGTGCACCGCGCCGCAACGCTACACGCCTAGCGAGCCGCCGCTCGGGCGCGCCGCGCGGTCGAACCGCCGCACGCGCTAGCGAGTTCGCCGCGCCGCCGCTAGACGGCCAACGCTCATGCAGTTTCGCGCGAGCCAGATTTCGCGGGAGAGTAATAAGAAGACCACCCGCTGAGAGGACTTCAGAGCCTTTTCTCGACTTGAAGCTTTTTTGGTACAAGGGCTAGCAATCGAGATAAAAGGTCGGAAAACAGTTCCTACGGAACTACAGAGCGAGCTCCTCCTCCTGGTGGGCCTCTGAACAGAGGGAGCCTTTTAAGGCATAACTCTGCATAACGAAGCGTCTCTCCGGGCCTCTGGTAACAAAGCGAGCCCCGGGCCTTCGGTTCTAACTTGTCCTCGGGCCTTTGGTAACAGAGCGAGCTCCGGGCCTTCAATTCCAACGTGCACCATCACTCGACAAGCTGCCGCGGAAGAGGAAGTCGCGAGACCGTCCTCGCCACGGGCAACCGCCCGCTCCAAGGGTTTGGCCTACCGTCGAGTCCTTTCCGAAGACCGCTTCTCCTACGCAACCTCAGCAAGGGAAAGTGGACTCCTTCCGGGCGTGGACATTGATTCCTTGCGACTTATCGGACCTACCGAACCCCCGCACTTGGAAGAATCGCTTGGCAGAGTTGGCCTTGCCGAAGAAGACAGCATCGCCAAAGACGAAGTGTCAGCAGACACAAACTGACTCTTTGCCACCCTCGCTGGTGGTGATCGATCCGCCGAGCCCGCCGCCAACTACGCCTAAGCGGATGCTCTTGACTCCGGGAAAGTGCTTGATTCCGAAAAGATACACGCGGATCAACCGTCAAAGACGTTCCCTACTAAAGTAGCTACTTGGAGAATAGAAATTCTCCTTGCATTGCGCCTACGGAATATAACCCTCCGGGCGCCTTGCACGCGTGCTCCGCCCGTCGCCCCGCATCTCGCGGGGCCCCAAAAGAATCTAAAAACAATTTACAGGTTCACCTCGGATGCCACTGGATCACGATACAAATCGTGGGCTGAGATCGTAAGTACGGAGATAGCACCCACAATGAGATTGAACGATGGAAAAACAAAGGCAGACATGTATTTATATAAAAGCAGGAACATATTTCCTCTGTTCTTTGTTACTTTCAATTCTGGTGATCTGTAACGTTTTGCGGATAAAAATGTAAATAGTATTAGGGAAATAATTGCAAGAGAAAATTCTACAAGCTGCAATTCAAGTATATGATTTTCCGTGTTCTAATGATGTATATATTATACATATGTTACACTGAAATTCTATTTCATGTATTTATTACGAAACTTATTACTCATTATTATAGCGTAAAATATTGCAACCATTTTTAATTTAATTTGCTTCTTTATTATTTAGTTAAATATAAGTACTTCTGCTTTTTTTTTAATTTTCAGAGTTAATTTTCTTCACAAAAATGAAATTCCTTTCTTAAAAAATATAAATATAATATAAATATTTTAATATGTGTGTATACATACAATAAACGCCAAGCCAAAAGTTGTAGAACAATCGAATATCTCGAAAAACGCGTTTTAGCAAAAGATGTTTTAAACAAATGTTTTAGGCTTAAAAAGATGTATTAGCTGGTAGAGATTATTTGACTTGAAAGACATCAAATTTTAAATACTTCCATTTCTTGTTGCACATTCTTGTGGCTAACTTCAAGAGCTTTTCAAAACACTATGATTCAATGTCTTTTAATAAAGAACTTTCCCAGACATGAAGCTTCAAATTTGCAGTATAATACCGTTGGCATTAATATTATCTAAAATATATCGCGAGGGGGATATTTAGTAGGATATTCACTGCTTTGCGTGCGCGCACATCCGTTCTACCTGGATGCGTATACAAGTAGGGTAGAGCGGGGTCAAAAGTAACGCGGGGCGAAAGTAACAACTCAAATATCTATAGTTATAGGCATAGATACGCATTGTCTGTTGGTTAACGGATGAAGCTGAACAAGCTATAACGTGTCTCAGAACGCCTGCGGCCATGGGTATTGTCGGACGTGTGCAATAAATAAAATATGTTTTTGAGGCCGTAAAGTAGTTTCTTCCGACAATCTTAAATTTTTAATAATATATCTACTGCAAGTAAGTACTTTTTCTTTCAGGTTATATTTGAGTTTCGTTATTTTTGCTTATTATAATAATTATTACTTATTCATTTTTGGCATTTTATTATTAAAAATTTTAAGTCAAAGTTCAAAAACATATTCGGGATGATTTTAACATCATTGTGTGGGGTCGAATAAAAAGTAATTTTTATTTGTACTAGTCCTTAAAGACATTGTGTTCCTATTATTTAAAAATATAAGAACAAAAAATGTTTATAATTAAATGAACAAAGTTAATGTTTTCTATAATTAATATAAAAAAGTTATGTGTGTGTTGTAATAGAATAAGATTTTATTTTACTTTTTTTGTATAAGAATATGAATATTTTAGTTTGTTTTTGTTATAATATAAGAAAAATTATTATTTTTCATTAAATAAATATTTTTTATTTTGATTATTTAAAACTATTACTATCGACCCCCTATAGTGTTGCAACCGACCCGGAGTCGGGGGCAATTGTAATATTTTCCCTCGTTTATGTTTTTGATTAATAATTCTTATTTGGTTTATCACAAGATTTAAATAGGAGGATTTCCATAAAGTGAAATAATCACATTAACTTAGGGTATCAAGAGTTTTTCTTTTACTGTAATAGTTCTTCCACAATCAAGTTCTAAAGTCAAATTGTTACTTTTGACCCCGCTCTACCCTATACTGTACAGGTCCGCAAAGATTTTAAACGCTGCTAATTATTTTATCACATATTCAACTAATATTCAACTGTTTGCTTAACACATTGTCAACAATACAATGTAAATTAGTTAATTACAACTTTCAAAATTATATCAAAACCACTCGTTAAGAAATGTCATAAAAAATTACAGAATCTGTTTTTATAAAAATGTAATAAAGTTGATAAGTCGAGAAATTGTCAACATTTATAATTAAAATAATCAATCAAAATAATCGAAACTTTCAAAGTTGTTAAAATATTTTTATGTTTACGCAACATCCAATGCGCAATATGTGAATTGTCACAATCGATTTAAATCTCAAAAAGATGTCGCGCTTTTCGCAACATTAACTGATATACTTCTGCAGATCAATTCTTCACGATGACAAAAATGGGCGCGCCAAATCGAACGTCATAAAGCACAGGCTGACAATACGTGATATCTACTATTGGATAGCTATTCGACTTTTATCCGGTTTCTGTATGCAAGGAAAATGTTATCTCTCTTAACATTTGGATAACGTGGTGCTTTATCATATTTGTGATATTTCGATGCAACGAGACAAGATAATTTGTATCCACTCAAATAACTGGTATTTATTTGCTCCTATATCGCTCCTTAAAAATTGCTGCACGATATCCAGTGTATAGATACTTTCTTTTAATTATATAACTTGGAGCGTCATATTTCTCCTTAAATTTAAATTAAAGTGAGAAAACTCAACTTTCTTGAAAGAAATATAAAAAATTAAAATAGGATTTACAGCAAATTCTTGAAATGACAAAAATTGTTGAAGAAAAAGGAAATTATTTACTACAAAATGTTTCTAATTTTCTGTGCTATAACGTATTACTTTTTCTTTTAGAGAGAACCGCGTTGTGTAAGCCTTTCGCATCTCGAAAATCGAAAGAGTTCTTAGTCTAATAAACTATCCAATATGCATAAACACATTTCGTAATCGTTTCTCCGAATAAAAGCAGTCGATGCGTTTCGCGCGAAGCCACGTAATCGAGATATTATGAAAAATTGCAAATACACCTAAAACCGTTAAGAAAGTTCCCAGCAAGTACGACAAAAATGTATATCGATTCGAACATGATGTAATATTACGGTGAGGTGACGGCCGTTCCATAATCACGTAAGTTCTATATACGCTAACTGTTAGCACGCGATAATCACAATGCGGAATAATGTTAATCAGAAGTAAACGTTATTGCGTTAATCAGGAAACTCGGAAACTCCATAAGTCCAATAAATCACTTTTTTCAAAAACACAAATTTAATAAATAATTGTTATATTGAGAAATTAGCCTTTTTAACTATAGTCATTAATATTTTTATTATGTATATAAACAATCATATAAATAATTAAAAAAATACACATAAATAAGGCTTTCATTGAAAAAAGTTTTATGGTTCCTAAGGGTGCGTGTTATAGTGCTAATGTCGATTCCCGATTTAAACTGGAAATGACCCATTTTTATCGAAATTATTTTTTTGAATACAGAGTGGAGAAAAAAAATGAGTATCCAATTTAAACTGTCTATAACTATATAATAAAAAAATAACCAGGTCTTTCTGTGTTTTATTTCTATTTCGACTTTTCTATTCCTGCTTTTAACTTCTGTTAACAATATTTCAGCAAAAATATAAGGACCGCGGCAAAGCGGGCCGCCATGTCTGGTCCATTAGATGTGAGTTTAGTCAGTATTTCTTTGACTACTGTACAGTGCAGACGAGCGAAATTTAATAATATAAATCACTACACACCGCAAGAACGTGCCAAAATTGTCAATTTTCATTCAAGAGAATTCATCAGTTGATGTTAACTCAGTGAATATCGTAAAAGACATCAGAATCGTTCGGGTATAGGAGAATGATTGCAGACTTCTTTGTGCCTGAATTGGAAGTATTTGGAGAATATATATTATTCTAATAAGATAATGTTATATGGCGCAGCAGGCGAAACAATGAGGATTTTGAGAGATATCTCCCGGACGTTCAAATTCTCGTTTTGGCAATTTGGCATGGCATAGCCACCACAATCGCTTAATTTAACTGCCCCTGATTTTGTAGGGGTATTTGAAGGATAGGATCTATGCGGACAAGCTAGGATATTGAAAGAGTCAAAAAGGAATATTCGTCATAAAATAGAAAACATAAGCGCACTTGACCGCCGTCATAACAAGTGCCATAAAAAGAGCACAACGCTGTGGAGGGGGGTCTGATATCCTTTTTAATTAAATTATATTGTAACAAAAGTTAAAAATCTGAATAAAAATAAAATACAAAAACACGTTTATTTATTTTATTTATATAGTTATAAGCAATAAGTTTTTAGCTTGTCTGCGCCTTCCCTAAGAATCGAGAACTTTCAGAAACTGATATTGTATAAACAGCCGATGGTCACTCGTCCGAGAAATTAGTCCGTTATGGGATTAATCCGGGAACAGTCACTCCATTCTTTTTCTTTGCATAAACGGTCACCTGGAGTGATTTTTATGACCCAATTAAGTCGTTATCAATTACACATTGCATATTTTTCATTGTTCTATAATTTATTAGTATTTGAAACAGTATATGTTATAGGTTTACAATATTTTCTGGAAAAAAAACTAAAAAGATATTTAAAAAATAAAAGAACTATTATATACATGTTAAAATTACTGTAATGTGAACTTTATTTTTTCGATATTAGGATGTAAAAATTACCCCAGAGGTGACCGTTCTCAAGTTAATAATAAGGTAATCTCTTTCTTTAAGTAATTATAGGTATATTGAATGTGTGTTGAAAATATTATACGTTTGTATGTGTTTAACTGTAAGATATTCTTGTCTATCAAAATCCTTGCGGACTGTTCAAAACTCTGTTATCGCATTCGCGTACAAACTAAGTTCAAAGTTCAAACAATGGCAAACTACTTGCCCAATAAGACAGTTCATATCCTCCTCATTCTTGGGGAATATAATCGCAATTACCGACGTGCTTCATGTGTCTCTGCTGAGCAGTACCTTAATCAAAGTCATTTTTCAAATCAGCAAGTTTTTAAAGTTTTTAAAATTATCAATATTAAGAGAAGATTAGTTATAGATTTCTATTACAACGCCATAGACGGAAAAATAAAATTAAAAATAACGATGATCTTTTATCACTGTATTAGGCATGATTCATATGTGAATATTAACATCAGTAATCGCCAAATAGAACGAGAACTTGGAATTCCAAGAGCTACTGTTCATCAAACATTATGATCCGTTCAATTATCACCTGTACTACATTATACAATACACATTACAGAAATTAATCGAGGCAAATCATAGAAAACATATATTCAATTTTGTAGATAGGCACTCGATAAAGTAGGGAGATTTTTTGTAAATGTTTGTTTTAGCGGTGGAACTATATTCCACAGCAATGGGAGTCTACCAATGAACAGATATAATTATCATTACTGGTCACCAGTAAATTCTCACAATATCTTCATGAAAACTCTCTAGGTAGGAATCTGTAATAATCAAATCATCGGGCTGTGCATTTCTTTGAAGATATAGTCAATGATGTAGTTTACCTAGAATTACTTGAGGATTATTTATATGGATATATCTCGATTCCATTGCATATCTAACAAAGATTTTGGTTTGGTCCAACAGGATAGTGCTTTACCTTATTTCTGTCGTGACATTTGTAGGTTTATAAACAGGCAATTCAAAAATTAATGGATATAGCTCGAGAAGGACCAGTCATAGATAGTCACCGAATCCTTTGACCTTAATCCATTAGATTTTTATATTTAGGAATTTGTAAAAAATATTCTTGATAATCATCCTACTACTGGGTTAGATATGAGTGAAAGGATTAGAAAGGTTTGGTAAGGAATAACTCGAGAAGTATTGATATCACTGACAACTTCAAACACAGACTTCAATTATGTATACCTACTTATATAAGCACAGTCGAAACTTTGAATACTTTTTAGAATAGACATTAGTTACTGATCCTGACTTCATTAGCCGAATAAACGTTGAAATTTTATACAAAAATTTTTTATGAAAGACTTGGTTTTTTTAGAAATCTTAAAAGGCAAAACTTAAAATAGGACACTCTACGTATCGACTATTTATTCCGATTCCAATTTCTAATAATTCCGCTGATGGATGTGCTGTACATTTTCTAGGAACAATTGCGCCTTCATTGATATTATTTCTCAAACAGCGCTGTGATAATCCTAACACATTACTTGCACAGCGAATTTAGAGCCAAACTCCGATTAACTTAATCGTTGATTACAGGGTTGCCAACAAGACAAAATAATTAGTATGACCATTTGTATTTCTGCAGGCGATCTGGCAATATAATCCTAATTCAATCTTTCGTTACATATATCTTTTCATTTATTGTAGCAAAGAAAGATATGTAACGAAAGATTAGGTTAGGACAATTATATCGTCAGAACTACAAATGATCACGCTAATTATTTTGTCTTGTTGGCAGCTCTTTAATCAACGATTAAAGAGTTGCCAACGATTAAGTTAATCGAAGTTCTTGGTAGAAGTGGCCCTTAATTGTCCGGCATAATTGTAACAGTTTATTGCGGGGATAAAATCGTACGTGGTAATTACGCAAAAATGAACAGTGAAATTTATGTAACTTTGTGCGAAATAAAAAATGGAAGAGACACTTCTAAAACGATTATTTAATCAAGTTTACGCCAAAAGTATTGTTTCGTCGTGAACAAAAAAATCCATGTAGATACGATGTAAATCGCGCTGAATTTCGTGCCATAATCTAGAAGAATCGATACTTAAAGTGATTCGGTTTTGATAAGATGAAGAATGCTGTACTCGTCCGGAGGAAGAATATAGGGGAGACCGGGGCTCGTTGGCACAAGAAGCAAGTTAGCGTTGCGTTCCGTTTATGTATTTATTGCAAAAAATACCATGGAAAAGTTATCACAAATAATCTCTTTATGACATAGGTACTTCCCCCAAAGTTTTATTTAAATCAGATAAGTATTACAATTAAAAAAAAAGAAAAATCTGATTCAAGAGGTGGCAAGTAAATTTTCGAGCGTTACAAAATATCGTATTAATGTTCTTCAGCTTGAAAAGTAAATCTAAGTAACGTATTATTAGTTAAAAGAAAAGTTTCTGTTACTATACGACATGTTATATTTTGAGTAACAATATTAATTTATTATAATAAAATGACTAAAATATAAAATCATGTAGGGATGGGGCATGTTGGCATATGTAGAGATGGGGCATGTTGACTCATATTACGGCACGGCGCACGCTTAGCTTGACCTTGCTGTTGCCGCGCGCGTGAGACGTGTGCGAACATGTGATTCGCGTTACAATGCTGATAGAAGCAAGAGAAGCAGAAGATGTAAGTAAAATGTTAATTAATGAATGTAGTTGTCGGTCGATGATTACAACGGATGTAATCAACGGAAGACAGAAGACACACGCACAAGAGAGGTTAGATTGACATGTAGACTGTGCGTGTGTCTTGCGTTTTGCGAACTGTGGCCAGTGTGGCCTACGTAGATCAGGCTTTATATTTAATATTTTTATGAGCCTGTGTGTGTGTGTTCACACGAGGCGTTTCTGCCGCGCGGTTGCCACGCGATTGCGGCCGCGCGTTAACGTTTGCACGAGCCGCGCGCTGTCGCGAGGCAAGGTGCGACCGCGAGTGCCTTATGGTAATCCGGGAGTCAAGGGATTATATATTGAAGTTCACGGCGCAAAGCTGGAATTTTTTTTAATCGATTCTTATGATATCCCGTAACAAGCGTGTAAAGTCTCTAGAATCAACTCAGCCCGCTTCGCCTTTTTTTATTGCAAAATATATTTAAAAACGCGTTTCTGTATAGTTTTCTTTAAATAACTCCTTCTGTGTTGGTCAAACGACAAAACTTGAAGAGAGGAAAATTGTTCGGAAGGAAATTTTCTATAAGAATAAGCCTTAAAAAAAATTTAAAAAATTTTTTTAATTGCAAAATTGCAAAAAATACGCGAAAAAAGAGCCATTTTTACAGGTTCCCGAAAACTGGGTTAAAAATTATCATATTTAAGCGGACATTCACTCAATGATACCTTTCAGTATGCTGAACAAGTGTGCACAAGGCTCGCCTCCAATTTTTATATGGCTGCCTATTAACAAATTATTTATGCAAATCGGACGCTTGGCTCTCACGTCTGAACGGGTGAACTTATTTTGATGCACTTTATCGGAAATGAAAAGTAACGATGTCTACTTTATGAATTTAAAATAAAAACATTTTTTTTCTATATTTTGACTATTATTTTAAACAATTTAAATTTCGCATATTAAATATCGGCGTTATTTATTGGCGTACAGTAATGCAAATAGCACCATTGGTTTGCGCTTAAAAAATTATGAATTTCAAATAAAAAACGTCCCGATACGACCAATAGAAGCCGAGATAATTGACTTTTACATAATTAATGATTACAGCTAAATTATTTCATATTTTTACTTGAAATTTGGTGTGAAGGTACTAGAGTGAGTGCTTTAACGGCGGAATTTTTTTCGCTGCAATTCGACTGCCAGGTTCGGCGAAAAAAAATGTCGAATACAACGGTTTTAGAGCGAGAGCGCTGGAGCGGACGCAGCGGCGGGTCGACTACGTGGCGCGCAGGCGCGCGAGCCGCCGCTGCGTCCGCCAAGCTCGCTTAATTAACAATTACTTTTCTCTGCAACAAAAGCACGTATCCAAACGAATTTTTTTTTAAATCTGCTTGAAATTTTCCGAATTTTATGATTATCACATTATAAATATCATATTCTCAGTATTAACGGAGATAAACAAGATATATTAGGAAAAATACGTATTAATTAATAACAAATTATTTTTGTGATATTTTATACTGTATTGTATATTGTATATTGTCAATATAAAGAGAAAATAGGTTTTCTACACATTTATTTTACTTTATTTTACGTGAATTTTTCCAAGTCTTTTTTTGCTTAAAATAATTTAATTTGTTTTTCTAGTTGCAAATAAAACAGAATAACGCATGGTGAACTTCTTGAATCTTTGAAAGATTCGTATTGGGATTGGCGGTCGTGACGTCACAAGGCAAATGGCCGGAGAGAGTAGGTCACTTGTCACTCTACAATACAACGTATGTGCAAAATAAAGTAAAATAAGTGTGTAGAAAACCTATTTTCTCTTTGTATTGACAATATACAATATACAATACAGTATAAAATATCACAAAAATAATTTGTTAATAATTAATACGTATTTTTCCTAATATATCATGTTTATCTCCGTTAATACTGAGAATATGACATTTATAATGTGATAATCATAAAATTCGGAAAATTTCAAGCAGATTAAAAAAAAAAATCGTTTGGATACGTGCTTTTGTTGCAGAGAAAAGTAATTGTTAATTAAGCGAGCTTGGCGGATGCAGCGGCGGCTCGCGCGTCTGCGCGCCACGCAGTCGACCCGCCGCTGCGTCCGCTCCGGCGCTCTCGCTCTAAAACCGCTGTATTCGACATTTTTTTTCGCCGAACCTGGCAGTCGAATTGCAGCAAAAAAAATTCCACCGTTAAAGCACTCACTCCAGTACCTTCACACCAAATTTCAAGTAAAAATATGAAATAATTTAGCTGTAATAATTAATTATGTAAAAGTCAATTATCTCGGCTTCTATTGGTTGTATCGGGACGTTTTTTTTTTGAAATTCATAATTTTTTAAGCGCAAACCAATGGTGCTATTTGCATTACTGTACGCTAATAAATAACGCCGATATTTAATATGCAAAATTTAAATTGTTTAAAATAATAGTCAAATTATAAAAAAAATGTTTTTATTTTAAATTTATAAAGTAGACATCGTTACCTTTTATTTCCGATAAAGTGCATCAAAATAAGTTCACCCGTTCAGACGTGAGAGCCAAGCGTCCGATTTGCATAAATAATTTGTTAATAGACAGCCATATAAAAATTGGAGGCGAGCCTTGTGCACACTTGGTCAGCATACTGAAAGATATCATTGAGTGAATGTCCGCTTAAATATGATAATTTTTAACCCAGTTTTCGGGAACCTGTAAAAATGGCTCTTTTTTCGCTTATTTTTTGCAATTTTGCAATTAAAAAAATTTTTTAATTTTTTTTAAGGCTTATTCTTATAGGAAATTTCCTTTCGAACAATTTTCCTCTCTTCAAGTTTTGTCGTTTGACCAACACAGAAGGAGTTATTTAAAGAAAACTATACAGAAACGCGTTTTTAAATATATTTTGCAATAAAAAAAGGCGAAGCGGGCCGAGTTGATTCTAGAGACTTTACACGCATGTTACGGGATATCATAAGAATCGATTAAAAAAAATTCCAGCTTTGCGCCGTGAACTTCAATATTCTCATTTTTTAATAGCCCTGAGTCCCGAATTAATGGGTCTAAAATGCCGCAAAGCGTATCGTAGACGCTCGTCGTCACGCGTACGCCGTTTCGCGTAGGCACGTATGCGCGCGTTGTCGCACCTTGCCTCGCGATACCGCGCGGCCACGCGCGGCAGAACTGCCTCGGGGCCTTGGGCCTCGGGTGAACAGACTATATTGAAGAAAGCTATATCTGAAATAGTTTACAATTGTTTTTCTACAACAGCATTTTGCTCGATCATTACAAAACAACTTTAAAAGATATATACAATTATTATCGAGAACATATCTGCTATATGTTTTTTATTTTCTATTACGTTTTCATTAATTTAACATGGATTTTAGTCCTACAACCTTATTATACCTGTAGCCCCTGTAGCCAACTTACACCATGATATATGTCAATTTGCCCCACTATCGGGACAAGCTGGCTACAATGCAGCATGTTCGTATTTCACTTATTACAAAAAAACTATACAGTATACAGGATCGTTTCGGGCATGAAAATGTAGAGAAAGGTTCTCTCTATCATATTAGCACTATTTAATCATGATAATTAGTTGTTTAAAAACTCAAATGCCGAAATTGTGAAAATGGTGCCAACGAACCCCGGTCTCCCCTAATGTTCAGGCTGGGTTCGAGGAGCGCGCTTTTAGCGCTATGTGCGTGCTCTGTCCTTGTTCAAATTTCAGTAAGTAACAGAGACAGAATGACGTTGTCAGCGCTAATAGCGTCTCCCCGAACGCAGCTTTGATCGACCTTGGACCGATAAAATTTTTGGCGCCGTTGTTGGACATTCTCTGTGTAAATAAGTACTCTTACTTTAATTTTCTTGGACTTGAACATCACTCTATTATTTATTAATTTTCTAGCCTCTCATTTGTGATGTTTCTGCCAAAATCTCATAAGCACTAGTACTGAGAATGTGCCGACGACGGTACTCGTTTTCTCATCAGGCAGTGAATTTTTACGCCTTAAGAATTTTTCGCATTGACTTAAAGAAATTTCTTTTATACTTTTGGTAAATTTTAACTCTCAACTCTTAATTTTTAACTTATTGACTTTGTTATTTGACCTCGCGCTTGTTGTTTTTGTTTTGTCAGATCACTTGATAAGGACCCGAATCCTGGGTTAAAACGTCGTGAAGTATATGTATATTTTTGCCAATTGCTGTCGATGGAATATATTATTTTTGGTTAAACATTATTGGCGGAACAAACATTTATTTTTCGATAAAATATGCTCCGCTTGGAGCGGAACACCTTGCCAACTGATGCGTACAATAGCGCGCATAAATCTTTATGAGATCTGTCGAAGTAGACAAATCAACCTTACGCACAGTCGCAATAAAAATTGACTAATCAATTATACACTATATTCGCCAGCTATTGTATAACAGAAATAATAAAAATTACGAAAAAAATAAGATTAATAGAATTTTAGTTAGAAGCTCAATTTTTTATACAAACAGTGTTATAAGTTAAAAAGATCTCTTGGTTAATTGCCAAATTAACAAAAAAGTCATATAATTGATGACGTAAAGAAATATCTGTCATACAGTTTTATGGAACATTTTATTTAGTAAAATTATATACCAAAAAATATGACGAATATTATTTATATAAGCCAGAAAAAATTCATGAAATAATTATTTAATATTTATTTATTCTTAATATTCAATTAATATTAATAACTTAATAACATTAATAACTTTTTATCCATCATTGTCGTTTATATGTATATGTATGAGTAAAATATTCATTGCAAATCAATCATTATACTGTTCATGATACTGTTAAATTTTGAGCAGCGAAATCTGCAATATTACACACATATTCCGGTCACCTTCTTTCAATATTCATCTTGCAATATGCATTAAGAGCAAATTACACTTTATATTACGCATATATCGAATGTTTCATACTTTATAAGCATAAATTATTAAGCAGTTACACATGTTTCACAATGTACAAAATTTGTACATTGTAAATCACCATTGATAAAATAAAGAGGCATGCATGAAAATATACAACATTTATCGATTTTTAAGCATACAAATTACATCGCATTTATATCTGATAAGCATTTGTTTGTATTCCTATTTATAGTACATATACCTACAGCAAATTTGGAAAATGTGCAATTTCATTTGTGTGAAGAAAATCTTTTGTGTCGCAAGTTTCAAATCTAATTTTTTAATTTTATTAATAGTGAAGATTGAACAAATTGAAAGAGACAAATTACGAGGTAACCGAGGTAGTGTGAGAATGCCTTTGCCATTTACAACCTTTTTAAAAATGTCAAGACAGAAATAAGGCATAATAAGTTTTGCTTGCCTATTTCTCTTGAGCTCCTTTCACAACTTACCATTACAAAAGACTTCCTCCAATTTTCTGCTAACCGTTCTCTTTGCTCTCTAAATGTTTCAGGACAATGATTCGCCAAATATTACCAAGTAATTACGTTCATTGTCTCATTAGCAACTACAAACGAGCCAATATATCCATGCTTTTAACAAAATATTACTAACAAATATAACAAAATTTTGCGTTTACGTTATCACGTTTTTATTATTATTAAAATAATATATTTATTTTTCTCTCTGCTGTAATAAGAAACCTATAATTTTACAATTGAGAACTTCTTTTAAGCTAGCAGGACCAAATGGGCAGAATCAAACCGGATCTATCGGAATATTTAGTACTTTTTTGTACTAATTTGTACCACTAGTAACAATTTTGTACCTCGTGCTGTTTCGGAGAAAATTGTATCGCTGCTACCTTAGAATTAAGCTAGAAAGACCACAAGAAAAAAAAATTAAAAAAATATTTTAAATACAAAAATTTGAAGGACTGAATTTGTACTAATTTGTACCATACAAATAAACTTAATATATTCATCCCTTCTGCTTCAAACAGCCCCTAATAGAACTCAGTCCTCTTAGTCTCAAGTGTAAAGTACTCTTTCTAATCAGCAGAATCAATCGCTACTTGAAGACTCTAATCAGTAAAATTTGTACCGCAAAAATATAACGTTTCAGATTTTGTACCCCAGCCGTTTGATAAAAAACTACCCCCGATACCTAACAGTCTCAAGAGTAAAGTACTCTTTCTCATCAGCAGAATCAATCGCTAGTTGTAGACTCGATTCAGGATAATTTGTACCGCAAAAATATAAAGTTTCAAATTTTGTACCCCAGCCGTTTGATAAAAAACTACCCCCGATACCTAACAGTCTCAAGAGTAAAGTACTCTTTCTCATCAGCAGAATCAATCGCTAGTTATAGACTCGATTCAGGATAATTTGTACCGCAAAAATATAAAGTTTCAGATTTTGTACCCCAGCCGTTTGATAAAAAACTACCCTCGATACCTAACAGTCTCAAGAGTAAAGTACTCTTTCTCATCAGCAGAATAAATCGGTAGTTGTAGACTCGATTTAGGATAATTTGTACTGCAAAAATATAAAGTTTCAGATTTTGTACCCCAGCCGTTTGATAAAAAACTACCCCCGATCCCTAACAGTTTCAAGAGTAGAGTACTCTTTCTTATCAGCAGAATCAATCACTAGTCGTAGAATCGATTCAAGATAATTTGTACCGCAAAAATATAAAGTTTCAGATTTTGTACCCCAGCCGTTTGTCGGAAAACTATCCTCGATTCCTAACAGTCTCAAGAGTATAGTACCTTTGGTCACGAACAAAATCAATCGCTATTTGCGTATTGTTAACTGTACAACAATATAAAGTTTTCCGTTTTATGCACATATACGCGCACACACTCGTATACATGCAAATACGTACAGTTTACTTCGATATCTTTTTATATGTTGAATTGTAACAAAAATCAGATTTTAATTTATTACTAAATAATTAAAAAAAAAACGGCACCGGTACAAAATAACTATATATTTTATATTTTAATAATATAAATTATTTTGCATCCAGTACGCAAATAGCGATTGATTTTGTTCGCAACCAAAGGTACTACACTCTTGAAACTGTTAGGATTCGAGGATAGTTTTCCGACAAACGGCTGGGGTACAAAATCTGAAACTTTATATTTTCGCGGTACAAATTATCCTGAATCGATTCTACGAGTAGTGATTGATTCTGTTGATAAGAAAAAGTACTCTACTCTTGAGACTGTTAAAAATCGAGAGTAGTTTTTTATCAAACGGCTGGGGTACAAAATCTGAAACTTTATATTTTTGCAGTACAAATTATCCTAAATCGAGTCTACAACTACCGATTGATTCTGCTGATGAGAGAGAGTACTTTACTCTTAAAACTGTTAGGTATCGGGAGTAGTTTTTTATCAAACGGTTGGGGTACAAAATCTGCAATTTTTTATTTTCGCGGTACAAATTATCCTAAATCGAGTCTACAACCAGCGATTGATTCTGCTGATGAGAAAGAGTACTTTACTCTTGAGACTGTTAGGTATCGGGGGTAGTTTTTTATCAAACGGTTGGGGTACAAAATCTGAAACATTATATTTTCGTAGTACAAATTATACTGAATAGAGTCTACGAGTAGCAATTGATTCTGCTGATTAGAAAGAGTACTTTACTCTTAAGTCTAAGAGAACTGAGTTCTATTAGGGGCTGTTTGAAGTAAAAGGGATGAATATATTAAATTTATTTGTATGGTACAAATTAGTACAAATTCAGTCCTTCAAATTTCTGTATTTAAAATCTTTTTTTTATTTTTTTTCTTGTGGTCTTTCTAGCTTAATTCTAAGGTAGCAGCGACACGATTTTCTCCGAAACGGCACAAGGTACAAAATTGTTACTAGTGGTACAAATTAGTATAAAAAAAGTACTAAATATTCCGATAGGTCCGGTTTGATTCTGCCCATTTGGTCCTGCTAGCTTAAAAGAGGTCAATTGAGAAGCTCATTTCCGATTTCGAGTACATATAAATTTTCTAGGACCATTCGGGCTGTAACTATTATTAGGTACTTAAAAGTTACTGCGTGAATTAAATTCATACAGTGATAGATTTTAAATCAAAATTAAAACAATTGAAAAATTTATAAAAAGAAAACGTTATGGAATTCTACAGCAAAATAAAATTAATATAAAAAAAAATTGAATAAACTAACCACCCCTTTCCTTCCGAGTTTCGCACTACATCGAGTGCAAGTGCACTTAATTCCTCGAATCGCTTACGGATTTATGAGAATAGCGGACAAACAAGCGATACAAGACTATAAATTCAAATCGATCAATGTAGTCGCCATACTGATTAATCACGTATACATATACCACCATTCGACGACTCTATAGAATCTCTGACTTTCTACACAAACCAACTGAAAATTATCGATTATCTTTTTCTGCACAGTTTCTAAAGCCCAAAATTAATTTTTTCTTAACAAAAATGTTAAAGAGTAATTAGCGACTAAAAATCAAAAAGCTGTTTAGCAGTCTTTAAAAGAGAAAATGGATGCCAAAACAATATTCTTTACTTAGTTTCAAATAGGATTTATTTCAATAGAAATTTAATCTGATTTGTAAAAGTTATAAAGATATACAGTGTGTTTGATTTTTAAGTGTACTCAGTTATTTTTTTAAATAATAAAAGTATAAAAAAATTTGTAAATAATAGCTATTTTGTTTAAAAAGATCTATGTAATAACTGAAAGTTTTAAATTACTTTTTAAAATGTTTTTAATAACATTTTTTTTTTTTTTTTTTAATAGAATAATACATCTAGGGCAAACTCGAGTAAGATGACCATAGAGGAAAGATGGCCAACTTAAGTTCATTCAATGTTTCATGGCGAGCTAGATTGAAAGAACATATAGGTTGGTCATCTTTCCTCTATGCCCATCTTACCCGAGTTTACCCTATTTCATCATTACTTCATTTCATTACAGTTTTGTAAACTATTAATCTTAGCCATATTTAGCAGTAAATGAAAATTAATAAACACTTTTTTATTACAGATTTTTGTTTCTTATTATACCTAAAAGCGATATTGACACAAGTGACAATATCTCATAAACGACTATCGAAAATTATACTTTATTGCAAATTATTGAATTTGTCATAAAATACAAACTATACTTACAAAACTGTAATGAAATAGATAAATTAATCTATTAAAAAAATAAATAAATAAAATTGTCAATAAAAAATAATTTAAAACTTTTGTTTAACTTTAAGTCATTATATAGATTATCATACACAAAATAGCGTTTATTCGACTCGGAATGTTTTGTATAAAGTATTCCTGTAAAAAGTTAGACGAGTGAAAAGGAAGGTATATTGAAATGCAGGGTATAATGAAATATTTTTTTAATTTCGACGCTATAAAAACTATTTATTTTATTTTATTCCTCATTTTTTTTTACTGCGTTATAGATGGTAGCAAAGTATCTAACAACAAAGAACGAGATGCTATTACTCCTAAATATCTATTTTAATTGAAGACACTGAATACTAATTTGCGTGAAATCGAGATACGCGCGCCGCAATTACGGTGGCCTCGATTATCTCACCTTGTCAATCGGCATTGAAGGGCACGCACGGCAGAGGTTCCAAAATGAACCAATCATGAGGCCGCAGTGTGTGAGGCAGTGGGACAGTAATAATGACACACAGCCGCTGCGTTAAGCGAGCGACGCACGAGGGCCGGCCGTTTCTCGACCGGCAATGACGACGGGATACGGTGCCGTCAGCAGGCCAGGATCGCAGGCGTTGTGCCGAGGAGGAGGACGTGGCTCCTCGGCGTCGATCACGGACGATACACCACTATACGAATCCTCGTTTTCGTCCTCACCTCTCTCACTAGCACACAACACCACCTCTTTTTCCTCTCAGCCTTCAAGGCAGTGTTCGTAAGCGGCGCTCGGACTCAGGTTCGGGCTCCGAATTGCTCCCTCTGCGTATACGCATATAAAGCGGTATAGATAATAATATTCAAATATATTAAGGTACATATATATCTATACCACCTTATAGTGTATGTGTACATACCTTGTACTGTACGTGTGTGTACGTGTGTGTACGTGTGTGTGTGTGTGTGTGTGTGTGTGTGTGTGTGTGTGTACAGGGTGAACCAAAAAAACTTTATACTTGTTTCTTATAACCAACTTTGATTTGTGATTGACTAAATATACTGAAACATGTCAATCTTATCTTTAAGGGAAATATACAATCGTAATAAATTCAACTATGCTGCTTCATCCTCTTGATTGAGTACCTACTTTTTTAAAAAAATTAAATGTCAAATAACACATCGTTTTAAAGGTCTTTTAATTCCCTTTAACTGTCTTTTTTTATGGGTAAGAAACCAAATTTAAAAATCTTAAATATTAAAAATTGAAAATTCAATGTAGATTCAATGTAGAATTTTTCTGTATTGTTTTTTTTTTTTATACTTGAAAAATAAAGGCTGCATGATGGATAAAATATGTCCAGGGCCTGCAACCAAGTGCAGTACAAATTGTGCACTGCACAAAGGCGCATGAAAGGAGGGAGGCGCCAAATTAAATTTTAAAAATCAATTCTCCATTCCTAACACCAACTGCATGCGCTCACTTGTGTCAAATTTAATTTCTTCCGAAACGTATATTCAATTAGATAAAATGAGTATATCAATTTAGAGAAATATCACACAATCTGAAACCGTTGTAAATGAGTGCCATTAGAACATGCTAATTTCAAAATATCCACAATAAGTTTAAACAAAGACTGTATTATTGGAATGCTGTATATGGATGCTGATAAAAGATGAAGTTTCGATTATTTACTACAGTAAATTTTTCCTATACATTTTTACTACAGTAAATTGCGAATTTTTAATTTCTTTAATATCTAAGACTTTTTTTTTTTAATGTATTTCTTGAGAAATACTCAATTAAAAAAACATTATATTATAAAGATTATGAAAAAATTATAAAAATTATAAGAGAATTACAAGACCTTTTAAAACAATTAATCATTTCATTTCTATTGCCATTTTAAATTATTGAAAAAGTAGATACCCTAATTAAGAGGATAAACAAATATACGATAGAGTTTAACACAATTATACATTTCCCTAAAAAACAAAGTTGATGTGTTCTAACATATTTCATGCAAATTAGTCGGTTACAACAAAACGGGGGCAGACAGTTTTCATTAACTCACTCTGTATATGTACCTATATATGCGTATACATATGTAATGCATGAAGGGTATGTGTGTGTGTATTGTATGTGTTTTTAAAAAATTGTGCAATATATACAATATTAATGTGGCAATACACACGCGCACACACACGCACATACAATATTTCATTCGTATAAGGCCATATAATTTACTAATTGTAAGCTCATTTTAGATAAACTATAATTTGCGTTAGATTTCAAGATAAAGTTTATAATTTTTATTAATCTGTATTTTGTAATATACATATACACAAATGTATATTTTCATACATATTTTATGTATGCGTCATTTTGTTTCTCCAAATGTTTTTCGTACTACATATTAAAATTATAAGATCAATTTTTTATCTTGAACTCTAATATAAATTACATCTCGTCTAAAGTAGGCTTTATGTGTGATATGATACAATATAATTGTGTAATATAGGTATATAATATTCATATTATAATTTTTGGATGGGTATGTGTACGTGTTTCTTCCTAGAAGATCTGAATAATTCTTCTAGATTTGGATACATACAAAAATGTTAAGGAAACAATTTTTCATAATATAAAATGATTTCTTTTTTTCTTCTCTGCTATCTACAAAATGTAAAGGAAAGATATATTTTTTCACGTAAAAAAATGTTTATCTTAAAAACATTTAAATGTTGATCTTGAATAAAAATTCCTCTTACATTTACATTTTATCTTTAAAAATACAATATCTTCAATATTTTACCATATCTTTCAACCTAAAAGAATCAGATATCCTGTTGGATCTCTATAGCTATAAAGAGCTGTAAAGGATGTGTAAAAGCGGTAGCGCCAAGTGTTCATGCGTATGCGTGGGTGTATATGTATATATGAGTGAAAGACAATGCCAGCATTCACGGTTGATCCGGTGAATTTTCTCCGACGAAAAAGATAATCGCGAAATAGGCCCCAATATTCAGGTTAAGGTTGACTGTATCTGGCACGTTAAAAACGATCAGAACGCGACCGTATCCGAAGCCTATACGTATTGGAAGCATCGATAACGGAAGAGCGAGACGGTGGAAATAGCAAAGCGATAAAACGGAGATCTCGTAAGACGCATGTGAGATGGATCATAAATCGAATTGAGAATGTGGTTGGCGGAATAAGAAGTGACTCGAAACAAATCATCACGAGGTTTTCGAAGAATTCGAATTCGCTAGCTAACGATTGTGTAACACATTCGCAAATAATAAATAACTTATATACAGGATGTTATATACAGAAAGTAAGTACAAAATTTGAAAGGCATATTCCGTGGCTTATTTTAGGAAGAAAAGATCCTATAAACATATGCCCTAAACTGCTTCGTTTTCCAAATACAAAATTACCCATACGCACGTCCCTGGTGGATCTAAAAATGTTTCATTGGAATACTATAATACATGTACCCATACCAAATTTGAATAAAATATCTTATAAACATTTTCCAGATTTTCGAAATTTTTATATATTTTTTTTTGATAATTTTGACACCCTATGTTTTGAAAACGAAGCAGTTTAGACCATATGTTTATTAGAATCTTTTCTTCCTAAAATAAGCCCCAGAATATTCTCTTCAATTTTTTGAAATTTATTTAGAAAGTACCCTGTATATTGGCAACATTTCAAGAAAGTAAATTTAAGGAAAAAGGGTAAGAAATAATAGAATCAAATTTATCAGTATATTAAAATACGCAAAGGAAATATTTTTTATACAGTTCTTATAATATGAAAATTGATAATATCGATCTATTAATTCAATATATTGGTTATTCTGTGTGAAAATATAATAATTATGCCAGAGACGATATTTTAGGTGAATTAAGATCACAATACGATTATTCTCTCATGAAGAATTATGTAGCAAGAAGCTGATGAATATTAAAATAACGTCGGCAAAGTATCAGTCAAAGGGCAATTATGTACATTTCTAATAAGGATAAGAGTGCGAAAGAAGGAAATGAAAGAATGAATAAGTAGTCTTCGCATTTCGTTCGATACCATCGATGTCGCAGAACCGAGAAAAAAGTACGATAGAATATATATCAGAAATATTGCGTGCTTGGAAGATTCCTTGCGAGACACGAAGAATCTATTTAATATGTTACAATACCAAATGTCAAGCTAAAAGATAAAATGAGAAATTGTCAACGACGACGGCACAAATAGAACCAAGGTCATCGACTATGATTGCGCATGTGGGGATTAATTAAGAAGAAGAACGAAGATGGTCAGTTGTACTTGTACAAACTGTATGATCAACCAAAAATTGCCAAACAAAATTGGTGGGAAACCCAACAAATTCAGATGACATTGAGCAGACTGATATACGCAATGCATATCTGAAACGGAACATTATCGGAAATCTTCGCCGTGCAATTCGCCGGCGAAAGAAGTGGATAATTATCAGTATATTGGATAAGAACGAGATGAATTAGGAAGTGGAGCAACCGAGCTTTTTCCGATTTTACTATTTCATCATCTTCGTCCTGAGAAGCCTCCTGCTTGCCAAGCATGGGGTTTCTTCCTCTTTGCCGTGAACTCTCTCTCTTTCACCCTCTCTCCCCCTCCCTCCTTCCCACTCTTTCTCCCTTTCTTTCTCCCTCCTCCCTTCTTTATCACATTGTTTCTCTTATCTTTTTTGCGTTTATTCCAATGTTTCAATTACTAAGCGAGCCAAAGCTTCTTCGACGCTCACCTGTCAACTCACCGGCTCGCATGTATGTACGTGTGCGCACTGTGCGCACTAATAAAAGCATTAAAAGCACAAGTATCTCTAGAAAGATATTCATGGCATCTTCGATGAAAGAAGGCGTATCAACGAATATATATATGACGGTTGCGCCGACACGACATCGGTTAGCACTAATACTATTTAATTAAATTTCCTTGATGTCTTTTCACGCTATATAAACAACGGTCGCACAACGACGAGAGACTCGCACACTGTGCATCAGCGAGCGAGTGACACGCGCCGGTAGTGGTCGCGTTAACATGTCGTGTAACACGAGCGTGTGAAATAATAAAAAGGAGAGAGAAATAGCGATAAAGACGGACGGAAAGAAGAACAAAGACGAATTAGGGATAGAGATAGGCCTATAATATGTAACATTATACGTTTGTGTGGACGTGTGTGCGTGCGTGTTGCGTGTTTGCGCGTGTATACGCGGTTTATGCGTGCGTATGCGCGCGTGTTGGCACCTAGGTGACACCCCGGACACGTACGAACAGCGTTCACGAGACGGAGGGCAGAGCGAGAACGGAATCGTGAGAGGCACTGCTGGTCCCACCGTCGCCACACCGACGTTGCGTAGAGCGCCGTGTCGCCGGCAAGACGGCCTGCGGGACGGTAGGAGGGATTGCCGGTGGCAGGCGCAGGCGTCAAGCCGGAGCAGAGACCGGGTCGATAGTCCGCAACGTCGTTCCTCCCTTGCCGGCCGGCTGGCACTATTCGCTCACTTTCCCTCTCCCTCTCTCTCTCTCTCTCTCTCTCTCTCTCTCTCTCTTCGTCTCTCTTTCTCCCCTGCTACTCTCTGCCACCGCATCGCTAAATTCCACGCAGTGGCGAAACGGCGATCTGGGGTGCGCGAAACCTCGGAGCGCAGAAATTCGATTCTCGCCACTTTTCCAGGATTCCATCAATCATTGACATAACTCTTTTTAACGCCGAAAAAATTTCTCAGTGGTTTAAAGATCGGAAAAACCGGCCTTTATAATTATCCACTAAGTTGATCCAATTTCTTTTTTAATTTATCGACTATAAAGGTGCAACATTTTGCTTGCGAAGAATTTAACTCAAAATTCCTCAAGGTTGAATCTCAAAATTTTAATTAATTATTATAATATAACAGAACTTTAACTGATTCTTGCTCGTTTTGTAGAATTAGGACTAAAAGAAACAAAATATTAATCAGGTTACAGTCAATCAACATTATTAAAATCGATTATTGAGTGAGCCTAGAAAGGGACATCAGTCGGCTAAGGCTCCGAGGTCTTACAATTCGTCACTAGCTTCTTCATTCTCTCTATATCTCTCTCATTGTTCTCTCGCATCACGGTTACGTACATTTTGTACGCTATATTTCTCTCTTCCTCTCCCCTCTCTCCGTCTCCTTCGCGCGCGCGCGCGCGCGCTTTCGCTTTCTCTCTCCCTCTTTTTCGCTTTACAATTAGGTACCCGTTTGGTCTAGCTGGTCTAGCATCTATTTTCTAAGGGAGGCCTTTTCGCTCACCCGTCCACATTCCGCATGCATATATACCTATATGTACATGCATGCACATTATTCGATGTGGAAATAGTTCCAAATTGTCTCTACATTCGGAAGGTGATGGTTCAAGTTCTTTGCGATGATTCTCGGCTTCTTTCGTCGCTGTTCCAAATCTTACACTTGATATGCGTCATTCAATGATCGCATTTTTTTTCTTTCCGACTTATTCCCTTATTTTTAATACACTCGCGGCGCTGGTGCACACTTACAGTGTTTGCTAATTGGTGTCAAACTGCAAGGATAAATCTTGAGGAAGTGCCTTTCTTAATAAAAATTTTACAGCAAATCTCACTATTTTACATTAAAGATTGAAAGATTTAACCCTTAAAAGCTACACGGTCCATATATACGGACCTCATATATGGACCTTTAATCACGTATAAAGCTGATCAACCAAATCTTAAAGAATGAAATAGAGGTAGAAAAAAGACTAAAGAATATAATAGAATTAGAAAAATTGCCAATAATTAAATTAAATTGTCCAAAAACATCAATTTTTGAAGAGTCTTAAGTGGTTGAGACTTGAGGTGTAGCCTTTAAGGATTAATCTTTCTCATTCTCTTCACTTTTATTTTAATATTTTAAATAGATATACGAAAATGTTTAATATTGAAAAGACACCACTCAATTGGATTTGTGTTAAAAAAAATGTAACTTCAGATCAAGGTATGTACATTTCTCAAATTTTGTCTTATATCCCAAAAGCCCTGGTAGATCGTTAAATGTACGTTCATTTCGACATGTTGGATACATTATATTTAATGATTAATATAAAAAATTTGATTTTTTCCTTACTTTGATTTGTGACAAAAATCTAATTGTAAATAAAAAATTACTCAGCTTTCTCTTCAGCCTTTTTTCAACAAATTTATGATCGACTTCATTAATTCATTTTCGTATACAAAAATATTTAACATTAAAGATATTATCTAACCAAGTTTTCATTGAAGATAGAAACGCGATTTAAAATATATACATACGTGGTATACATGTGTGTGTATACGCATGCGTGCACACACAAGCACATACATATGCATGTATCATTTGTTATCAAAGATCGAACAATATATATATTTTTTGTTCCTTTTCTAGTTATCACGACTGATTATTATCTTTGCATTTTCTTTCCCTCCATTAATTTCTTATCTATTAACCTTATTTCTTCGGCATACCTACTTCATCCCTAATTTTATGTATAACTTACGCAATTCCCGCATTTATGTGCGATCGTTTCATCGTTATCGCCCGAGATTCTTTATAACCTTTCTGCTTGATTCTCAAATATTCACCTCCCGCTTGTACAACGCTCATCGATAGTCCTTTCTTTTCTTTTTTGGCATAAAAACTAAAGTATATGAGCAAATTGAGAATGTAGCGTACTGTCAATAAAAATGCCAAATTACAAATAATTATTTGCAAACTTTATAAAAATTTGCAGCTTTAGAGGAACAATGGAGTGAGTGGCTGCAGGAAACGCAACACATGAGAAGACTTCGAGAATCAAATCAAACCAAAAACATTATACCATGTTAGATAACATTAAATACTAAAAAGAGATCAGTCAAGATTGTTAGTTGCGCGATTTTGTCATACAGAACACCAAGTATGTCATAGGAAATACTCAATTTTTTTGTCTCCCAAATTTGTATTATTCTAGCTTTTCTGTTAACCCTTTGTTCCATAATGTCCTTATATAAGGACACCTATTATTTCGCAGTTTTTCTATGTTTTTACGTATTTCATAATTGGTTTTACTACAGCACTTTTTTCCTCAAATAGATGTATTATACATATAGTAATTAGTAATTATATATACATTAGGTATATATTACTATAAGTAAGGTAAAGGTACCAATACCCGGACACTTAAGCATAGGAAATGTACCAATACCTGGACACGTATCTGTGTCTGGATACCTTTAAAAAAATATAAATTTATGAAAATAAACGTTTGGATATTATAATTGAAGTTTCAAACTACAAGAAAAAATACTTTTATCTTTGATTTTAATTCGCGTTATACTTATAAATAATAAAGGTGTCCGGATATAGGTACATGTCCGGGTATTGGTGTACCTTTACCTTATAGTAAATATATAAATATGTAGTAGTAAATATACATTTATAATATATAGTAATATACGTATTACCTCTCTCATATATTCTATATGGCATAAAAATTGTATAATTAATAGTAGAATATAAAAGTTAAACACATAAGTATGTTTAAAGTCTGTCCCTTATGAATCGTATAAAGTTAATACGTTATTAGAGATAAATTCTCTTTTTCTCTTTTTCCTGCGCAAAAATGTCATGGAATTGAAAGCATTACTGTTACGTAAAAAGTAACAGCAACTGACAATAATAGTATACTACTCAAAAACCTTGTATAGAAAACATTCGAATTCAGCACGAAGAAGACGAATTGGGTTCACTCCCATTCGGCGCCCTCTTTGACAGAAAATCGAAATAATTTTGCTACTCCGTCGAGCATTTGTGAGATAGTATCTTTAGCAAGCCCTTTACTATTCCGTGCCCGTCCCGAAATATGCTCCTATCTACGTCTTCTCTCGCGGCTTCCTCTTCCGCGTTTGCATCTCCGTCGCTTCCTGTCCATCGTTCGTCGTGCTCGTCACGTATCCGGCGCCACGAAGTCGAGCCAGCGGCGTCGGCGACGCCGACGCGCCGATGAGCTCTCAACGGCCGGTTCGTATCGCTCCGATAGGTGGTATACTCAGAATCGAATCACCCCATCCCGCGACAACTCCAAACGCAAAACAAAATTCTTGATAAAGTTGAGTTTTCTAATGCAGCAAAATTTTTCTGCTTTTGCGGCACGTGCAAGGGAGACGTGGACGTAAAAGTAAACATATACTTGGACAGTTTATGCTTCTGCATGTTTACAGTTTACTACTCTTTAGGGAATAAATTATAAATAGCACATGGTACGTGACATACGTTGAATTTCAAGGATAACATATTATCCACTTCGTACTAATCCTTCTCATGTTGGGAATTTGCAAAAGCATGTACAAAGATATACATGTGTAATTTATATAATGCATGTAATACATGATATATCGTTTATAAAAGTGTGCTAGTACTTTTGAAGGTAGTATAGTTCTCTTTTTTAAGATATTATTTTTGAATGGAGAATGTGTTCAAACTTAGAAAACTTTTAGAAAATTCAACACACGTGACCATAGTTGAATATTGCAAGACGTCAAGTCACTATTCAAGGATTACATAACTCTTTATACTTAATGTCAGTAGGATTGGCCTTAGCCATTTGGATTCTCCTTAGAACGGCGATTCAGTTAGCATTATTATTACTACATATCTAATAACATTATCCAGATTTAAATATTACTCATAGTAATAAAATAAAAATTAAAATAAATTAAAATATATTATTGATAAATAATAATTGTGCCTTTTCGACCACTTTTTAACAGAAGTAATTCAATGTAACGGATTTAAAACCTTCTTTCTGTCATTATTTCATGTATAAGTAACATATTACTTTCTTTTTGTCATTTTATTAGATGATTAGGTATTTTAATACGCCAAATTTCAGTATTATTAGCAATATATAAATTCTCGATAGCCGCTGTTTATTGGATATGTAGCAAGTGAATGCAGTACCAACGGTAAAAAGTGGTAGAATCGATAAAATTCGTCAGCGTTGAAATCGCGCACGCTATGCACTCGATGCACTTACACGCTCAGCAGAACAAACTGTGAGAGTGTGAGGATTCCTTCGTTTATGCACATTTGACCGTCGCATTTGACCGTCGAATGGAAAATATTCGCTCATCAAGTTTTTTTAGCAATTAAATTATTAATATTTAGATTAAATCAAGCAAGATTTTTCATTGTAAGATATTTTAAATTCAAGCAGAATTGTTTTTTTTTTACGGTAAATATCTTTTTACTTTGATTATAACTTTTGTGTTGCCAACACAATCATGTTGAAAAGCATATTATATATTTTTGGATATAATATTTTTAAAAGCATATAGTAACAAAAAAATTATAAACTATAAATTTTATTTTAGTTGGCACAGTTTTGTATTATTATTTTTGATATCATTATTCTTTTTAAGAAAATAGATAATATGATAATGTAAAAAATGGTAATATTGTAATATATTTCTCACGTTAATATTTTTTGCTTAAAATTATATGTTTTTAAACTTATTTTTGTATAATAGAAAAGAAAAACACTTACAACATTTATTTTAACTTTACTATTTTTTCAATTAATGCGTGTGCATTTGGCAACAGTTTTTTTAAAGATAATTTTTGGACAGCTTAAAATATTTTAGACGCGCCGAGAAACTAATAATTCCTGCACGAGTATATAGTAGTACGAGAGAAGTAAACTGTGTCAGCGTGTACAGACTGTACAGTTTAAATAAGTGGATGAATGAGCCGTGTCTTACTAAACTTCATAAACTTGTATCTCACATTCCCATAAACAATTTGTCCACTGTCATACGTAAATCAAGAGACACGGTAGTGTCTCGCGCCCAGTACACGCGGAGCGAGACCGACCGTGACTCTTTTAAGCCCGGTCTACATAGGCCGCAGTTCGCAAAACGCAAGACACACGCACAGTCTACATGTCAATCTAACAAAGAGATTAGGTTGACATGTAGACTGTGTGTGTGCTTGCGTTTTGCGAACTGCGGCCTATGTAGAATGTAGACCGGGCTTTACGCGACGCGACGGGTTGCGAGTACTTACCCGAGATGTTGAGATCTCGATAACGAGTGAACGGATCAAGTTCTAAGTAGGCTTGATCGATAGCTTGGGGTCCAATTAGGGGGGGGGGGTTTCTCTTATAATATTCCGCTACGTGCCCTACGAGCGGAGATATTGCGACGCAAAGTCCAAATGTAAAATTTTTTTATTAAGATACTTCCTCCTCCTCCTCCTCATAACGCCGATGTCTTATATGATGACGTCATAATCAGAAACGTCACTTTCACTTTTTCGACACTGGCGGCTAGCGGCGTTAGTATCGCAGTGCAGTGCAGTGTAGACAGTGCGTTCGTTTAGCGCGCTGTCAATCAGTTCCTATTCATCAGCTAACCTATCTCGAGAGCACTCGAAAGACAGGATGACGCGTGGCTCAGTGCCTACGCGAATGATTAGTAACACCAAGGTCCGTGGTTCGAATCCGACCCGGCCTTCGTCCCATATATGCTTTGTTGAAAAGTTTTTTCCGATTAATATTTTTATGGATTAATTATCTGCACGATTGGGAATCGGAAAGGATTCACAATCTGCAAGGTTTAAGATTCGTAAAAAGGATCAAAAAGATTATGAACCTGTGTATCACAGTGGTAGTGTGAATGAATGAATGACTAGGTCTACATTGCTTGTGCTAATTACCTTAGGGTACAAGGCACCTTATTTCCTCATCCGAGGAATGTAACTCCGAGGAAAAAACCCCCCCACTCGAAAGACACGGTAAGTACAAAGTACGCGCGGAGCGAGACCGACCGTGACTACGCGACGCGACGATTAATTACTATTATACTTATTTTATTTACTGTTTATTACTACGTTTTTACGTGAGTGTTTATACATGCAGGTTATAATAACCTATTTACTGTTTACTACGTTTACGTGAGTGTTTATACATACAGGTTATAACCTATTATATTATTTTTTATTTTTATATTGACGGCAGGGAGCTGATACTGAGATCAAGGAGCCTGTTCACACGAGGCGTTTCTGCCGCGCGATTGCGGCCGCGCGTTAATAACGTTTGCACGAGCCGCACGCTGTCCCGAGGTAATAAGGTGCGACAACGCGCGCATACGCGCGTATGCGAAACAGCAGTAACACCGTAATCGTGCCGGCGATATGCTGAATTGAATTGCTTCGTGCTTATCTGTGGAGATTTCGTATCCCTACATTGTGTTACCACCGCTGCCGGAAAAGAAGGTTCTCTACGCTTGGCAGAAAGTGACAACTGACATGTTCGATCCCGACTTCGTTGATCGCAGAAGAGCTGGACTCGAGGTACGTTTCCGATTTACAATTATAATAGTATCGTGCGATGAATGTTGTACCCAATTATAACCTCAAATGAAGTTGTGCACGTTGCTAGTATTCTGATTATACAATACATTTTGTAGAAGTATTATACAAACTTTGTAGAGGTATTATATATTGATGGCAGGGAGCTGATGCCGAGGAGATCAATCCCGTTTACTCGCAAAAGAATTATCGTAAGTTATTTTATTATCGGTTTAACTTATTTTTTATTCTTTTCCAGTTTTAATCTTTAACAACGAGCTGTATCAAAATAATTCGACTAATAATTTCTATACTATTGCAGTTATATACAAATATTAAATTACAGACATTTTTTATCTTGACCATATTTTTCATAATTTTCAGTACCATTTTCTCATAACTTTTTTTTCACAACTTTGCAAAACCACTTGCGGATGTCATATTGTAGCAGTATTATTTGATTTTTTCTAAGTGTAATCACGTTTGCAGAGTACAATGAGCCATGCACGAAAAACCAGGAATGCTCGCACGTGGAGGGTGCTATCTGCACGGATAACATGACATGCGGATGCGCGGCTGAGACGGTGCTGAATATGGACGGCAAGAAGTGTTTGGCGGCCGCCAAAAAGATCCGGGACGAATGCACGGAGTCAATACAGTGCACGGCAACGTTCGAGTTTTTAACTTGCGTCGACAATATGTACCCGTGCGAGCAGAATTTTCATTACGAACACGAGCTGACGAGATGTTTTTCCAACAAAGGTACTCGAGAGTTTTCAACCGATAGTTCTCCCGTTAAGGCCGGTTTTCACACGCAATGATTGGTGGCGCCAGGCCGCGCCAGTCAACTAATGCCAGTAAAAATGCAAACACTTGATGCAAACTGGCGCTAGTAATGTGGCGTTTACTGGCGGTTATTGGCCAAAGCATATAACCTCAAAATTTGAGGTTATATGGTTGTTGTCATTTACTGTGTGTTTAATAAATGTTAAATATTTTCCATATTATACGCTAATCACTGTGTAAACACTTGTGAGTTTGCCAGTTGGTTCTGGCGCCAATGAATGCCAGTCAGTTGGCGCCACCAATCATTGCGTGTGAAAAAACCGGCCTTTAGAATCACGCGTCATGTTTTAAAAAATCCAATTCCAAAAATCTCTTTCTCCGCATCACGTCATAAGAGATAACAATTAATCGTTTTCATCGTTTTGCAGCGATCGGCGATGAGTGCGCGAACAATTACGAGTGTTACCTGGCCGAAGATTACGAGAACGATCCGTCGATTAAGTCTGTGACGTGTAACTCTAACACATGCACGTGCGCCGACAATTACATCTTAAGCGAGAACAAGTGCGTGAGCGCCGGTAAGTGAAAACCGATGTATAACACGCATCTCATCTATAAAGAGGAAATTAATAATTATTTATGGAAGATGCATTTCGATTTTATTCGCTCTTACTCGCAAATTCTTGCTCTTAATGCATTTTTTACGTTTTTGCAGGCTTGTCCTTCGTTGCGTCCTTGTCAATAATCATCCTTGTAATAACGCTGACTTTTTTTCATGAAGTGCAAAATACGATTTCTTCGAAGAGGCACACAAGTCGTTAATGGAGTTAACCTTCTAATGATTATAACATCGTGCATGCGCAAGAGAAATTTAATCTCAAGGCAGAAACGCAAGTAGGCCTGCCGTGGTTGAGGAGGCAATTCATTCTCGGATTATTATTTACTTACGGATTATAATTATTTATGTTATCATTTGCGAGACTTTTTTTAAGGACTTTTAAGAATTCCTAAAAAATGCCCGTGAATTTTTCACAGGTAATAATATCACGTTAACGCACACTAATCTTAGTCAAACGATACCTAGCTCGCAAGTCAAGGTGTATGGAATTCAGAGAACTTCCTCTATATATATGTACATATATACATACCGACTATTCAATTATATACGTTTAATATTTTTTTAACATGGTTAACATAAATGCTAATATAATTTCAAATATATTTATGTTGTATTTGTATGTTATTAAAAGCCTATCTTGTCCAAACAAATTTTTTTCATTAAACAATTTGTACAATAATTGTGAAAGATTAAGATTTATATAAATGTTTAGTATTTGATATTTTTCACTTACAATTAGTTATAAATATTGATTTTTTTATTAATTCACTTTCTTTCTTGTCTGCTTTTCTTACATTCTCTTTTTAATTTAGAAGTACAATATGATAGAATTACATCTGTTCATAAAGAGAAAATAATTATATCTATAGATACCTACATAACATAATATTTAATTAATATTATATGTTTAAATATATATATATATATTTGTGTGTAATTATACAGTATACCAGAATTTCGGCCGTATAAACCGTCATTCATTGTAAAAATTTTAATTGATCCTTCCGTTCTATTTGACATCAATAGTATGTCGGAAACAACTTGTTTCCGAATTAAATTGAATTCATTCGATTACCATCTGCGAGCACTTCGTCAGTCACTTAATTCGAATAATCTCACGTTATATAGGTAACTTACGTGCTACGATGTTTCAATCAAATGATACCAATTGGTAATCTGTAATTAGTAATTGGTAATCTGCTTCTTATGCACCCCGCCGTTGGTTAAAAACATTATTATTGATTTAACTTAACTGATCGATAATATAATTATTGATAAAAAAGCAATCCATATATAGCTTGATTATAATTAATATTTTATCACTTTTTAAAATGTTCTCGTTAAAAACTTTTTAGATTAGGCATATTATTTAATTTAAGGCAAGTATTTTAGAATACATTCTTTTTTTGAAATATACTATTGCAACATACTGATGGCTTGTTTGTATCGTATGAATAATTTTATAATACCAAAAACATATTTATTCGCAAAACCGTCACTTAGCAAATAGATATTCATATCTTCTTTGAGATATATGGAAAATAATTAAAAAAATAAATTTAAAAATAATACATGGATTTGTGCGTAATTATGCGAGAAAGGTTTAAAAAGATTTTAAACATTCAAAAAAAAATACTATTATAATATTTAAATAAAATCAAATTCGAAAGTGTATATTTAACAAATCAAATTAAAATTTTTAAAACTAGATTTTTCTGTAAAATGAGATCCATAAATTGTTAGGTTCATCAATTACATCCATTTGAAAAAAAAAACGGATTCCAGATTTAAACTCCTATATCTTTATGTTTTCGAATCCCGTCTTCCCCCCGTCCCCCTTCAGCAAAAAGCTCACACGCGAAAAACGGCGAAATTTTTTCAGCAATCTAATATAATTGACTATGGAAACTTCAGGTTAGAATCTCACTCTCGCAAGGAAAACAACGAAATTACTGAACCTTTATGATATTTGACAAAAGCGCAGACAGCTCGATTTAATTCCTCTCTTCATTGTGGGAATCCACTCTCACACGATGCGGAAAAACGAGAAATATGCTTTGCGGTGGCCGGTGTATTTCTGTCTGTATAAACGCAAGTGGGTTAATTAAAATCTTCGGCGAAGTATTCCACTGACCGCGCCTATACTGACAGATTTATCGTTAATCGTCGCTAACCAAGAATGATCGACGAGACAATAACAGACATCGCGCAGTTCGCACTGTTTTACATATATATATCTATTGTCTGCCGCAATCTCAGAAACGATTCCAGGCTATCTGGCACATGCTTTCTCGGTATAAAAACTACGTAACATAAAAATCGAGAGAACATTTTGATTTGAGATGAACTAACTTATTTGAACGCAAATTGAGCTAAGTACATTATTTGTAAAACCTATGTTTAATATAAAGTCATATATATAAGTGTCTTATGAATTATGAATTAGGATGAATTTATTCTCATTTTCTAATTGCTGATCGTTCTTTAATTTTTGCATTAAGAAATGCCTTCATTCTTCATTACTGCAAAATTCATGTCAAGCATTTTTGAAGGATGCTAAATATACTATTTTCTCTTCAATATTCTTCATGCGCAAAACACCGATTCACGTTTGCATTAATGCACCTACATGAATACTGTGCTTCGCGCTCGTCACTGGCACATTACGCCTGATTTCCGCTTCCGTTCCCTATATACAGCCGCGATCGCTTGAAAACGTAAAATAACACCTGCTCGAATTATAATTTGCATTTCGTGATGAGAATAGCAGTGCGATAATTAGTTACATTTATAAATAAATATTATCTAAGTGAATAGGTACTACAAATTAAAATTAAATTGTGTTAAAAACACAAAATATTCTTGGTTTTTTGTAAACTTTACTGGTCATAATATCAAATATAAATTTAATTAAAGTAAGGGTAATTATGCAGTATAGGGGAAGCACCTCCGATGACCTTGACTTTGACATATGTTGTCAAGGTCACCCTCCTGAGTGACCTTCAGAAGGTTTTAGCCGTCGCTCGTTTTTTATTAAAAAATTATAAACAAAAAAAGTTTCGAAAATATAGCAGTTATTTTAGGTACTGAGATGCATAAACGACTAATATTACGTTTTTCTTTAAAGCAGAGAATACTTTATTTCGCGAGAAAGTCGCTGCTTTACCAAAACACAACATTTAAAGCAGTAAATTGTTGATAAATTGAAATTTTTTTGTTAAAGCAGAGAATACTTTATTTTGCGAAAAAATCGCTGCTTTACCAAAACACAACATTTAAAGCAGTAAATCGTACCTATGTAGGTTAGTGACGCGCTTTAAAAGTATTTAAGTGTTTAAAGCGCGTCAACCTAACCTATATATGCACCTATATATGCTATATTTTCCAAACTTTTTTTGTTAATAACTTTTTAACGAATAGCGAGCGACGGCTAAAACCTTCTGAAGGTCACTCGGGGTCATGACCTTGACAACATATATCAAGGTCATTGAAATCGGTGAGGTCGCCAAACTTTTTTTTGTTAATAACTTTTTAATAAAAAACGAGCGACGGCTAAAACCTTTTGAAGGTCACTCAGGAGGGTGACCTTGACAACATATGTCAAGGTCAAGGTCATCGGAGGTGCTTCCCCTATACTGCATAATTACCAAAATAAGTACTAAATTGCTAATTGGGTGACACGTAGTGTTCCGTATAGCAAATTGACTCGTTGTCAGTAGGCCTCCGAGTTTGATCCCCGACCTTCATCTCATATGCCTCGGCTTATAAGCGATTCATAAAGAATATAAATTTTGAGTGAAAGATTATGAGATTATTGTTACCTAGGCACAATAAATTACACAGTAATACATATACATAAACTGCTAACTCTAAATCTGGTTCACGATATTGATCAGATTGATCTATCATAAAAATTTGATAAATAAATGATTTCGATTCTGAGAAAAAAGCAGCACTATCTCATGTTTACATCAACGGATCTAAAAGACATTGTCTGTATGGAATTCATTATGTTTCTTCTTTAATTATTAAAAGAGTCATCATTTCTCATTCAGTTCATAGATAACTGTTGGTTGAAAAGAATTCAGTTAAACTTGAAATTGGTTTTGATATAATCAAAAGTTATATGAAAGTTATAAAAGTTATCAATTTAAAAAAAAAAAATTCACAAAAATATTAGGATTATCTCATATTCTGAAATAATTACATAATCTGATTACATTAATGCATGTACAACATGTTGCGTTCATTATCTCGTATTACTCCAAGTTTTCCAAGTTAGAAGTTAGTAATTTCATTAAAGTATAAAATTCTCTCCTCGGAAAATTTTTCGTTTTGTTTCATACTGAAAAATAGAAGAGAATGTAAGAAAGAAGAACTAAAAAGTCTAATGGATCCTTTCTACGCTTTCCTTATTCTTACATAACATCTATTCCTTTGAATATATGTATTATTCATAATATAAACAAACCTTGATTAAGTGAAATAGCAAAAAAATTAGTGATTGAATAAATAATTGAATTACATGAGAGAAATACAACAGATTTTGCGGCTAAATCGAGCAAAAAAGAAAAAGTGAGAAAGAGAAAGAAATCTTATCTCTTCGTGTAACTGAGCCAACTTCTGCACTTGCAAAGCATAGTAGGAAGAGGTTCGAAAGTGACTGCGGAAGAGATTGCTGTCACTCTTTTGTTTCCGCCAAATCAGCAGCAACCTCTTTTTCTTGGCTTTAAATCAATACATGGACTATTTCTTCAAAGCAACTTTATATCAACTCTTCTCTCTTTCAGAGAGATCTCGATCCAATTGGTTTAATTACCGTCAAAACAACAATGCAACAAAACAATTGCATTCTTAAATAATTTTCATCTTAATATTAGTTAAAAGAGGCCGTAGCCGGATAAGAAGGGTCAATGTGCCCCCACACGGATCATGCTCATTTTTTTGCTTTGATTGCTATCAGTGTCACTTACAATTTAGTGTAAAAAATAAAAATAAAAATTTTGAAAATAATTCATATCTTTTTTGATCAACTTAACAGATTTTGATGAAATTTTAATATGTTGTAGATATTATTGAAACACATTTGGTGGAAAAATCGGAAAAGGTTTTAGATGACAGACATTGATAAAAAAATTAATAAATGGTCTTAATTTTTTTTAGTCCCAATATCTTTCTTGTATAATTACGAAACATTTTTTCTAGAATCTTGGAGTAGTTTCCTATTAGACATAATTTTTTGGAAACAATGAAATGAGTAAACGGTACTTTTAAAAAAATAAAGTATTTTTTTATATATTTTTTAAATATGATGCCATATATTTTATGTAGAATTTTGGAATAGTATTCTACAAGTAATTTTTTTGAACCAATAAAATAGATAGGCAGAAGTTAAAAAAATAAAATATTGTTTTTTATTTTTTAAAATTATAATATGCTCTTTGTACTATTGCTATATTTTTTGTAAACTTTTGAGACGGTATTCTATAACAAGTAATTTTTTTGAACTAATAAAATAGGTAGAAGGTACTTTAAAAAACAAAATTTTTTTTTTTAAATTATTATAGTTTTTTGGTATTATCGCCATATTTTTATTTATAATCTTGGAATAGAATTCTACAACAAATAATTTTCCGGAATTGATTAAATAAATAGATACAGGTACTAAAAAAATAATAAAATAAAGTAAATTAAAATAACTGTGAAAGGATAAACTATAATCGTATTAAATCAAATGTTTATTAATGAAGTACACATACACATATACATACACATACACTCAAAATAATAACGTACACATACACATTCATTCATATAACCACTCTCATACTATTATTTATACTATTTAAAGTCATATGGATGGACATCTTCATCACTATCTTCATTGATAATAATAGGCGTAATGCCGTCAGTATATTTAAATATTTTTTTATATTTAAATATATTTAAAACAGACTGCATCACGCTTATTATCAATGAAAATAATGATGAAGATTAGTCCATCCATATGAATATAACTATGAATAGTGTAAATAATAGTATGAGAGTGATTATGTGAACAAATGTGTATTTAATATGATTATAGTTTATCCTTTCATAATTATTTTATTTTACTTTATTTTATTATTTTTTTAGTACCTGCATCTATTTATTTAATCGATTCCGGAAAATTTTACTTGTTGTAGAATTCCATTCCAAGATTCTAAATAAAAATATGGCGATGATACCAAAAAACTATAATAATGTCAAAAAAAATATTTTGTCTTTTAAAATACTTTCTACCTATTTAATTAGTCCAAAAAATTTACTTGTTATAGAATACCGTCTCAAAAGTTTATAAAAAAAATATGGCAATGGTACGAAGAGCATATCATAATTTAGAAAAATAAAAAACAATATTTTATTTTTTTAACTTCCGCTTACCTTTTTATTGGTTCAAAAAAATTACTTGTTGTAGAATACTATCCCAAAATTCTACATAAAATATATGGCAATCGTACCAAAAGCATATCATATTTAAAAAAAATAAATAAAAATATTTTATTTTTTAAAAATACCGCCTACTCATTTTATCGCTTCCAAAAAATTATGTCCGATATAGTCCAGGCAACGTAGGCAAAAAAAATGCGTTATTTGGAAATTTGTTCTCGAAGACTGAATTCATTTGAAACTTTTTGGAAAGTGTTTTTCTACCCTTAAATGGAAAAGTTTACCTATATTTATTTCATGTGCTTTTACTTATTTTTGGAAAAAAACGAAAAAAACCGATTTTTTTAAGAAAAATGTGAAAAAGTAATTATAATTAAAAAAAAATGTTAAATGTATAATCACGAAATTCATAGGTAATGTATTTTCAAGGTTGCTGAATACGAATCTGAAGTAAAATTTTCAACATTATAAAATGGCGACTCAAAAGGGCGGGTAAAAAGCACTTCCAACAATTACAGAGATTGTTCTGTGGCGGAGGCGCTTCTCAAACTGATTTCTTTTTGTTAAACCTCAAAAATATATGTGAACAATTCTTAAAACAAAAGAATGTTAGAAAAAGGATGGAGACAGCGTAACATTTGTTTGCAGCGAGCACCCGCTTACTCGCACGCTGCGGTTCTCCGCGCGCGAGCCGAGAAATTCTATACAATACAGTTTATAGCACTCCTCGGGAAATTTTATACCCCTGTTTCATATACAATTCTTTAAGATTCGGTCAATTATTTCACAAAAAGTTGGAAAAATTTTGGATATCGGTTCCAAAAAAGATCGGTAACAAAAAATTATACACTTTAAATCACTCCCCGGAAAATTCTACCCCTGTTTCATATATAATTCTTTGAGATTCCGTCAATTATTTTCCAAAAAATTAAAGAAATTAGAAAAACCGGTTTCCAAAAGATCGATAACAAAAAACTATACACCCTATAGCACTCCCCGGGAAATTCTACCCCTACTTCATATACAATACTTTCAAAATCGGTCCAATAGTTTCTAAGATTACCCCAAACAACAGTACAAACGACAGTAAATACAACTTTTTTTACTAAATTGCGTGTAGCCACTAAAATAAAAGTTCAAAGAAATATTTCCGATATACAGTCTTAAAGTTTAAGACCCAAGCTACAACATCCCATAAGTTATTTTCTCAAAAAAAATTTTTTTTTATTACTTTTTTTACTTTAAAAATAGAGAAGTTTTCATATTTTCTAGTTCGACATTTATTTTTATATACTTTTTTGAAAAATACACCTGCTTAATATTTTGTTTTTCAAATAAAACATGTATCACCTTAAAGTACATATTTTCAGCTTTAAAAAACCTTATTATTAAATTTCAATATCTATTTCCTAAGCAATAATATCTGCAGTCAAACTTGTTGATCAATTTTAAAATAACGAAATTTCAAGAAAACTATCAACTTTGAGGTCCCAACTTTTAAAAAATAAAATTTTTGTAATTTTTTTCACTTATTGCATGTTATCAGCACATATTTTAAGAATATAATGCTTTAATTTAGAAGTGAAAATCTGCAAATTTAAATAAATGGCAATGATATTAGTAAAATAAGTAAAAAATTTCACATCACCTCTCTTCAAATTTGATTTAAATATACTCAAAATGCTTTCTCAATTTTTCTAAACCACTTGAAAATTAGTAAATTATGTCTACTTTCGAATGCTTTTTGTAAAATTTGATTCTATCGATCCAATCAAAAGTTACAACTCTTTTTGAAAAGTGCGCGCGCGCCCACGTACTCTGCAGGCGGCTTCACACCAGACGGCATCGACGCACTTTGAAGCGTTAATTAAAAAATTATTACTCCTATACACATATTAATATTAAAAAAACTTTAGATGTTTTTTAGTAAAATTTTCTCCTCTTTCGATTGGCATGGTTTATTTTTTCATAAAATTAATGTTTTTTTAGTTATACTCAAAAAACCAATTTTTTCAGTCTTTTTTGTTAAATAAAACATTTAGCACAGGGTTTACATTGGTAAACTTTTGGGACATGTTTTCTGAAACCCAAAAGAACACTTTCCAAGAAAGTTTACTCTTCGAGGAGAAATTTCCAAGTGTTTTCCTACATTGACTGGACTAATAGGAAACTACTCCAAAATTCTAAAAAAATTTTTTCGTAATTGTGCAAGAAAGATATTGGGACTAAAAAAATCAAGAACATTTATTTATTTTTTTTATCAATGTTTCTGTCATCAAAAACTTTTCCCAAATTTTTCACAAATGTGTCTCAATAATATCTACAACATATTAAAAATTCATCAAAATCGGTTATGCCGATCACAAGATATGAATTATTTTCGAAATTTTTATTTTTATTTTTTTCAGCAAAACGGTTACATTTTAAGAGCTAATATTTGACTAAATTGTAAGTGACACTAATAGCAATCAAAGCAAAAAAAATGAGCATGATCCGTGTGGGGGCACATTGACCCTTCTTATCCGGCTACGGCCTTTACATAACTTTGAATATCACAGCTATGTGTGAAGATTCTTAATATTGAGTATCAAATAAAAAATTTAAACAAAAATAAATCCTTGAGAAACGGGCAATAAAATTTAAAAAATCTAAAAAATTTAAAAATTCAAAAATTTGAAACAAACAAATTGCTGCTACTGTCGATAATCTTAATATTATCAAAGCAAATTTGTGCGAGAATAGATCACAAATATATGGTGCACAAAAGACTTTATTAATATTTAAAAAGATGAGGGAGAGAGAAGAGGTCAGTGCAGATCCTAATTGTAAAAATAAAATATAAGTTTAGTGTTTATGCAAATGTATTGCTACAAAATGTACGATGTAATTGCGACAACTACCACTACGAATGCCAGAGTACGTGACAAAAATGCTGGATGTAATACAATATTGGACAGAGTTCCCCCCGTAATGTTATGTCACCAAATTCTCATTTTATTCCCTTTAACTTACGGTCTCGTACGCATGTCACATACTATAACGTAATGCGCAAAAGAAATAACCCTTTCATACACAATTCATACACAATTTACAAGAAAATTTTTTTATCAAATGGCATGCTTCAACTAATGTGCTAACTCATCAAATATTAGTATAGATCGTATTTGTGCTCTTATAGCTCACAAGGGATATGTCACAACTGTTCGGATTCAATTAAATCAACCCTAATTTTTTAAACATCTACATTTGTAGCCTACTTTTCACTACAAATTAAATGACCACACACGTAAGATCATTGGAAATCAAATGACGGAAAGAAAGCTCAATTGTCGATAATACTCGAAATGAGTGAGGCTAAAGTAGAGTGGTCTACACACATACCTAATATATTAATTTTAAAGAAAAACTGTGACAAAAAATTACGATAACCAATTATTTTTTCAATGAATATATCTACAAGCAAAGTTTGCGATAATCGCAATTTATTGTCAATTACAAATACATTCGCTTATTATAGTAATTACATTCTAATGATATTTGCATAATGACTATTAGATAAATAAAATAATAACTAAAGCTTCTGCTGGCTCTGCGATTGCCGAGCTCACGTTGACAGTACACACAGTGTCATTCTTAGCAAAATTGTGAACTTAAGGTGTGAAAAATGACGTTGAAAATTAAATTATCAGAACTGATAACAACACGCGGTTAGAGACATTTAAGAGTATAATTTCAAAACATTTTATTACTACATGGCAGTATCCCAGTAAAAAGTTATTGACTATATTATGCACCGTGGTCCCGTTATGCCCCGGGTTCCCCTACTACTATATATATTAAAAGTGACTTATCTCGACCCCTCTAAAGCGAATTTTGATTACTTCTCCAGGTTTAGACGGATAAAAATGCTACCATCGTATTTAGCGACCCAAAAAACGTAAGATTACGTGTATAACTTACGTTACACTTTTTAGACAGAAATCGACCTATTTTACCTATCGTCCTTTAGAAAAACTTAGTCACTACACTTTCATAAAAACTATTATATTAATATTTATATAAAAATATAATACAAGTACAACAATATATTATATATAGACATAATATAAAGTATAATAAATATATTCGCATATAATAAATAAGTTATTAATAAATAATTTATATATATTTATACAAATATAATATAAAATGTACTAACAATATTATAAAAATAATTTAATATTTTTTAAATTTTAGTAAAACAGTATTCTTAAAATTTATATATATATATATATATATATATATATATATATATATAAAGGAACAAAGATATTAAATATAAAAATTATAAAACAGGTGTGCATTGATTAGTTATTAAATTATCCTCTCGACTGTGTCAGCCACTTCCTTTATCACAAGACTGATAATTGCAGCTTCATTGACTAAATTAATAGACACGCGTCCGCCTACATTCCCTTCTTTGTCGGAAAAGTCTTCTGAAAGAATTGAATAAATAAATATCAGTAATATATATATATATATATATATATATATATAGTAATTGTATAATATATAATTAATATAATAATAATAGTATATAACTGCATTAAAAATAGACATATTATATCATACATCACTAAATTTATTTCTGCTATTATTGCTATTACTGTTATTCTTATTATTTTCTGTTACTATCATATTGCTACTGCTACTGCTAATGTATTGTTGCTACTTTACATGCTTTTGCTGTTGCATATGCTATTGCTGCTGCTATAATTGTTACAGCTGGATTAATTGCTATTACTTTTATTACTGCTGTTATTATCTTTCATTGCTGTTTGCTAATGTTATTGCTAATGTTGCTGCTATTGTGCGTGCTGCTACTGCTGTTCTTGGAGCAATTATTAGAGAGGTTGTTAGTCTTTTTTTAACAAAAGTCACTTTCAGTAGTTTCAGATATTTCTTCCAATCTAAAAAAAGAAAAAATAAGTAACCTATACACTTTATATATAGGTAATTGCAATTTTTATGATATATAATACAGGATAATCATTGAAAAATGGAATAAATAATAAAAATATACACAAAATATACTATTGTTACATTTATATATTTATATTAAAAATGTATTATGAATTAATGTCTATAAAATGTAAATAGCTTTTTTTGTATTTTTTATTATAATCTATTTTATTATAATCTTAAAGATTTAAAAAATTTAAATAATAAATAGAATTAAAATTTGATCAATATTAATCTCGGATCTATTTGGCGTGTAGATCACCTAATCATTAATGTACAAGAAATGACCAAAAGAGTGAGATGACTGTAGCTCTCCTAACTCTCTTGTTCAGCGCGAACAGTCAAACCACGTTCTATCCTATTCATCTAAATTCTAGAATCTAAATTCCAGATTCTAGTCATAACTCTCGGTAATGGTGCTTACAATTAGATCACCGTCGGTTAACTAAGATAAAATTGGCCCTTAATCTTCAAAATTGCATTCAAATCAAAATTATTCAAAATATTGAGAAACGTGATAATATCGATATATGGATATAAACGCGATACTTATCAAGAATGCGATATAGCATTTCGCATTAAATTCTATACATTTATGTATTATTTTAATTGAATTTTATCATATGAAATAAATTAAAAATTAAAAATTGAAATTTTTATCAAATATGAAAAAAAAACTATGTATTCTCAAATATAAAAACTATGTATAATACTTACGCGACACTTCGGTCTTCACGAATGTATCACAAATATGACATAACAAACGAAAGTTGCACATTGATCATTTACCTTTGAGATAAAAAGGTACGTAAGAATGAGTATGGAAAATGACGTCATCGCGTTGACAATACTGATAAGGAGCGAGTGAGAGCGCAATAATAAGCGGCGTACGAGTAACGCGCTACAGATGTCGAAAAAGAGTGAATATTGAATAGGATAATGAGAAAGAGAGAAAATGAGTAATATTATGAATGGATGCATCCAGTACGATTATTGGCAAAAAAACATACGTGCCCCCCCCCCTTGATTTTAATGAGCTTTGGATGTATATTAGTGCAGATCAACTAAGAGATACGTATACGAGTTTTCTGTGGTTTTTATATTAAAGAGGTGAAATATCATCTTGAAAAAAATCGTTATACTTATAAATTATACACGTATATCGTTGAGATGTAAAAAAATATATTTTAAATAAAATTTTCATGTTTTCATGGTCACTTATGAAGATGTATATTTCAATTTACGACAATGCTATATTTTTTAAATTGTATATCGCATGCACTATCGTTTTTCAGAATTAAAAAATTTATCACAATATTAAAGGTTATATAGGTATTAAAAAGTGCATTTAAATATAATGTATAAAAAATTCTCAAAAATGATAATAGATAAAGTAATATTGAAAAATATATTTTTGAAAAAATTGAATACTTACTAAGAAATGTCTTTGAAACTACCTATAGAATTTTTGTTTAAAACAATTGTTCATATCTTTTGTCGTTTTAACGACACACGCTTAAACATAGTAAATTGATTCTTTTATGGGGACACACATATTTCATTTCTTTAATATATGTATATAGGAGCACTTATAAAAATATACGTATCTTTTATTTCGATCTCTATATTATAACATATTCAAAATTCACGGACAATGAAAGAATGTACATTTTCTTATAAATCAAACTAATAATGTTAAAAAAATTGCAATTATATTTAGACATCATAATTTTTTAATTAATAGTTTTACGCATTCTGCTCATGTCAAATTTTGCATCTAACTTGTTTGTTGCTCGCTAAAAAATATTCTTTATTGAATACACTTGCTCTCTTTTTTAAGATTTTGCTTTTAATATGTGATTCGTTTGTTCTCCGCTAAAAAAGAGTTATTTCTTATTCAATACACTTTATTGTAATTTTATTAATTTTTTTATGTCTTTAAATTATACACCTATTTCTTAATAATTATTTTTGCACTACTTCTTCCAGGTTAGAGAAAGATGGTTGCTTTAATTAGAGAGAGGAATAAGATGTGCTTGGAGCATTACTCTTTAACGTTTTTAATTTATTTTTTAAGCAAATTTTAATAACAGTAGAACTGACAATAGATTTGTAATTTTAATTATATCTATTTGCATTAAAAATAAAATAGTACATTTTTAGGGTTCAAAAATATAAAAAATGATATCAACTAAATAAAATAAATTAAAACAGTTTGTACAATTTTCTACACTTGTAGCTATACTTTTTAGCATTTCTTCTCTTCTCTCATTTATAGAGACAATAGATTTGTCTCTCTCTCTCTCTCTCCCTTTCACCCTCTTCTCTCTCTCTCTCTCTCTCTCTCTCTCTCTCTCTCTCTCTCTCTCTCTCTCTCTCTCTCTCTCTCTCTCTCTCTCTCTCTCTCTCTATTTATATGAAAAGGGATTTATATATTTAATTCTTCATGTTCTTCATGTAAAGAAAGAGAAAAAAGAATAGTATAGAGCAAAGTATAAAAAATGCAAAAGGAATTAATAGAAAGCGAATTGCAAGGAAGGGTGCGCTTCCCTCCTCGCGCCCCAGTCACGATGACCGAGTCATACATACCGCTTGGGGTCAATAACACTCGATATTCCCCTATAGTAAGCGGCCCTAACCTTTGGTTATCGTCTTTATTCCCATATAATATCCTACGGGGGAATTAGTCACGCGAAATACCACGTATTCGAGGAGGGTGGATCGCGCCGTGGCAATTTTCGGAACGATCGATCGAAGTTGCATGGATCGTTAACGTCTAATAAAAGCGGATATGCGAGGCGTCCCTTCATGTATATGGCCGTTCGATTCGTGTCACAATACATTTTATTATTTTTCCTTTTTGTTTTCTTTTAACTCATTGCTCACACTCACCAGATATTGCGCGTAATGTTTATGCTTAACGAAGGAGGAGAAGCGCTTCTTCTTCTTGTTGGCGTTAGCTGTGGCAGAAGTGGTGAGGGTGTAGAGCTTGTCACCGGACTTCTCCTTACGAGGCGTCGATAGGTTCGATTTGTTCGCGGGCATCGTTTACTCCTAATCGTCCTTTCAACGCCGTATGACGAGCCGTACGAGGCGTCAACGACGATCACTGAGAACGAGCTTAGCGGTCCAACGATGAAGGAGGGAGACGACGATTGATAACACGACCGAAACTTTCCTACCCCGTTCTACTCCACTCTCCACTCTATACAGACTGTATCACTGTACGTACTAGTACGTAGTATACGTAGAGTACACGTGCGCGCCACTGTGTGCGCGCCTATGGTGCATGCTCGGCTATGTACGGCCGTGTTCGGCCCAAAGCCGCGCTGTCGTTCGGCGGGCCGCCAAGTTGTTTGAATTTTGTGTCGCTACAGAACAGGCCAAAAACCAGGCGAAGAAAGATAAAAAGATTTTATGTGCTTTAAGGCTACGGTCCACTTAACACTAAAAATGCTTCAAAGAATCCTTCTTCTTCTTTCTTTCAATGAAAAAAAGAAGATAAAGAAACGCTTCGAAGAATTTGTAGCATCAAATGTACAACCGCAACCTAAATACACATATTAGTGTATATGATTTGGTATAATATTTGGTATAATAATGTGTATAGATGATTTAGCTTAGAAAAGAAGTAAATTAATAAATTATTCTGTGCTAGACATTGAACAATTATATTTTTTCTATGGGGACAATTAATTAAATAAATATACGGTCCTACTTATAAAATGTTGTAAAATGTGCGAAGCTATTTTTTCTATTTTATGCCATGCACCAATTGTAAACGCATCCCTTGTTTTATTCATCAACATATGGTTGAAAGCCATCATCTATTATACCATATATCGTACAATTAATGTTAGTGTTAAACAAATTAAATGTAAGTGGGCGTCGTGATTAGAACAATCACTATAGGCAATTTTTGGCGATTGTTTGGTATGGTTTTGGTACATACATATACCAAAGTTGCTATCGGTAGTATTGGTTCTAGTGCAGTTTGGTACCCTTTGGTCCCTTATACCAGAATCATGCCAAAAATTGCCAATTGTTAAGACTTCGTCAAAATCGTCAAACTGTAAAATTATGTATAATATAAACATTGAAAAATTTAAAGTTTTTATTTAAAATTTTAAAAATTCAAGAAAAATTACGTTTTATATTGCAAAAAAATTATGTATTTTTAAAATATTTTTAATTCAAGACATAAAAATTTGTGATTTTGATATAAAATAAGGGAAGCAAATGGAATAACATATTAATAAACATAACTCTGCATTGAAAACTATAGTATACTATAATATACTGTAATAATATATCTATAATATACGTAACACATGAACTATAGGGTGGATTCAGTGCTGCTTAGCTTGCCGCGCGGCAAGAAGCGATGCGGTAACCAATTAACGTGCGCTTTTCCGTAAGAACCAGAATTTTATTGGCTACCGCGTCGCAGCTTATCGCGCGGCAAGCATTTCCGCGTCCCGTGTGCAGGAGCCATAAGTAGCAATTAAATTTATGTGATTCGTTGGATCCAAAGGTAAAAGCCAATCACATTCTATTGCTACTTAGCTCAGTAAGCGTTATGCTATTGGTCATGCACTCATAGATTTTCTCAGTCTGATAACAAGCAACGAATAAAAACGTAGTACGGACCAGCGTGAGCGCCAATAGTAGCCGTGCTCAAAAAGCATATACTACGTTTACGCGAGCTTTACTTCTGTAGTAACTTACGATAATTCCTTCGCGTAAACGGGATTTTGTAGTAACTTGCGATAATTTACTCCGCGTAAACGAGTGATATATCGTAAGTTACTACAGAAGTAACGCTCGCGTAAACGTAGTAATAGTAGAACAACGTTTAATTAAAATATGAATCTAATTATCTATTATATATATATATATATATATATATATATAATAGATAACAAATTTTTATGTCACATTAAATCTATAATTATCTATAATAACAGTTTGTTGTCAGAAAAAATTTACTGTATTTATCCACAATTCGGACTTTACGTCTTCGAGATGAGAAACTCAGCTCCCATTGGTTGCTTGGTCGTCAGCGTTGTCACTGTTGTCAGAGGCAAATAGTCGCGCAGCATCGTGCGCGCGCATGCAAGAAAAATAAAGGCCTTCACACATAAAATCGCGTAAGGACGTAAAACGTAAGCGTAAAAGAAATCGACCAATCCCAATCAAGTATTGTACTGTCCGTAATCCGAGTAGGGGAAAATACTCGATTGGGATTGATCGATTTTCTTACGCTTACGTTTTACGTCCTTACGGCATTTTATGTGTGAAGGCCTTAAGAAACTAAGGCCATTGCACGTAACAAATTTTTAGTCATAATCGTAAGGCCGTAAGAAAATAGACCAATCACACTCGATTATTCTTCGAGCTCAAGGAGAATAATCGACTGTGAATACTGTGATTGGTCTATTTTCTTACGGCCTTACGATTATGACTAAAACTTTGTTACGTGCAATGGCCTTTTTAGCGCATGACGAGAGGAGCGAGCTGGCCAACGAAGGAGGAGGAGAAGGAGGAAGAGGAGGGAGAAGGAGCAGACCGAGCAGACGGAGACGGAGGAAGAGCGACGCGGCAGACGGAGATAGTCGACGCAAGTTGACCCGTGTTTCTGTAACCCTAGCCCTAGTGTGCACTGTGCACTGTGCCCGTTCCACTACGCGATTCTCTGGCAGGCAAACTTTACTCCGAGTTGCCGCTTGCCGCCGTTTAGTGAATCGAGGTATCGCGTTCTCGAGCATCGCGTCCTATCGCGAAGAGCAGTAGTGCTGTGCGCGCGCTACGCGGGGAAAAAAAAACGAGCGCGGTGCAACTCGTGCCGATATATACAGAAGGCCGAGGCGAGGTAATAGGTATAATGATCTGATCGCGGTCTCAACATGACCGTGGACTTTGTCGACTACTTCTGGGTGAGTGATGTAAAGTAACGAATATATCTCTTTTTCGCCGCCTCTGCTTTTTTTTCTCCCTGTTCCCGGTCCCGTGTTCGTCCAATTCGCCAACGGGCGAACGCGAAACGTCACTTTCGCCAGTCAGTCAGCGCGCGTGAATTTAGGTTATGTCGTGGGAGAATGTCACCCGTCCGCCGGGATCGCCTCGCCGCCTCGCCGTCGTGATTCTCCTCGGCCTTGCCCTGCCCGATCCCTCGCGCCCCGCGCGATCGTTATCCCTCTCAATACCATGCACCGGGTGACGGCGATATACTCGTCAATGAAATCTTTTTTCCTTCGTCCCCTTCCTGTCTCTCTCGTTTATCGTTTTCTCTCGTTCGTAAAGTTCGTTGCATGCCGAGACCCGAGATCTGAGACGTCTTACGTCTTATTGGTTTTCGGCGCTGTCGCGCGCCGTTGGCGTATACAGGGTGTTCCAGGAGGTAAGGTCACTACTCTGGAAGGTGACAGTATCGGTCATTTTAAGCAAAAATGTTCACATAAACGAGTGTACTATTCCGAACGGTTTCCAAGCTATTTGAATGTACAGTTGCAAAATTACTGATAAGAAAGATACATGCCTCACACGGTAGACTGTTGTGACTGCATGCTGATAGTGAGATTGTAAAAGTGTTAAAAAATGCTGCACATCTTCAAAAATATCGCACAAATGCAGCAGTGACCTTTCCTCTTGGGACACCCTGTATGTGTATATACATATACACATATTGCACACCGAGAAGAATATTGTCACAACTCAAAAATTCGCAATTTGCAGGAGAGAGAGGAAAAACGAATTTAATTCAATTTTTTTTAATTGTGAGATAACTAACGCAATTGCAATCACGAAATTTTGTTATAATGAAACTTACCCCTGGTTTCCATGCACGCGTTGCCATGCGCTACATAGCGCGCGTTTGATGCGCGTCTCCACGCGTTTCACCAATCAAATTGGTTTCCATGCACGCGTTGCCTTGCGTTATAATGCGCGTTTGACAACATCTACATGCATTATACCAATTAAATGCGTGCTTTTTTTTACGCTCGCGATAGCGCGTCATAGCGCGTTGAAATTAAAAATTTTTAACCCTCTTAGACGCGCGACGATCGGGTCGCGTTTTGTTGAACTCGGCTAATTTCAGTCGAATTTCGGCATTAATGACAGCTTGTCATATTTAATCATACATAATGTCAATAAACAATAATAATTCTTGCGAAAACAACGAATCAGTAAATGAATTAATTATAAACTCAGTTCATCTTCGTAGTGCTTTGTGGGATTTAAATAGCAAATTTTATAAAGATAATATATATAAAAGGAAATTATGGGCTAAAATAGCCTATGAATTACATGTAACTGGTAAGAAAAAATAAAATGTATATATATATAATTAAGATAAAAATAATTTAAATAATATTATAAAAATAATATAAAAAATAATATATATATATATATATATATATATATATATATATACAACAATTTATAACAAAAACTATAATTTTATAGAGGATTTTGTAAAAACCTGATGGAAATTTCTTTGGGACAGATATTTTTAGAAGAATAAAAAATTATTAACGAAAAGTGGACAAGCAGCTACACAAATCTCAACTTGGCCTTTATAGGAGAGCATGGCATTTTTAAAACAAGTGTCGCGACCGCGGCCGTAGGCATATTATTTTTTATATTATAATTATCTTTAATAATAAAATAATTTGAGAAACAATAATTAATTGAGTATCTTTACTACATACACATATAATATATAATTTGTAATGCAATTCATTTTTCCTATTAAAACAATAACGAATATGTCACATGAAACCGAAAGCAATAATGAATGTCATAATGAATCATTTGCATCACAAGAAAATTTGCAATTTATTAACCTTATTGATATCCCAAATAATCGAAATCCAAAAGTCAAAGTAAAAATTTTTATAATATAATATTTTTATAACATAATAATTGGACTTGGTTAGATGGCGCGTGTGTGAATGGTAGCGGTGAAAGTTGTGCGATTTTAGCTTTGTTTCTGGGTTTAAAGATTAGTATGTGGCAAGTAGGGATAATGGAAAGATAGGGTGTAAGTATGAGATGCGATGAGAATAAAGGGAGATAGTAGGATGCAAGTAGAGAAAAGTAGTATAAAAGTGTTTAGAGAACGTGGTAGGATGAGGTTATGGTGACGAGTCAGTTAGGCGGCAAAGGCGGTAAAGGTAATGTAGGTAAAGTAGGGAAGGTTTCGATCGATGATTGTAAAGAAGATTGTATGATAAGTGCATGATTAGCTAAGGAGCCTTTGGTCGTAAATTAAGTATAGATTAAGAAGATAGTTAAAGGGATGACAGGTTGAACTCAGAACACAGGTAAATTTTAGATTGGGAAATATAGAATCAAGAATAAAAAGAGGAAGAAGAGGAAAAGGGAAGAAAACAGGAGAGGACAAGAGGTAGGTGAAAGAAGCGCTGTTATAGAAGAGGTTATACGAAACAACGGAGGATTAAATGTGAAGAAAAAAAGAAGAAAAAAGTAGTTGTAAAAACTCGAGTTCCGGGTTAATGGAAATGAAAAGAAGAAAGGTGAAATAAAGCTAGGACACAAGGATTGGCGAGTTCAGAGGTGTTCTAGGAAAGGGAAGTAAAAGAAGATAAGTAACTGAGGAAGGGTTATAAGCCATTGATGAAGAAGAGAGAAGATGAACAGAAGAAAGGTGAAGGAAAGCGATTGGCGTAATCTTGGAACAAGGATTAGCGAAACTTATCTGCGTTGAAGGAAAGGAAAGGTAAAAGAAGATGGAAATAGGAAAGGGAGTAAACGAGGACACAAGGCGTGGTGAGAAAAGGAGAGGAAGAAAAGGAAGGAAATGTGGAAGGAAGAAAAATAAGAGGTATGAACATTACAGTTTAAGAAAGGACGCAGTAGTTTTCCTGGAAATATTAGAATCTTTGGATGGCACGGATGTGCGAATACAGGTATATTGGTTATGCAACGGCAGATAGGAGGTACGGGAAGATAACCAGAGAACGCGCGCGGAGGAAATAAATGTTGCTTCGGAGGGAACGAGAGAAGAAGAGCTGGGAGACAATGTAGTAGGAGAGGAGAGGAGCAGTGCTGAGGAATTTGGCAAATAAGGAAGAGGAAAGGAGCGATTCGAGGGCACAGAAGTTTTTTGAGTTAAATTAGGAATGAACTCAAAAAGATCAGGAAGATTAAGATTAGGAAGATAATATATTGGAAGATAAAAAAAATAGAAGAGGAAGGAGGGGCATATACAGGGAGGTGTGATGAGTTAGATAGGGGGACATAGGAAAGTATTAGTTAGGAAGCAGGAGATTTGTTATTAGTCGAGTTTATTATATGTAGGTGTATGTAAATATTTGAGTGTAAGGGTTTTACAGTCAAATTGAGTATTGTAAGATGAGAGAGTTGCGTTAATATTTTAAGGTAAAGGTAAAGAATTATTAATATGTCAATATGTGGTTGAAAAATAGGAAAATGGTTGTAATATTAAGGTAGAGGTAGGGATAAAGAAAAAGAGAGAATTATGTTTTGTAGTTTTAAAATTAGACTTTGAGTTTTGCACGCAGAAGTTATGGAAGATATGAGTTTAAGGTATATGATAGGTTCTGGAGTATAAGGTTTATAGAGAGAATGCATTAGAATTTAAGTTTTATAAGTTTTAGGATGGTTCTTCCTGGATTAAAGGAGATTTGAGAAGAATTTAGAAGTATATGGAATATTAATATTAGTTGTTGCGCGTTGTTGTATGAAGGTATGTGTGTGTGTGTGTATAGGTGAATAATGTCCGTTTCTTGGCCTACTGCTGAAGCGGACTAGGTTCAAATATTTTTTTTTAGTTTAGGTTGTGAAGTTTAACGTGCAAATAATGGATTAAGTCGTTTAGGGCTTAAGGAATAGTTTTTCTAAAAGAAATTTAAGAAAGTACGAAATAATGAATTAATAGTTGCATGCGTTAAGTTAAAAAAATTGGTATGAGTGTATATAAGGTATATTGTAAACCAAGTCCATTTCTTGGCTTTTTGTAGCTGAAATTAAATAAATCTATCTATAACATAATAATTAAAATCTGAGCAATAAAAATAATTAAAAAAAAAACAAAATTAAAACGTACATTTAATATTAATAATAACAATCACTTAACAGTTTAATAAAGTAACAAGTCTCTATATGTACAGCTGAAGAACTATTAAAATCAAATACTGGAGGCCCTTCTTCACAACCTTGTTCTTCAAATTCTTGTGAAAAAGATGTCACACCACAACAAAGTTTCTTTAAGCGCCCTTCACTCTTTATAGAAAAATCTTCTACGTCTAGTTTATCTATTAAAAGAAAAAAAGGTTATTTATATAAAATATTATTTAAGAAATTATTTAGTCATTGCGATAGTAATCCTGCTCAGTACGAGAGGAACCGCAGGTTCGGACATTTGGTTCACGCACTCGGTCGAGCGGCCGGTGGTGCGAAGCTACCATCCGTGGGATTATGCCTGAACGCCTCTAAGGCCGTATCCTCTCTAGTCAAAGGTGGCAATGATATCTCTAGGAGTCTCGTGAGTCGAAAGGCTCAAAACAATGTGACACACTACTAGGCGGCCGGTCCCCCTTAAACGGGAGACTCGGTCGTCGCACGAGCCCGGTTTGCCGTACGGCGCCTCTGTCCGTCGTCGGGATCTCACCGCTTACGACGGCACGGCGTCTAACGGTCGAACATGAGTTTCGCGAGTTCGATGTCGAGACTCGGAATCGTCTGTAGACGACTTAGGTAATTTCTTAAATAATATTTTATATAAATAACCTTTTTTTCTTTTAATAGATAAACTAGACGTAGAAGATTTTTCTATAAAGAGTGAAGGGCGCTTAAAGAAACTTTGTTGTGGTGTGACATCTTTTTCACAAGAATTAATATTATATATATATATATATATATATATATATATATATAATTAAAAATATTTTAATTTTGAATATTTTAATTCCAAATTTAGATAATCATGAGTGTGTGATCTGGTGGAAGAAGTTATATTAGATTATATAAAAAATAAACCGACTTCAAGATCTTCATTAAATCGAGAACATTCTGCTGAAGAATATTTTTATTTATTAATTGCTTGCGATGTACAAAATTTTAGTTTGTCATCGCGGTTTTATATAAGGCAAAAAATTTTAAGCGCATTTGAAGAAATTTTAGAAAATGAAGACATTAATTAAAGTTATTAATTTTACATTGTTTATATATTAATTAAGTTATATTAATATTAAAATGTTAAAATAAAAGAGTTAAATGTTCACTGTGTTAAAATAAAATATTATTTACTCAGTTTATTGACTCAGTTTATTGTACACTTTATATTATTGTAAACATACCTTAATTATTTGCTTGTTGCAAATACCAGTTCTTTTGGTGTTCTGGTAATTTATCCCACTGCCATTGGACACTGCCTTCCGCCATAAATAATTTTTATAAATTTCCCGAACTTCTTTGGCCACTTGCGTTGAATTCCTGGCTGCGTTTGGATTAAGATTTCGTAGTCTGAGAAATTCATTTTCTTCACGCCATTGTCTAATTTGTAAATTTCCACTTCGATCTTTTCTATCAACAAAACATGGTGGAAGATATATTTTTTGTCCTGGTGCAAGATGAAGCTCACTGTCCCGAAGCCAATTGTGCGCAAAACAACACAACATTGTACAATACTTTGTACAGTTTCAAGAGATGCAATTATTGGCTTTCTAAAAATACGAAATCTTGATGTCATTACTCCAAACGCATTTTCAATACACATTCGAGCTCTGCTTTCTCTATAATTAAAAATTATTTGATCTGGTGTTAAATTAACACCGGGATAAAGCCGCATTAAATTTTCCAATAATGGGAATGCTGCGTCTCCGACAAATACAAAAGGAACTCTAGTATTTGATCCATGAAAACAGTTGGTGGAGGCAAGGGTAATTTTTGTTCAATTATATCTTTTCCAAAATCTGACGATTGGAAAATACAATGCTTACGTATATAAATCTGTATTGCGCATCACAGGCTGCGAGAAGTACTATACTAAATGTTCCTTTATAATTATAAAAAGTAGAGCCTGTATTCTTGAAACACTGTACAACTACATGTTTTCCGTCGATAGCTCCAACACAATTTTGGAAATTCCAAATATCCTCAGGGTCTTGAGCTATGCTAGCCCATTCCTCTTTTTTTAATACAGATAATACTTCCGGATGTAAAACATCCCATATCACTTTTGTAGTTTCCCGCAATAATTTTTGACGTAGTAGCTCGTCCAATTCGATACTGATAATGTAAGCTAGCCATGCATACTGTCTCCAGCAGCAATATATCGTAAGGTTAAAGATAATCGTAATCCAGGTGGTAAAGGTTCTCTAGTTAAATTTAATTTAGAAATTTGAGGCTCTATTTTATGTAGTAGGGTATCAAATTGGTTTGGTGTCATTCTGTGGTAATTAAAAAAGAGCTCAACATCATTGCGTAGTTCGGCAACAAGATTACTGTAAGCTCCCTGCTCAAGTGTATTGATTAAAATAGGTCGAACCCACCAACGTGGAGCTGATCTTCGATGTTGTTATTCTTTGTTGTCGTTTTCTCCACGACCATAATAGAAGAAATATTTTAAATTTTTCATCATTCATCTATTATATAGAAATGAAATTTATACATCTATATATATAAAACAAAGTCGGGTTAGTTACACCATTTATAACTCAAGAACGGCTGGACAGATTTTAATGATCTATGGTTTGTTGGATTCGTCTCCGCCCCGAATAGCATAATAACTATAAAAAAAAAATATATATTTTTTTAGAGAAAATTGTATACGTGATATATTTTTGCTAAAAGCTATATAGTTAATAGATTATTTATACTTTTTCTGTATTTAATATTCTTCTTTTTTCTCTTTTTTTTACAATTATTTATATTATTTTCTATTAAATATTACATATATATCGCATGTATTTTTGTAATAAAATTGGGAGCTGTCTATATAATAACGCGCGCATGGAAACACTATCAGCACAAACGCGCGCGTCAAACGCGCGCTATAACGCATGGCAACGCGTTGGAAACCAGGGGTTATACTCTGTTTTTTGAAGACATTTGCTGCATGTGATTCACTTGTCAATTTACTTATGACACTATTAGTATTTATCCAGCGACCGCAACTTAATCGGTTTAAAAGAGTAACGACACTTCTGCTCCAGTGCAGCGAATTTTGCATATAGACTTGTAACACTTATAGCATATAGGGAGCATACTTTAGACATACTTTTTAACTGAAAATCGAAATTTTTTAGTTTTCCCCCTTTTTCCCCTCTTTCTTCCTCCCTCTCTCCACCCCTTCCCTTCCCCTCATCCTTTCACTTCTTCCCCTCATTCTTCCTCCGATTACCTTTATCGTACGTGCCCCTACCTTCCCACTTCCTACATGCGGGACAAAACATTCGTTACGTGAAACACGCGTGAATAGAAAAAAAAATATCCGATCCGACACTCATTGACATGTGCGCCGCATTCTTGTGCAGCCTGCTATACGCGAAGTCTGAACTACGCGTTTTTACGCACGCGGTTGAAGGACACCTGCCGCGCATCGGTTTCCCTCGCCGTGTTTATAATACCGTTTATTTTTATCTCGTAATTAGCCTCCTTTAATTGCGGGAGTATTCACGCGTGTTACTTGCGCGTAGTATATCTACGGCGTAAATCTTCAAACGAGCGCCGGAGGTTGTACGCAAAGAAAATCTTTACTAGGTCGTAACGAGCTGACAATGAGACATTAAAAATCTGTTTCAATGTTAAAGAGATATCAACAGAATCTAATTTCTCTAATTGCTTAATACCGTCAACCTCACATTACTGGCGTGATTTTTTTTTATAGTAAATACTCGCATGAAATGTGTATTTTACACCCCAACATTATATCTCACTTTTTGTTGTTCTGCTTAATGAATTAAAGTTAAATAATTTGATAGCATTCTATATATTTTCTGGGTAAATATAAGTGCAAAAGTTTTTCAGCATTTGATTGATGATGAATTTTACTCTGTGAATTTATTAGGTTTTTAACCCTTTAGGTGTTAGATGAAAAAAATGCTTGTGAGTCAAAAATGCTTTTGATAAAAGAGTTAATAAAATTATAATATAAAAAGGATACTTTCTAGGAGTTTTTTGGGTTGCTGAAGCTAAATCTGAGGTCAAAATTTCAAAATTTTAAATGGCAGAAAAATTTATAAAAATTCTTATAAATAAATTGTTATGCAAACCGAAAGATATTTTTAATTTTATGGCCGTTATATTGAATCCGTCATAATAAATAAACAATTTTCAATTTTCAAAACAGAATCAGCATCAAAATCTTTTTGCCTATTACCATTTTAAACCTTTCAATTTTTATTTTGAATTTAAAATTACCAATTTAAAAACCTTTAAATTTAAATTTTTATGCGAATCGAACAATTTTTTGCATTTTTAGTCCGCTATGTTGAATCTGCCTTTTCGAATTTCGCAATTTTGATTTCAGATTTGAGTTCAGCAATCCTAAAACATAAAAAAATATAGTATCCCGTTTTAATTGCTCTGGTATAAGTATATCTTTTATTGAATGTGCGGATATTTCCGTCATTGACAGTCAAAGTGTTAAGGCTATTAATACTTGCATTGCAATAACATTCATAGGGCAGTATTTATAGTCCGATTTTAATCGTCGTTCAGACTGAAACGAAACATTGTCAGAAACTTGATGTATCGCCGACAGTGTATTTGACAAAATTCAATTTTAAATCCAAGAAATTGTGAGCTACATTGTTGTCGACAAATGTTGAAAGCAATTTAAAAATGTGGGTGACATCGTGTCGATGACAATATTATCTAAAGTTTATGTTTTTGATTTCGAGGTGGTATAAAAATCAAAAGAATGTCTGTGATTAATGTTGTCGATATATGAATGTATGTACATGAAAATTTTGGTCTGCGACATCGTTACATTATATTTTCCAATAATGTCTTAATAATTTAGAACAATTCGATAACATCTTCGTAATCTCAGAACGGGACATAAAATTTTAAAAACTATACTATTGCTTCTCAACTCCCTACATAACAAATCTCTGCTATCATATTTTAGTTTATTTAATAAAAAATTATTAATATATTTTTTCACGTTTTAAAATTGAATCAAATCCTTTTTTTTTTAGAAGTTCTCTTACTTGATATAACTATACAAGCAGCAGAAAGAGTTAATAAATCATCATCACTTATCTTGATATTAATGTCACTAACATTTAAAAAATGCGATAGCAAAAAGTAGTTGACTGATGTCAGATACATTTACTACGTTTACGCGAGCGTTACTTCTGTAGTAACTTACAATAATTCACTCGTTTACGCGGAGTAAATTATCGTAAGTTACAAAATCCCGTTTACGCGAAGGAATTATCGTAAGTTACTACAGAAGTACACTGAAAAAAATCCATGTACTTTATTTATATGGAAATTACATATTTGAAATCAGAAATTTATCTAATTATTACTGTAATTTTTTCCCAGATTTTTTAAAATGAAAGTATATATTAGTGGTAAAATATAGGTGAAATTACTATTTTTATGTAAAATCACTTGTAGTTTTAAATTTAGCGGTATTTTCACAACGATGAACGAAGAGAAAACAGTTTTATTTTATGAGAAATTACATATTATCTGCAATTTAATATAAGTAGTAATATTGCATGGTTTTTTCCGACCCAACATAATCATGCAATATTACTCTTATATTGAAAATTGCAGATTATATGTAATTTCTCATGAAATAAAACTGTTTTCTCTTCGTTCATCGTTGTAAAAATACCGCTTTTAAAACTACAAGTGATTTTTACATAAAAGTAGTAATTTTATACAAATATTTTTTTCAGTGTAACGCTCGCGTAAACGTAGTAATTATCGAATAGATTTATGTCAGATACAAATTTAATAATAAAAATAGTAGTTACTACAATTTTATCAGCCACATTTGGTTCCTATAATACATTTTTGTTCTTTACAATGTCGGCAACAATGTTACTTGGTCTAGACGGAGCTCTACATTCAAGATCGTCTTGTGCAGTCTTACGTCATGTCATCTGCAGTCTTGAAACATTTAACCGATGAAATGACCGTACTGTCTCGTACATCTTAAGATGATCTTGAATATAAGATTGGACTATGAATACCAGAGCCATTATAGAGTTTTACAAATGTGCGTATACCTTTATATGTATATAGCTGAGTACATAATAGCATTTATGTACTATGAATATATGTAGGTATACGTTAATGGTAAATGTAAAGAAAATACACATATAGACAATTATTTATTTCTATGCTATTATTATTACAAAGAAGCATGAGACGTTGTTAAAAGGATAAATTTGACTACTCACGTTTCGTCACGAGAGGCTTCTTTTAAGGGCATTACAAATTTATTTGACCAATGGTACATATTTATCTGCAACTCTTTCTCTCAGAACGCACATTGTCGAGATAAGATAATTGTCACTTCCTTTTTTTAACACCGCGAGTATCCTGCATCTCGAACGTGATATAAAATATCAGGCATTGGCGGCTGTTTACGAAAGATTCTTTTACAATAAAATCAGAGCAGTAATTGAGACGTGTAACTGCCGCGAGTAATCGGTACAATAGGATGACAAGGGCAATAATACGTAATAACAGCTTATTACGCGGCGACGTAACTCGAGCGGTTCTGCTCAATGTGGATTTACCGCGTGATCTGCAGAGTTCAAGTGTTAAATAGCTAAGTGGTCTTAAGTACCGTTCCAATGCATATATTTCGGTCGTAATTCTAATTGCAGGATTTTTGTACGATTTTCCGATAGAAAAATGATAATCCGTACAACTTTTCGCTATCGTTCTTTATACACTTTGTCCAATTTTCGGATTTTTAAATTTAAAACACATGCACATTTACGTATACATATATCTATAAGATATGCTACATTTGCTACATTAATTTCAATTATAAATTCTCTGATGAGTGTAAAATTGATTTTTTTTCTCAGCGAAAATTTTTAGGAAATTCGTTACTTATCGCCATTGCATTTCCATACTTTCCATTTTAAACATTATGTATCTTTATTAAGTTTTAAGTTAAAATGTTATTAAAATCCATTTTTGAAATTAACTAAAGAATATATTTTTGTTATCTGTCTGCTTTAATTCTGCTTTAATCTTTAATCGAAGACCTTTTTCGATGGCAATTTAAAAACTATCGAAACTTGGGTATTCCCATTAAAACATTGTCATTTTATACAAACGTTTTGATTCAAAAGAACGTAAAGTGAATCTCGTAAAAGATTCGAACATATTTGATCTAGATTTGAGTCCATTTCGAAGTAATACTCTAGTTTTTTAAGGTACTCATAGATTTGAACCATTTCGTCCTGATTCGAATCTACTTTTACAGAAAGTATTACTTTTATTTTTCAAAGTAATTATAGAAAGTTCGAAACTATACATATTTTAATCTACTTATTATAACGCACTTAATCCCATCGCCAATAATAATGATCTATTTTTCTATTGACTAATTTTTTTGGAAATGCAACGTTGCACTAGAAAAGGGAAATGTACTTTTTCTTTAATAAAATTTTTTTGCATAAATAAATTCTTTTGAACATTTTGTATATAAAAATATTAAGATAAGGTGTGCTCGAAAAAGAAATGATTTACAAGATATTTTTCATGGAGTTATCTCAAAGATAATGTGTATTTGTGTTTATTTGTTTCATTAAAAGAACAGATTAGAATAAATTGCTTAAACATAAATAGTAATCTTGATACTGTATAATGAAGAAACGAATCACAAAATGTTCGTTATATAACGGTGGAAATTTGAATATTTCCTTGAATAAAACATATGCTTCATTCAGAAATTTCAAATATCTCATGAAATTTCGTGCATTGTTGCACTTACGAAAAAAATGAATCAATAGAAAAATAGACATTATTATACCAAATATAGACATTATTATACTATTACACCATTTGTGCTTATACCATTTCCTGCTATCTTCAAGGTATTAGAATCCAATTGTGTGATGCATCCTGTATATAAATTGATGTAATAATTAGAATATAACTTTAGGAATGGATTAAATAAAATGTATAGCAGTTTGACATTAAAAATGTATTTATTTATATATTTTTAGACCTAAAAAATTATAAAATAGGGACAAATCTTCAATTTCTTTATATTTTTCTTGTGAAATGTTTAATGTCACATTTTGGACAGTGTGTAGCATAATTCTTCTAGGCTTGATCTGAAATATTAAACTTAAATATCTTTTTTAATATAGTGTATATATATAGTTATTGGAATGTAATGAAGGCAGATATGAAAACATGTCTTTCCACAAAATTATGTGCTTTTTTTCTGTCTTCTAAAACAATTTTTTTCAAAATGTCAATTTTTACGAAAAGCCAAAATCTGCCTTTCTTAGTTAAATAACACGTATTCAAAAAATATATGTAAGTATATTTGAGTTTTGTATGTCAGATTAAACATTTGTGATCGTTAACTTTGTATGAAAGATATGAAGAGAAGTTGAAAATTTTGTCTTTATTTTATAATTTTTTAGACAAAAAATTACAAATAAATACATTTTTAATTTCAAAATGTCGTACATTTTATTTAATTTATTCAAAAAATAATATTTTCTCACCGAATCATTAAAATAAATGGGACCCCTAAAGCAATAGATTTAATTGAAGGAGATATATATATTGAAGTATTATCTTTTTACTATTTAAGGGCGAAAAGAATAATGGATTTGACGTGTTATATCATAACATGAAGCATGGTGTAATCGCCAGCAAGGAATTGGCTGAATTTTTGCGAGAGAGATCAGCCATAGAGGAAAACAATTATAAACTCCTCAGTAAGGTAGCGAAACAGGCGAGCAATAGCACACAAGGGACATTCGCACCTGTATGGGCCGCCTTGAGAGGTGCCGCCGAGAAACTCGCCGTTTTACATTTCCAAATGGCCCAGCGAGTCTCCGAACTCATAAAAGATGTGTCAAAATATGCGGACGAGTTACACAAGAAACATAAGGCTGTACGTAATTGCTTCCTATTTAACTTGTTGGCTGAATGTTAATATTCTTCTCATTGATTTGATTGCGGTGTCACAAAGTAAGATACGGCGTTATCTTTTTTTTTCACGATTGCCATGTTTTGTAAAATATGTCAGATACGTGTCCCATAAATTATCAGTATCCGCCCACACTGTTGGATCAGTAGGTTCTCATCGTCAGGCAATCAAGTCAGCAATGTGCAGTGGTCCTATCTACCGTAGCATGCACACGAATATAATTATAATTGCGCATGGACATCAAATTTATTTACTTTAATTCGTAATCAGAATGGTTTAACTAGAGAATAACGTACATTATGTATCGACACATCTAGGTGAAGGAAGAAGAATCGTCTACCTTAGAAGTTGTACAAAGTATACAGAGCATTACGGTAACGTTACACAAAGCGAAGGACATGTGTATGCAAAAGCGCCTCGAATTAGAGAAATTGAGGAAAGACAATGCCAGTCAGAGGGAGCTCGAGAAGGCGGAGAGCAAGTTCAAAAAGGCACAAGATGATTACAGGACGCTGGTGGACAAGTACACGATCATACGAAACGACTTCGAGGCAAAAATGACTCAGGCTTGCAGGGTACTAATTCTGGATTAAAACGTTAGAAGTTAGGCTTTGCGTGATAATATTGCTGCGCAGGCGATTAGCGAGGCGTACTAATCAATGTACGTTTTCGTTACCAAGCGGTTCCAAGATGTGGAAGAGACGCATCTGAAGCACATGAAGGAATTTCTCAATACGTACGCTGACGTTTTGCAAACCAATCACGAGCAGGTCGGCCAGGTGCATATCGATTTCAAACGGCAATGCGTCGATATGACGGTGGAGAAGTTATTAGAGCAGTTCGTTCAGAGCAAATACACGGGTTTCGAAAAACCAGGTAATAAGAATAAGAGAGTATTCAGAAGACTCTTTTTTGTTTCTGCGTTTCCTTGATATTCATTGACGGAAATTGACGTTTGTAAATTAGGTGTGATCGAGTATGAGGAAGTTATGACGAGTTTAGCGGAAATGACCAGCCACTCGCAGTCGGAAGGCGGCGTAGAGACACCTAAGGAAACATCAAAGGGAACCAACGGCGAAACAGGCGTAGCCGGTAACAGTCACAGTTCAAAAAAAGATCAGGGATTAAAGGGGGAAGGTGGTACTTTGAGGGTACTGGATGGGGACAGGGGGAGGGTGATATTGGAAAAAGATAGAGAAAAAGAAAGACAGAAGGAAAAGGACAGAGAACTGTCACATGCACAAACCACCAAGGCTTCCCGCCGTACTACCTCGCTACTCAACCTGTTCATGTCCAACTCCCAGGGTAGGTTTCTTTATCTCTCTATCTCTCTTTCTTTCTTTCATCGAAGTTACATAGATTTTCTCAAAATTGTATTATCATTTTAATTGCAATAGTTTGAACCTACCTTGGCTCAATGCAATGAGATGCTACATCTCGTAAGCGATATGTTTCTTCCCATTTCTTGTAACATTTTTACATTACGTTGATACTTTCACATCTTTATGTTTTTACACGAAAAGCAGATATGCTTTTGATCGTTTCCGACGAAATTAATTTTGTTATTATCTACAGTGAGTATTCATAAAATAAGTATCGGCATAACATTGCATATGTCTGGGTAGGCTTGTTCTGCCGTTTTTAATTTTATATTTGTTAGTACCACATCATTGATCACATTTATACACTTGCCCAATTGAATTGCAGCACTCGATCACAGATATATCAATTCGAATACGATGCGCAGTACGATTTTTATCGATTTATTTATGCTTATGTGGTTGTTGTGTCATATACTTGCTTCTGCGTAACGATCTAACATTAGGTGGAGGATGACGTATAGAGTACCATTGTGTTCCAGGGGGTTTGTTTTTTTATTTCAATTTGGTTGCTAATTATACTTTTACATACAATATATTACAAATTATCCTTATACGTATATTAGGGATACATTACTTTGCTCACTCATTGAGCACAAAAAGTAAACAAATGAACAAATGACTTGGTTTGCGCGGTTAATTGTCATGTGTTGGCGAAAAATTTATTATGACTATATTTTTACATTTCTTTATGCAGTTACATATTTAATCCTGCCTCCGATTTTTGCGTCTTTATGCAGCTGCTTTTGTGTGTCAAGTATTACTACAATTACATGTCCAGATGCGAAAATATACGTGGACAGAGGTATTATGTGGTCATTTAAAATATTCTCATCCCTCTGGAACGCTTTGAAATGCCACTGAAAGTGCAAAGGTCTTTAAAATTTGAATCGGTACAACTAACGGTACATAATACTGTGACACGGAGCAAGAGAAAGAAAAGGGTCATCAGTTGACGGGGAGGTATTCAAGACGTGAGAATGATGAGTGTTGTTTCAGACAAACAGAAGCAAGCAGGGTCGTCTGGTTCGGCACCTGCCACCCCTCAAGGAAACAACCTGTCTCCTGCTGTTCCACCTCCCAGCATCTCCAGGAACCCTCTCAGAGGATCTAAATGTAACAATTTACATTTTATTCCTGTACCCCGTTCTACCATTCTCTACCCTCTCACTTTGTTGTTAGAATAAAACATACAACATACATTAGAGATTACTGATACTGACGTTAATTGCCGAGTACATTGATAAAATAATCAACTTTGTACTTGATTCTCGCTGATATGGCGTACCATTAACGATTATCGCGCTTCTGTTCGTACAGAGTTTCTACTTATCTCTTTTTCTTCCTTTTATTAAAGATATTTAAAGAGTACGAAACGTAAAATAACTTTGCACACAATTTTTCACCTGTTGCTTTAATTGTCACATTTTTAATTTGATGATCTTACTCGGACAATCTATCATATGTTGGCTCGAATATGAATGGTCAGTTATTAATTTGAAAATGTTAATCATAAATATTGTCGCATACATTCTCAGATAAACTTATTCTGTTATTTTACGATCCGTAAATTAAAAGATATTTTCTTTTATTAACTTGTAATAGTATCAGTCTTATTCGAGCATTTCCCACGTAGATCTTTATATCTATAATGTTTCTCTATCGGTTGTTCTCTCTTTATGGTACTCGGTAACAATGACATTACTTCCTTTTAAATATCTCGTATATTTTATGGTCATGACGTAATATGGTGAAATAAATTATCTACTGACTTATAGTGGTTGCGCGTATTATGATTCCTCCACTGTGCTCACTTTTAGAACAGCAATGTACGTATACTAACATTCGTCCAAACGCTTTAAATTAATGTTACAAATATATCTTTCGTTAAACAAATTAATTATACATACATCTTAATGTAACATTAATTTCTGCTTCACGTATAACGCCCATGCAAAATATTTCTTCACTTTGATTTGTTTCTGCGTTTGAGGTGGACCGAGGATCGAAAAGATAATTTCGAATGAAGGAAGAAATATTTTTTATTTGCTATATTTTACTAACATATTGGAAGACGCTTGTATAGAACGTAGGCATATCTAGCATTAGAAATGTATGGGAGTCTAATTACTTTCATAAAGTTTCACCTATAAATTGTTTTTCTAACAATCCTCTCTGTGGGAACATTATCCGATTATGGCGATGTACAATATTTGCATCAGTTATCTTACACAACCACGATAAGAAGATCTATAAAATTTTTATATATTTATGCAATTTTGACAATACTGTATTACCGAGTGCATTCGATTCATTATTATCAACATTCGATAAAACTTCAAACATCTGTATATATCTATATATATTTTTTTTAATTGCGGAAGATTAAAGATTAAATAACGCCCTGTTGTTCATATATATTTCAACAGATGTGTTTAACACAACATTATTTTTGTCTTTCCCCCCGTTTGACTTTTTTTGTCTTAGAAAATCAATAATAGATACATGGACGGGTTATACAATATAGCAAGACGTACAATTCATATTTCTAACTTCTTTACACGTCATAAGTGATCCAAATGCTAACACGTACCACTAATGAATACGTCCCGAATAGATTTACAATTACACGGATTGCGGCGTATAATTCTGTTTCTAAAGTTTATTGTGTAACATCGGTGCAGTGTGAAATAAAAAAAGGGTGCAAATTACAAACTTGCACATTGCTTCCTCATTATTACAGCTCGCTACCATTGCTCCTATTTTATTTCGCTTATAAAGCTTCTTGAGGAAGCTTTTATTTTATTTAATGTATAATTATTAGTATTAATTTTTTTGGCTTCCTCATAGAGGAAGTTTTGTGAGCAAAGGGTTCTACTTGCACACTTAAAAACTATAAAGAAGCAATGTGTAATTTCTCAATATTTGCGGAAGTTAGAGCAAATTTACCGAAATTTCTATAACTTCAGAACTAATCAACCAAATCATAAGGATGTATCATCGGTACAGTCTTAGATGTATAGGACATAATTTTCAAAGCGCTACCAAGTGGATAAAAATTTGTAATAATATTCTTTTAGTCTTCCTGATGTGCTACAAAAAAAGTAGAAACGAATCCACTAAACGGTTGCTGAGATATAACGATTTTAATTCACTGATTTTACAAATAGATCGATATCTCAAAATTTGCGGAAATTAAAGCATAAACAAACATTTCTGCAAATTCAAAATTTTATTAAAAAAGAACCCCTTGATTATTAGCAATTTTTATTAATTCTATTATATTCTTCAGTTTTTTCTACCTCTATTTCATATATAATTCGTTAAGATTTGGTTGATTAGTTCTGGAGTTATAGAAATTTCGGTAAATTTGGCACATACATACATACATACACACACACACACACACACACACACACACACACACACACACACACACACACACACACACATACATACATACATACATACATTTTTAAAAACTGCAATTTTTCGACGTTTTAGAACATTCTAAACACATTCAGAAAAACGAAAAAAAAAATTTTTTTACGAAAACAAAGCTTCCTCTATGAGGAAGCAAAAAGAGAGAAGTATGACTAAACTAAAGGGAGTTGGACTTGAATAATGTTGAGATACAAGAGTGGGGTTGGCTACTGACGGGGCCTCAGGTGAGCCGTTTTTATGAAATTTCTAATTTGCATGGGGCTCACATGTGTTCATACCTTTACATTTATTTTCCAAGTGCAGGAATATTTTTCTCTCTTTTCCAATAGCGTGATAATATTCTGAAGGCAACTATTATCCCGAGCTATGTTTTCATCGATGACGATCATTTCCGTAGCATCTGCAGAATTCACGTTTTTTTCAATTGGTAGATTACGTTCTTATAGAACATTTCTTTCTTTTTCGATTGTTCTTCTAAACACTTGCCTATTTAATATCCGAGACTGTTTTTGCATGCAACGTTATAGATTGGTTTGCAGAGGACACGACCGTCCTATGTGTACAATCTTCCTAAGAGAGGCGTGCATAAGAATGTGCAAATGCATTTATTATAGTGTTAATGTAGGTTTAGTAATTGTTAGAAAAACAATTTAAGAAGAGAGTAGACGATGCAGAGACTGTAGGAATTTTGATGGTGATGGTGCGTGGGATATCTTCATATTTCTACTAACGCGACGTGCTTCACTTCTCTCTCTCTCTCTCTCTCTCTCTCTCTCTCTCTCTCTCTCTCTCTCTCTCTCTCTTTCACTACTGAATTTTCTGTATACTTCACTTTTTTATTCATCTGCATTCTTTATTTGACGTAGGTATTCACTTATGTTAGTCATTGTTTTACAAAGTGCTGACATGCGTTTCTTTGAAAAGCGAAACTTACCAAAAACATTAGAAATTTGTTAGATTGACAAATTCATATTCATGATTAATTCGTTAGAAATAATGCTATGAATTCTTTATAACGATTTAAATTAAGGTAAAAATGATTCTAATATTGGCGCAATAAGTACGTCTTCGTAAGGAAACTCGTGTCTGCATCATCAGAAAATGTGGAAGTTAATTAATTAATTAGAAATGCATACAAGAATGTTATAGTTATTAATACGACGTACGTCGATTTGTTTTGTATTAGATGTTGTTTGATCATGTTGCGCTGATCATGTTTCGATCACTTGGAAAGTAAATTCTTCAATTTTCATTTCTCATTAGATTTCTATAATTATATATCGTGTACCGCTCATCCAAGTATTACGAATGTTGAAACCAAGTATAATGATTCGTATTTATTTTTTTTTATACAAGCAGTAGCAGTTCTTGTTCAAATTATACACTGTATATTCGATTAGATATACATATATTCGTGTAGATAGTATAATGCAACTATATAGTTTTTATGCCTTTTTTCATTTTATTTCTACGTAGTTTAGTTGTGTTATTAGTAGAAATGCCATCAATATCTTAGGATACATTTTTAATGTTAACATCGGATTTTTTTTATTATATTTTCGTGGTACTAATATCAAATCATATAAATATTTTATTTTCTTTTGTATAAAATTTTCTATTTGCATAATAGCAAAAGATAAAAGTAGATGTTAAAACTTATTTCTAACAATAAGTGTACATTATTCATAGATATTTGAGTGTAGTGGATTTAACAAGAATTTAGAACATTAATTCCGCAGATAGAGATGAATTCATAATTTGGTGTAACCGTAAGACTATAATTCGCATAAAGTATACGTTTAATAAGTAGCTAGTGCATATATCACAGTACATATACCGTCCTATTGTCTACATTTGGGGTGTCCACGACCAACAGGGTTCCTACGCAGTAGGAGAGAAAAGCGAAAGGAGAAGAAGGCGAAGAAGAAGAAGGACTTCGTGGACACGAGCAGCAACAAAGAAGAAAAGTTTGACCTGTCAGTACATGCATGCACAGCAGACCTAGTGCACATAGAGTCAGTTTCACAACCAGCAGACAAAGTCTATCTTATTCTAAAAGAGAGATGCACACATCTAAGATTTTAACGTTCATTAAATATACTTTTGCTGGATGTGAATCTCAGACTTGGAATGATTCGTTGTTGGATATTCTATTTGTTTGTCTAAGATACTGCATATTATAATTTTTTATCAATTATTATCAATCACAAATATACGGGATAGATCAAACATTTGGAACATGAGTCTGCAAATGCTTTTTTTTCATATTACAGATGTACATTATTGGATGCTAAAGTTCAAATAAACTGTCGAGTATAGGATAATTTGGAAGTTGCTGATACTCTAAGTATCTAACTGTTATTTTGTAAGTTCAGACGATCAACGTTTCGAAAACATATTACTGATCCATGAAACCAGCTAAATTATTGGTCCTTTTTATATTTATTTTGATAAATACATGGATATTCCTTTTGCACTATGTAGTGATAAGAATAACTAGTTTCTTCTGTGGAATGTTTAACTTCTTTCATTCTGTTCAACGATTATATGCAAAATAATAGCTATTTAATTTCAGTAATTTCCTAATTGTCACTTTATATGTGTAAATATTACTTGATGTCGCTCGAATGATAGCATAATCTAGACAATGGAAAATACCGAATAACGATAAGATGTGCAATTTTAATCTTTATTACCATAGATATAATAATCTCTCCTATTCCAGTTTGTTTCGTCAATGTTTACCCAAAGCAGACTCTTTATATTTGTTTGCCTTTAGATATGTTGATTTGTATATAATAATGTGTACAATATTAAGCAACAATGAAAAACGAAACAATCTTTACCAGTTGTCAAGCTGTTTTTTTTTGTCTCAGTAAAGTCGTATTGAATTTCTGTTAAAATTCACGTCCATATTTGAAGATTAGAAGACTACAAAAATTGGGGAAAAAAGCATTTATGGATCCATATACATTTATTTATCAATGCAATCGAGAATACTTGATACCCATTAAATTCAGTTATCTCACGTATCACGCCTATAAGCGCAACAATTTTATTATTTTATCACGCTTCTAGCATGAAAAAGTTTTTATTGTGTAATGCACTGGGCCTGCTGAAACTTACAAAAGTATATTATCTTAAATGATTTTGTTATGAACGTAATAGGGAGGACAAGGAAGACAGCAGGAAGTCAGAAACGCCGACGCCGGAGGTGGACGAAGACGGTTTTTGTATTAGACCGAAGCCGGATCCGTGGGAAAATGAAAAGGGGTTCTATTCCAGTTCTGATACTGATTCAGAGGATGAAAGGGAACGTAAAATTCGAGTGGAAATAAAGCCTCTCAGCAATGGCGGTGCACCCATGAGCGCTAGCGTGGACGAATTGAGGGCGACAGTGGAAAATTTATCTTTATCACCTGCACCAACAGTGAGTTATTTTTTCTATTCTGGAAAATCACGTATCTTGCGTATTATACATCGCGACTCACGGTCGCGAGACCAAAATAATAGACGTTATTCCGTAACTTAGAAGAAGGCAAAAGTAAATGTTTAGGCACACACTTGTTGTCATACGATTTTATATTTGAGTCGTGAAATAACATTGATATAACATTGGTATAAAGTCAAAAACTGATTGTGAGATATATACTATAACAATACCTTTATTTGAATATTACACATTGTAAATGTATATATATCTAGTATCATATGCAGAATATATTTATGTCATTACAATATAAAACGACGTGATACAATTGAGAATGAATTTTCACTGAAAAAAGCAAGTTAAAAATGTGAAAGATATATAAATATATAATAATATATACACAATAACAATATGATCTCGCTCAACTAAGCAAAACAGCTAAATAATCAAAAACGGCCAAATTTCGAGCAATTAAAGAATGTTGCAAATATATTTGTTCTGAAGAAGGCCAAGTAAGGCTCGAAACGTTAACATGATTGTATATTTTTATCGAAGTTATTAAATATATTTTCAACATCCTTTAATTGCTCGAAATTTGGCCGTTTTTGATTATTTAATAAAGTATATACACAGTTTGTCCCGAAAGTTCCCAGAATAATTTGATAAAAATCAGGTTTCAGATATAGAAAAATTTTTCAGTTTTCAACATGATCCTTTTTCTGTTCTATATATATATATATATATATATATATACACACATCTTAGATCTATTTCAGAAGCCTCTGAAAGGCTTTGGAAAAGTCCTATTCTGAAACGGTTTTTAGATGTTTTGTCACTACAGCCTGGATCTTTTTCATAGAATTATAAAATGCATAATAAATTCCTTTTATGAAGATTTTTACCTTGGGGAAACAAAAAATCAGCCGGTCAGGTGGATACGGGACATGAATGATTATAGACACTTTACGTTTAACTATAAAAACTGATTGACAACCGTCAACATGTGACTGGGAGCATTGTCTCGCTCCATTCGTTAAAATATGACAAAGGTAACGATACGTCTGACAAAAGTGACGATTTTTCGCTAACAATGAAACAGGTCTGAATAAGAAAATTTTCCGTAATTACCAATAGCGTGTAGTGTGTAGTACATAATATATACGTGTCTAAACTCCAATAGATAGCGTTATTAGTATATTTTATAAAAAATTTTTCTAGGAATTTCCCGGACAAGCTATATATAATATTATTATAATATTATAATGTACAAACAAAAAATACTATATATACATACAGTATAGTAATACTATAGTTTTAAAAAATAATATATAACATTATATATCTATTTATTCACAGAGAGAATTTTCTCTTAGAGTTTACCCTGAAAATCATGGTAGTTGTGGGACAACATATATTACGAAGAATTTTATGCGAGCTATTCTGATTAACATCTATTATAATAAAAAATATTAATATCTATTACAATAAAATATAAAATATATTTGATTAATTTTACTAAAATATATAGTAAAATTTCAATAATGTTTCAAAAATTACCAAGCTGCTTGGTAATGTGTATCACGTTGTTTGTTAAATATCTTTTCTATATTTCAAAAATTTCTTGGTTGCCAAGTTGTTCCAAGTTTGTAGTGAATTTAACGGTAAAATATAAAAATTATAACAAAACATTCTTTCTGTGTTGATTTCTCGATCTTCTTTAAATGATTTTAAATCAAAACAACATTTTCCTTACAAAAACATTATCGATATTGTATTTTGTAACCTGCTCTTTCACGAGAAATTTCTTTCTTGATCGTATTATAATTTTCGAAATGCAGTATATGTGTCATTAGAAGAAAATAATACGATGTCACGTCGGTTTTCTGACGATATGTCATGTTCGAACAGGGACGTAGAGGATCGAATACCGATTCCGATCATCACATGAAAAGGTCTCAGTCAGTGTCACAGCAATTAGGAGGTAAGCCAAGCTCAGATTTACTTGGCCTAAACTTGTTCAATCCTAGCAGTACGCCGTCGAGCGCATCAACACCGACCGGTAGCCACCCTTATGCCCCGCTGCAGAGCCCACCGCCACTTTCCACATCGCCGACTCCGTCGCAGCCGCTGCCGCCACAATCCGCACCGCCTACACACTCTCATACCCGATTCCCAATAGGTAAACCCTATCAATGAGTTTATCCGTTTGCCGGATGGCAGGAAGATACAAATTTACTAACAAGTCACCATCGAGGGTGCGAATAAATTAAATTTTGCGAAACTTGTGACACCAAACGGCGGCTAAACTTATTTATTATGATACGTATACGTGCGAAAAAAGAAATACTAAGGTATGAGTCACGAATATCATACATAAGAAATTATATCGTTTGACATCTAACGTCATCCAACATAATTGCAGTAATAGATAATTAATATCGCGTAGTATCTGGTAGCTGTCGATTTTTACAATTGCTGTTATAGCTAAACTCGGTATAGCGATGTATGTAAATTGAAACAGGTTTTTCATTCGTATGCGAAATTAGGAACAAGAGGAGGCAAGAGTTTATAAAAAAGAATTAACATGATTTTTTCTCGTTTTAGATGGGGATTTATTTTCGGAAGTTGGAGACATCACGCCGGCCTTACCGCCCAAGCAGTCCGCGTCCTCGACGCCGACGGGATCGATCGTGATACCCAGACCGCCGTCGCGCCGAGGAGAAGGTCCGTCGCCGCGCGGCAGAATGTCACCCGCAACGATATCCCGCGCCGACAGCGTCGCTAGCCTAGAATTTCGTACCGCTGGTGTAGGCGTGGGTTCCTCGCGAGGACCGTCCCCACTCACGATCGGCCTAGCTGACACCATCCCGCTAGCGGTGGCGTTCCACGAGATAGTGCATTCCTACTTCCGCGGCACGGACGAGACCCGCTGCCAGGTGAAGCTGAGCGGTGACATGATGCTCTCGTTTCCGGCCGGTATCGTCACGGTCCTGGCGAACAATCCCAGTCCTGCCAAGCTAACCTTCCGCGTGAGGAACACCAACAGGCTGGAGAGGCTGTTGCCGAACAGCCAGCTCATCAGCATGTAAGTCATTTTGGTCTAATCGCCGATCTTTAAATCGAGAGAAGGCAGCTTGATGAAAAGAGATGCTTCTAGGGACGCAACTCAGACTACCGTCGATAGTACAATCTTCGAATTCAACATGAGTGCCTTAACTATGTTGCTACGGCGGCAAGCTGAACAGAATCCCTCGGCCTCGTATTTCAATGTGGACATTCTCAAGTACCAGATCAAAGGCAAAGAAGGCGCCGGTTCGTGCCCTTTTCAATTGGTCGCATATTGGAAATGTGAAACGACCCATACCGATCTCAAGGTACCCGGCCATCCCTATTATCTCATTAAGAAATAGTATGAGAAACTTAAAGCGACAATTTCATCTCTTTATCTCGCTTGATGTGGCAGCCATTACAAATTCGATTGTTTTCGATTCTAGATCGATTATAAATACAACAGTCGCGCTATGGCCTCGCCGAGCCCTTTGTTGAATCTCCATGTTGCGGCGCCCATCGACGGCGGTTTCAAGTCGCTCAACAGCAAACCGCCGGCACAGTGGCTCCCCGATACGAATCGCGTACTATGGAAATTCACGGAGATTTCGCAGCACAGCGAGGGTAACGGAGTCGGATCTCTGAAAGCGCGAGTCGAACTCGAACACGGCCCAGGCAATCAGGGCACGATATTCACTCAATTCAATTGCGAAGGGACCACATTGTCGGGTGTCGAATTTGAGCTTATAGGCTCTGGATACCGATTGAGCTTGGTGAAGCGAAAATTTGTGTCCGGTACGTTAATCAGATAATCAGGCATCCTTCAATGCATTCTTCACTGCATGATTCACGCAAAAGAGTAAAAAGGGGCCTTTTCATGCTGACGCTCGACGCTTGATTTGGGCGTCAAAACTGGTCACGTGACCAACTTCATCGGTAAGAAGGCGAAATAGCATCAAATATGCGAGCGTCGAAACAAGCAATTGATTGAAACGAGCGTCAAGCGTCAAAGCTGAACACAGTTGAGCTTTTGCGTCGAGCGTCAGCATGAAAAGGCCCCTTAAAAAACCAACGAAAACTTTCCTGTTTTCAAAACCAACTGATTTGTGCGAAATATGCTGAAACACATCGTTTGTTTTTAAAGACGATGTATTATTATGATAAATTCAATCATGCTGTTTCATCCCTTTGTGGTAGCTACTCCTTCAAAAATTTTTTTTATACGGGGTCCTTTGGTTTTCAAGTGTTTTTCAAGAAATTGCATTTGGAAATTTTTAGTATTAAAATAGAAAATTTGAAATAGATTTGATTGAATTACTTGCAAGATTTTTTATTTTTCTCCATTAAATATTTTTTTAGGAACACTTAAAAAGTAAAATTTATACCACGCGAATTTCACGCGAGATCTACATAAAAAAATAAAGGATGAATACCGTAAAGTAACATCGGAAATGTCTTAAAATGTCAGCAACATTTTTTAATAGTCACTTTCTTATTGTATGGAGATTAATGGAGAATATTTTGAACATTTCCTAAAGTGAATTTTTCTGTAAATCACGAATATATTGTTGAGCCATGTAACCAATCAAATTTTCAACTTTTTTAAGAATGTTTAGTTTTATACGTTCATAAATATTATTCCTTTTTTATTATGTGCTAATGACACGTTTCTCTTATAGTGCAGTATTTAATTTATTTTATTCTGTGTATTTATTACAAAATAACAGCTATTTAACTTCCTGATTGTTATTCTGTATCTTGTTCCAACAATGATACTATTTTTATAAAACCGCTTAAAAATTGCTTAAAAAATTGCCAAAAGTTAAACTTAATAATTGTCCTAATTTAAAGTTTAAACATTGAATTTCCTAAAAAAATGTTTTTGTAAAGGAGTTTTAACCCTCGGAGAACACACCTATTTTTTCATTCACGGAGAACACTGGGTCAATGTGGCCCTACACACACTTTGATCGTCTACCATTTTAAATTGACGAGTGCGATCAGCTTGAAAAAATTTCCAGATGTACTTGGAACACACATTGTTAAATCACTTTATATAAATAAAAAGTGCCGTTGGAATTATTTACATGTTTTAAAAAATTCAAAAAAAAAAATATTTTTTTGAAAAACGTATTTACGAAAAAAAATTTTTATTTTATTTTTAATATTTGTGGCTAAAAATTTACGTGTATATTCATAAAAACGATAAAACTCGAGGTAAGGGTCAAATTGACCCTGTGTGTTCTCCGAGGGTTAATGCCCTTTCCTGTACTATTTATTTATTAATGAAAAGAAAAAAGATTGTCGATAACCATAATTCTCGTGACTTGACTAGTTATCGAAGGTTGAATTGTTTCAGGAAAATATATATGCGACGGGGACTCGGATTCGCGTTCGAGATACGCTGCGCCGCCATCTAATGCAGATTGACGACTTCCAGAATGGGCGCCTCAATGGGAGAGCCAGCCCATTTAATATTGGTACTTGCTTAATCATTCACTGCCCATATCACGACTATCGATCGTTCATATTCCGATTACGCGTGGAGAAGCTTGTTGGATACCAAAGTGTGCATCAGCCGAAGATCAAACGGATCTTTTTATAAAAATCGTGTACTGTGAAACGTAGATAGTGGAAAAGGCGTCTTATAGCCGAAATGATATGCCTTTTCCAAATGAATCGAACTTGATCCATATTCTCTCTGCGCGTTCAATGCCGAACGTTTCAAGTCTTCATTTGTATTAAGCCATACTATATTTTATCTCGACGGAAACATACAATTACATACAGTTAGGAAATTTAGGTGTAAGACGACACGTTCGACGCTAAATGCGCTGATATTAAGTGCAAGTCGATCATTTGTGACTTTGCGATTAGAAAGAATAGATAGCAACAAAAATTTAACTTGATGCAAGATGCGCTACGACAAATATGCATTCTATGTGTTTTATATATATATATATATATATATATATATATAACTCGTATATTTTTTAATTTTTTATATATTTCCCGCATATTAGGGTACTACCGTACTAAACTAATAATAATACTACTGTTTTAACGAAGTTTCTACGATAGAACGCAGTAAACATGCGAGCAGTCTTTCGTCGAACGAGAGAGATTCTCACACGAAGATCTTTGGTGTCCAGCATACTCTCCGACACGATAACTTCCGCCATTTCACAATTTCTCTCTCTACATAATCAAAATACGTCGCGATTTTTTTTTAATCCTCTCTTGAAACAATGTACAACTCTTTATTTTATTGTTGCGTTCTGCGTTATTTTAATGCAATATGTTAGCATTATGTATTATTATATGTTATATAACTGGCGCGGAAAGAAAAAAAAATATAAACGACATATAAATGCCGATTAAGTATATGTATGTTTAGCATTTATACTTTGGAAAGAAGGGTTATATTGCTTTGCGCGTGACGCGCAAGCTTTTCGACGAAGAGATTCTGGCACGTACGCCAATTTTTAGTTTTATTTCTATGCGCGCGAAGATAATATTAAATAATAGCTGTATAATAAGACGTGAGTAAAAACTGTTTCTCCGGTGGAAATAACGAGACGAGCGAGGAGCGATAGCGGGAGGAATAGAAATAAAGAGTTTGAATCAACGATACTTTTTTAAACGTTAGCACATGTTGGATGCGAGACGAATCAAATACGATTCTGTATTTTTGAACGTTTAAATGTTAAAACACAATTTTCGACATCGATAACAGGATCCTAGCTTTAGGTATTAGCTAACGGCGAACGTCGAGGGTCGTTTATCTAAATGTTTCAAACTGAGATTCTTAGTATTATACGTAAAATGCTGAAAGTTTCGTACCTATTGCGATTGTGGCGCGTTCCGTTTTCGCCTGTAAGAACGTATTCTCGTTATAGTTATATAATACTTGTTCACACGTCACATTCATTACTTTATACAAATTGATTAATTTAATTTACAAATTACGAGGTATCACGAACTAACGTTAAGGTATTTTATACAAAAACATTGAGTCTCAACAAGTAAGTCAATTTCCGGAAGGCATTATTCAACGGGTGATTTATTGTATCAAGTTTACTTTGGCATTGATCAATTATCAATTAATCGGAAATTAATTGTGACAATCGCGAATGTTCCGAACTGAATTGATTTGACAGATTTAATTCGTGTATAGGATATATATTACAATCATATTTTCAAAAAAAGAATGACAGTTGATTGTAATAATAATCTTATTATCGTGTGCAATATACAATTGGTTTCAAAAACAATTTTGTTTTCTCTAAACATATCTTTAGATTATCTATTACGGTGCAATTTAACCCATTAAAAGCCATAATATAGACAAACATAGTTAAAGCAAAATTGTTTTTATTTTTGGAATACTACACATACGCGACACACACAATCTCTCTTTTTCTTTACGCATATATACATACACATGTAGTAAAATATAAGGAAATCCAAAAGCTTTTTAACGTGTCGAGAATCGATGTGGTGAAAGCTCCATAACTCATTAACAGTAGGCCATACATTTATGTGAGCCTTTTTGCTTTCTTTTTACGACTGATTTCTTAAAAAAAATGATCTCTGGTTTTGAATCACCTTCACCCTTACCCTCTGTCCCTTTCACATACACACACTCGATGTGTGAGAGAGGGTAAAGATGGGTTGATTCAAAACTAGAGATCATTATTTTAGGAAATCATTAGTCGTAAAAAAAAGAAGCAAAAAGGCTCACTTAAATGTATGTCCTACTGTTATTGAGTTATGGAGCTTTCACCACATCAATTCTCGACACGTTGAAAAACTTTTGGATTTCTTTATATTTTATTATACCCATTTATAATGTGTTCCTTTAGATCATTCAAGTTTCGGATTGAAATTAAACATACAAGTGACTTCAAATAATCCTATAAGTATAATGAAATACGAGGAGATCCAGAAGTTTCTCACATACACAAGACTCGATGAGAAGAATTCGGGCCTGCATCCAGACAAATCACATTGAACATTTATTTTAAGATAAGAACTTGTCGACATGACTTGCTTAAACTGACTAGTAAAAGTTTACGGTCTCCTTGATGAGCTGGTAACAATTATTTAATTTTTAATTATAACGTAATATTGTTCGTTGTATTAAAAAATTTACTTCAATGAATGATCAACTTTTCATACGTTCTAAAGTCATAGAGTCAATCACGATTATTAAGATATCAAAATTGAAACAATTTACAAAATAAATAATTTTGATTTTTTATTTTATGTAACTGGATAACGGTAAATCATATATTTATATAAACTTTTTGGTTTTTTTTTGTATGATTAATTACTTCTTAGGCTAATAACCTCGAATTGTAAATTCTGTTTACAAGAGATAATACATAATTAGAATTTTTTTTTAGAAAGACTTGATGTATTTAGAAAGAAAGAATTAGATACCGCAAAAGAAAAATTATTGCTGAAACTATTTTATTCATTATACATATACAAAGTATTTCGTAAATAGTACCTACTAATTATATAGTGCTATTCTTTATTAAAATTGAGTCAAAATGTTTTTTTCTATAATGCTTAATGAAGTAGTAATAATTAGTAAGTAAAGTTATTTCAATCAACCGTTCTTTAGACAAACCTACCTACGTCAATAAGCCGCGCATTTGATAGTATACTCTACGACTTAGCAACGGAACGCTCACTAAATAGATTAACTTTACTCAATAATTAAGCTGCTCATTAAGCATTATAAAAAAAAAGATCATGACTTGTTCAGAACTCTTCGATTCAGTCTTTTGTAAGAAATAGCGGTATATAATTAGTAGGTATTATTCAAGAAACATCCTCTATATATATACATACAACATACATATACATACATACATATATATTACTGCTATTTCTTATTTAAAAAATATATATAAAATTCTTATCCTAAGAGAGTGAATCTTTGGCTGTTAATGAGTTAAATGTCGATCTTTTATTGATAAAATATTTTCCATTTTTACAAAGTGACAAAAGTGTTCTTTATATCATTCGTTTCTCTGAATATTTTGTTATATCCAAATACACTTCAAAAAATCGCGGAATCGATTTTTTTAGATATGCGACGTAATATATACGACGTATAAATAACGTACATAATCTTATATATGTACATAAGATTGCGAAATAATGTAACTCTTGTAAGAAGCCTGATTCGAAATCATACAATCCGATACACACGGTATTTCTCTTCCGTTTTTACATCGACGACAAGCGATAATCGCTGTCTCTGGTCTAAAAGAGATCAATTTTCCTCTACGCGAAACTATTAATCTTATCGATGATCCTTAGAGAGAAAGTTCGTTTAAACGGCACCTCAAAAGTTGAAGAGTCAACGGGCACTGAGATACACCAGTTTATATCTTCATCGTTACAACCGCTTGCTAAACGTGAAATATCGTTTCTTATACTTCCCGTTGCTGGAAAGAAATATTACGACCAGTAAAAGATTATTATATATATAAATACCGTCAGGCTTAGTTTACACCGTGCGACCTGATCGCGACCTGACCTATGCCTTGACCTAAAATAGGCTGCTAAACAAAACGTTTACACCATGTAGACCTATGATACTTTTGGTCAAATATAGATAGAAATCCAGTATCCAGTATCTATTGGTACACTCTCTGCACTTTAGGCGGTCTTTAGGTCACCTGCGTTTACACGCGTTACGTCGTGTGACTTTTAGGTCAGGGCACGCGAAAAAGAGACCAGGGTAGCGATCATGTAACTTTTTTCCTAGAGCGGAAACGTGAAAAGTGAAAACTTTTATGTAACTATCTCTTTCTATTGGTGTTGAATAGAAAGAGATAAACTTTTTACTTTTCACATTTCCGTCCTAGGGGAAAAGATACATGATCGATCCCCTGACCCAAGACCCAAGCGAGGTCGCAACCGTTTACATCGTCGCGACCTATCGTGTTTAGGTTGAATATAAGGTATAGGTCGAGGCCTAAACGCACGGTGTAAACTAGGCCTTAATATTGTTGCGTCTCAGCCTCAACATTCCTGCGAACTCTCTACGCCTTTCTCCCTCTCTCTCTCTGCGCGACTGCGCGCCTATCATTTTACGAACTGACACGAAAGCGTCACTTTTAAGTTTGCTTTTTAACTGTAATCATCATGCAGGGAGGGGCGATACACCAAGGTCTATACGAAGAGCAATACAAAAACATCTGTGACCTATGACGAAACTTGAGTGACCACTGACCACTCCAATCGAGATTCAATTGCATTGATTGGTATCGAGTAGTGAGGACCGATATGGTCTTTCTCTTTCGTTTATCTTTGAATATCTCTTCGAATAATAGAAAAAAATTTTCTAGACTTTATTCCGTTATTAACGCGGCACGTGCGGTATTGTCGTAACTATTTCTAGCCTTCTAGCTATGTAGCTTGTTTCGCGTTGAAAAATTTATATACGTGTCAGGTGTCAGGATTGGAATAATGCGATGACGATGGAGTGAAGAATCGACTGAGTTCTCCTGTGATACGCAGATGTCACTATAATTTTGTAATAAACGTTTGTATTGAAACACACACACATACACATACATATATATGTACGTCACGATGTATCGCACTTTCTTCCCGACTGAATCTCGAAATGACGATAACGGCGAACGATTACAACGAGGAGCCACGAGGGATACAGGAGCAAAACTCACGTTCTTCAATCGTGTTTTACATTGAGTTACCGCAATCTTGTTGCGTATCTCTTGTACACGTTTGGTTAACAACTTTAATATTTACGATAGCGAAAGGAGTAAAAACGAATCCGACAATCGGGGTCTCCATATTTGAACTTCAGAAAGAAGATTATGCATTTGGGTGTAATGCCGTTAAAACGACAGGCCTGAAACATATACATTACGCTAACTTCAAGAATTGTTTTCTCGTAAATGATTTATCGAATCCGCGCGTTCTTTCTCCTCGCGTACATTTATTTCAATTTTAAAATAGAAATCATGATAATTCTTATGTGAATCTGCACGTAGACAGTAATACTACAGAAGAAGGGACCCCACTCGAATGGCCTTGATATATGTCGTCAAGATCATGATTCTGAATAAACTCGAAGTTTGTCGCTTATTGTTTATTAAAAAGTTATTAACACATAAAATAAAGTCTTACTGATTATAAATTCTACATTGTACGTATTATATTTATTGTAAAGTAAATACGGATAGAGAAAAACAGCATAGAGACATCGCCTTTTCTTTTTAATAAATATTTCTACCTGACCTGACTTAATCTAATTTTAATTTAAGATTATAGATTCACAGTTCAACCTAACATTCTTCGCATTAATACACTAAAATAACTTTCAAATTTTTATATTAACATTTTAAGTTCGGTTTTAACGGTATAAACAAGCGCAGCTCCTTCTCCGCATTAACTTGATAAATATATAATAAGTAACGTACAGGGTATCCTATTTTATTTTCCCCAAGTGAATTATTCGAAAACTAGACCAGCAGGTAAAAGTATTTCAAACAAAAGTTGTATGATCTGGAAGGGAAAAAATAATGATCAATTTTCGGAAAAATGAATTTTTTAAGATCACATGAAGGTTATCACCCTTTTTTAAATGAAATTATATGAATAATGAGAACTTGATCGTTTATGAGAATAACACACAAGTAATAGAAATATGCCTTCTACAGTCGGGCTGGATTTTTCCAGCTCTGCGCGCCGAGTAATGTCAGTCTTGAAACACAGTCTCAAGCTGAAGGCGAAGTATACATAATTGTATTGATAATTAGTTTAATAATCGTGATGCTAAATAAGCATCTTTTAGAAACGAACTATAAAGAATTTGGAATTATATTTTTGGATTTTTTTACATAAGAATATGATTCTATGTTATTCGGAATATAAAAGTATTAAAAACTAGAGTTATCAAAAAATTAATAGTTTGAGATATTTTATACTTTATTCTAGCATATTTTGACACAAGTTATAAAATTATTTTGATAACAGTACCTTAATCAAGTTCACTTATATTTTTATACACGGAATAATGAAACAAATCAATAATTGTAAAAAAATACTCTTTTACATGCAAAATAACTAGCAGAACAATCATTATGTAAAGAAATCATATAATTCCAAATTCTATATTTAAAAAATCATATATAAATCTCCATTTTTAAAAATGGTGATGATCGTGATTTTAACAAAACAATTTTTTTTCGAAAGTTTATTTTACCATTATTTGTTCCCTTCCAGACCATACAATTTTTGTCTCAAACATTTTTACCTTCTGAATTCAGTTTTCGCGTAATTCGCCTAGGAAAAGTAAAATGGGACAATGGGCCTATAGAATTCATATTTAATGGAATTCTTCGCATTCAATAGTTGTCTGCAGGTTGCATTGTATTCGTATCTTTTTAATTAACAATGAGCGATGACTAAAACTTTTTAAAGATTACTCAGATTCGTAATCTTGATAATGTCAAATTTACTGGAACAAGCCTCCTCTCTTCTTTATCCTCTATCTTCCTTTCTCCATTCTAAATCGTTTTCACTTTGTCCGCTGATGAATGCGTTTCTTCTATTTGTCCCGCGATTGCAATAACAACGCGGACAGATCGCGGATGTCGATCATTTCGAGATGTAGATGTGTTAGTAATTACGAACGATTTAGTATAACTATACGCACGCTTAATCGACGGAATTGATTTTTACAAAGAGACGCGTGTATAAAGTGTCCACCATGTATGCGTAACTCATCGCGCGGTAAGGGGAATAAGAAGAAAAAACAGAAGAGAAGAAGGAGAAAGAGGACTGCAACGCAATCGCGAATATAACACAGGCGTAACTTCTTATACATAGTATAAATACGAGGACTATAAATTAACGATGCGATGCAAACATTGCGTGATACATAGCGAGCGGTTATGTAAACTTGTTGACATGTAATATGTCCATGTTCTAATAAAGATTCAGGATATTTTCTATAAACAGTTGTTGCAGTTGGTGCAATTGCGACGACAACGCTTCTACACATACTTTGCTACGTAAAATAATATTAATTAGCAAAATAATTTAGAGATAACTGACTCGTACGGGGCGTGTGTGCGAGGTATTCGATGTAAGTCTATACATTGTATTGTACGTGCAGACTAGAAACTTGATTAAATTGAACGCAGCAAGATTGGTGAGACAAATCCCACATCATCGTTGCACGTTCCCATAATGGACTTGTATAAATAAAAAATTAGGGACTACTCGTCGAATAAGAGTGGGATTAACCACCTATGCTCGTCTGTTTCTTTAAACAGACTGTGTCCGGCTGATTTATACTAACATGATACGTACGTTTCGGAATTTTTACACGATAACCGATGCTAAAATTTTTCGAACACTTTTCTCGCATCTCAATTTATACGTCCATGAAGTTTTTTCCAATTTTTAGATACATCCATTATCTATAGAACCTCCTTAATCATAGATCTATAATTTATCGTTATAAAATACGATTAGATAACTCTTGAATCTCCAGCTTCATGGTCCAGCCATTCATGAAGGAATATGTGCTATTTTTTAAACTTTCATCTATTAAACTATAAATCACTTCGATCTGTCTTTGTAAGTCACGAATTGATCAGTTCAGTTAATTTGAATTGCATCTGCCATATTCTTCTTTTCTTCCCTTCTTCTTGCTTCAACACTTGAACGTATGTCTATTCTGATTTAAATGAAAATGCAGGTAAAACGATACTCATATCTTGTGTAAATTTCTATTAATGTTACTACTTTTTGCTGCCTTCTCGCACGAATTCCCTCAGAATGTGCCTTAACGTCTTATCTTCTTTGAAACATTGGATCAGCGTGTCTTCATATCTAAAACAGAACGTTACACTTTATTTGATCCATAAAAAAAACTCAGGAGAAAATAGAATTTTTGAAGAAATATACTCAGCTTCTTTAAACCATTAATCCTTAATCCTACATTATATTTTATTATTCAACAATCACCGCTGCAACTATTTTTTCTATCTTTGTGTTTATTTCTTAGTTATAATTTTTATGCATTTATTGTCTCATATGATCTTATTATTTGCAAACGAGGAAACATGAATTTCTCTATTTATCTGTGAAGTTTTCTCCCAAAATTTTTTATGATATCTATAATAATGTATGGTTTAGGAATGCACTATCAAAAAACAGAAAACAATTTTGTAATTAAAGATTGATTAATTAAACATAAGCTGAATGCGGACGCAGTGATGTCATTCTGCTGACATGTCTGATCAAATCTATTTACTAATCTGTTGACAGACTGCTATCATTTTGCTTGCTGGCTTTTCTTCCCTACATAACGCCTTAAATACAGAATGTATAATAAACTCTATTCTCTGCATCACCTCAGCGGTATTTGGGTATCCTCGCGTTGCACGGTACCCAAAATGCGGACCCTCTGTAACATGCTATCTGCCATCACCCTCTCGTACTCCAGGTATTTTTCGTCCTGGGTGAACCACAACGCCACTGCGCACCTCCTCCCGCTACGTACACCCCGAACGCCGTGAAGATTCTCACCACCGGCGGAGAAAGCCACCATACGTCCGCACCGAGGCCGAACGATGCCCTGGACGCGGCGTCTCTTCCAATCCTCGGCGAAGAAGAACTCGCCACCGTCGAAGTCATCATTGAGATATAGAATCGCCGAGTAGTCCCGCCAAGTATACGCGGGATCTTCTCGCAAGCAAGAACCTTCGTCTTTTACCACGCAGTTATCAGCATGAATCTCGTGACTAAGATCAGTTCGATTCGCCGGCGAGTCTGAAAACAAGATAGAATAAATTTTCTGAAACTAACAGATACATATATATCTAATCTTTTTCAGTCCTCCCCTTAGATATCTTATGTACTGTTCGATAGGCAAATACAATATTAACGTATTTTGCTATTATATTTTATATCCTGGTGATTGCTTTGTTAATAAAAAGAGTTATGAAAATGAAATCAAGCGAACCGATCCATCAATAGAATACGATCTGATCGATTGTCTACATGTTTAATGCCGTACCAAGTATTATGATGCGAGCATGCCAACGAAAATGTCGTCAGAAGCACGCGGTGATGCGTCAGATGAAAATTACCGGGTAAAGCAGTTCGGCAGACCAAATGGGTGTAGGTGAAATACAATGGTCGATCAAGGTCGAAATACCTTTCCAGATGATTGCGAGCTGCTTCCGTGCGTTGCAGGAATAGCCTAAGCAATTCCGGCTTCGTCAGACCGAAGTAGACCATCTACAATTTTTTTTTCTTTTGTAAGATTTATAAGACAATAAATTTTGCCGAAGATAAGGCAGGCAATGAATCCGAGAAGACAATGAGAAATACGAACATACAATCTTTTTGTCAATATTTCCGGATACGGATCCTTACCAAGGCTATTCTGCCAACGGTCACACCCTCGAAACACTCGTAAGGCGAATGCGGACTTTTGTTTTCTTCGTAGCCATCTCCCTCCACGGCAATCTGGAATTTATGAATAATATAATATATCTATATGCAAACTTTTGTTTTTTAGTAAAAGTAATTAAATTTTTGCTTATTGGAATTTTTTACTAAAGTCTTATCAAGATCGTGATGCTAAAAAAAACGCTTAAAAAGAAAAACATCTTGCAGCTATGATTCGGAATTGATCAGTCAATTGAGCCGATTCCGATACCTGGGCGAGTCGCATGAGCAGATTGCAATCGGTAGAATTGAGGAAACCGTCGGCTGCGTAGCGGTTTTTTCCACCGAGCTCGTCTTCCGCTGCTATCAATCGCGCGTCGTCCGTGACTTTTAACCGCTCCATGACGTGATCTTCTCGTATCTCTGTCTCCTCCTTGTCCCGGAACGCTGACAAATTACCCACAAGTCGTATCCGGATGGATGGCGAGTGACCTGGAGGCGGATGCAAGATTGGCGTCAAGAAAGAATCCTAAAGAAGCAAAAGATGAGATATACTAAGACACTGAGATAATAACGCGACATTGCAGATAGAAATTGGACTTTTCTTTTAATTTTTCTTTCCTTATCGGTCGTCTTGCCTCGCGAATCTTTTTCCTTGCGCCTGCACTTTTATGCAGATATAAACGCAAAAGTAAATAGGGTTGCATTTAAACAGGCGATTCAAACGAGGGACTTATAGAGATACGCCGTATGCAATATTATTTTAATTTTAATATCTCTTTCTTCAGTTTTATTCGTTATTTTATTTTATCAAATTGCAACAATAATAAAGGCAAATTGATTTCTAAATATTTTATTGTTTCTCGGGTATAAATGTGTATAACATACAGTAAAAATATTTCAGTATTAAATGCATTCGAACAGCATAATTCACCGACTTTTTCTAGCTGATATCGGTTTAGACACGATATCTGATGGTCAGATTTATTCCTGCGTCGTCCTTGAAAAAGAAATCGAAATGGTAGCTTACAATAAAGAGTTTCTTACGCTTCTCGATCCGCATAGATCGATTGACAAATAAATGATCCCGAAAGATAGTCATTATTTGTAAGTAATTTTATTTATCAGGTATTTTCGTTGCAAACTCATGTCTCATCTTTTACCTTTCCTAATTCCTTCTCGTCAGTCTTCTTCTTATCGTTTGTCTTCTTGGTGAACGCGCTAAATCTGGCGTCGATTTCCGCGAACTCCTTCGATATATAATGCAGCAGCATCAGCTCGTATTCTTGCCGTTTCACATACGAAAGCGTTTCCTAAGAACAATTCTCATTAAATTTACGAATCTATTAACGTTTTTTCACTCATTCAAATAATTTTCACTTATTTTAAGTGTTGAAAATTTACAATCTATCCTTTGGAATATTGTGTATGAAAATAAATATTATAAATCTTTCCAACGTACTTGAAAATTCAAATATTTTCCTTAAATTTTTTTTTACAAATATTAAATTTATATTACTTATTCTAGAAGCTTGTATTTTTTATAGTTCTATCTTTTCACATACCTCCCTTGGCGTGAAATAGTCTTCTTTTACTTTTGGTTGAAGGCTATAATAGTCCTTATTATGAAGCATTGTCTCGTCGGCAGGTAAAAATAACAAGTAACTCGCTACTGCTGCACAAGCTGCTTTCAAATTACCCACTAGGCATAAAATAAATGAAAATTAATTATTATTCATATAGGTATACTTTTTATATGCTTTCATCCATTCATTTGACTCATGTGCATATATTTATGCAAATATTTGGATTTTATATATCAAACTGATAAAAAATTCAGTTGGCAGAGAGAGGAAGAAAAGAAAGTAAGAGAAAGAAGAAAGAATTAAAATAACATTTTCCTAAAATAATACGAGTTGAAGTACAAATAAATATCGTGCAAAGTAGTACAAAAGATGCAAGAGACATGACATTGCAGTTTTAGAAATGATGTTGAACATTACTACAATTTAGAAATTAGCCCAATTAATTTAACAAAGGATGATTCAGGAGACAGCTTGATGGAGCTGCTGAAATATTTGCTCCTGTTAATAAATGGAGACACATTGCAACAAGGTCATTATAATTCATGACACTTGCATTTTATGTCAGTGCCCCAATTATGCTACCAAATTATACTAGATTGCTCAAATATAAATAAGACTGATTTCTCTTTTCAATAGAAAACTTCAAAGCTTTTATTCGGAAATAATATACATTTTATTTCACATATTCATCATGGGGTTCGAGACATTTTTCTCAAATTTATGGGAATCTTTCTATACCCTATTTAAAAAAGATTTTTGACTAAATGCATATCTAGTTTTGCACGTTTTCAATAATTTCGTGGTTATCTTTGAATCGTTGACCAAGTCCGTCGCCTTTAATTTTGAAAACAGATGAAAATCGTAAGAGCTAAAGCGCTAGATTATAAAGGAAGTAAATCCTAACTCAAATTGGGGTTTATTGTTTCTGCAATGTAGTTGTCTTGACCGTGTGTGAAGCGTTGTCTCGCAAAAAAAACACTTGTTTTGGAGCTAATTTTTAAAATATTTTGACTTTCGCAAACCGTTACTACACATATATTATTTTGCAATAAATTATTAAGCCGGCGAGTATGTGGTTTTAATTTTCAACACATTATTATTTTATATATAAATATATATAAAATATGTCCACATGTATTTCGTTTCTTTTGTATAATCTCTCTGTATCTATAGATATAATTCTATACATAGAAAAAATAATAAGACAAATAATTGAAAAATAATTTAAAAAAATTACTTTTGCATTGTTTCTGTTTGTGAAATATAAAATTGTGATTAGATTATACAATATTCTATGTATGTATGTACAATAATATATATATATATATATATATATATATATATATATATATATAATCATATTTTATATGCAATTATTACACTTATATATAGATTATGGGCTGTTTTTTTATCATTTCCTCAAACTTTATTTTTTATAAAAAAAAAAACAATGTAAATATTATCTTTTTAATTATATTTTAATTTTTCTTTCTTGTTTTTTCTACATATATATAAACAGAAATTATACAAGAGAAAGCAAACACCTCTAAGTATTTTATATAAGTATATGTATATATTTATGCATGTTTTTATATGTATAAAAAAAATTTTTACCGGGTGTTTATAACCATGTGACTGACTGTTACTAGTACTAGAATAACTAAAGTCTTAAAGAATAGCACAGTATTACCAATATTTAAAAATATATATCCACCTGTTGAGGGAGAAATTCAAAAGTCTCATTCATATTATTTAATTGAGCAACCTAGTATATACAGTTAGTATACACAATATCTTCGTATACTCATGATATAATAATCTATACGATACGATGGTGTAGAACATGGATTCCTTGTGAAAAACGAATGATATAATTTGTCATAAAAACATTAATCAAAAATAAAAAAAAAATTTCATGTCTTGATAGTAAATATTATTATACAAATAAAAAAATTTATTTTTTTAAATACAACAGTTTATAATAACTCAATTTTCCGAAGGTATTATATAAAACATACCACTTCCATTTAAAAAATATATATATTAAAAACATATTAAAAAATATTTATTAAATATTACAAAAGTACCAACAGAAAGAATATTTCGTACAGTCAGTATAATAAAATTAGCCATTGCAAAACTAAAATACTCACGTTTATAATAAGCGAATTGCAGGTAATTATAATGACTTCTGAGCAAATCATTCTGAAAATTGCCGTTTACGTTGTTCAACGCAAGCGAACATCCACGTTTGCACTTCAGACAGTACGCAAAGTGGTCTAAAAAGAAATGAGAGTAATAATAAATAAACAAAAAATACTTTTTAAACAATTATTAACCCTCTTCTACTTTAAACTTCTTCTGAGAAAAATGTTAAAAATGTAGTTTATCTGTGAAAACTTATTTGAAAAAATGAGAAATATTTACTGCAATTATTGTACAATGAAAATTTAGATCCATTAAAAATGCAATTTGATAGATTTGTATCATGAACAAATACAATGTTTAATACAATATATATACATATGCATGATGTATAAATACTAAAAAAACTAATTAATAAGATTACGCGCATATATTTTATAACACGCACATTGTTATTCTGTCTCCTAGTGACACATAATTTTAATATTTTACATTTCTTAAACCTAATGTTAATTAATAGCAGCAATAATAATAAACAGTTATTTCTCTAAAGTCCATTTCTACCAATGCCGATTAACTTTAATCTCGACTATACCTTACCTTTTATTTTTTTCTAGTTTCAAGAATTAGAAAAAGATAAAAAATAAATTAAACTGAGATTAAAGTTAATCCGCATTGGTAGAAATAGATATAGATCGAACAAATTCCGCGCTTGCCCAAATGTAAATTAAGAAATATAAATTATAGTAGGTATATATGTTATGGTCAAAGGGCGGAGCGCGGTCACTCCTCAGTTTGACTGGTCGATCCTGAAGATTGACCAAGACGCTTGGTCAATCCTCAAAACATTTTTTTGTTTCGGCTTTTGACTAGGGCGTTTTTTGTCTATTCTAGGAGTGAGTATATAGCATGTCTATATATATATATAGTATGTCTATATATATATATATATATATATATCTATATATATATATAGTATGTCTATATATATATATATATATATATATATATATATATATATATATATATATATATATAGACATACATTTTCTCATCTGAATTTGTTTATTTTATTATTTGTTGTCTTTATTAAGTCAATTTGTATCTTACTTGCTATTGAAGAAGTAAACTCAGGATACCATCCTTGATCGAAGGGGCCCTCACAATAGATTCTACATTCGTCTTCGGATTCTATGTAAGATTCGAGCGAACTTTCAAATTCGGCCACAGCTTCCGCGTAGTTCTCATCTTCATATGCCTGAATCCCTCGGAAGTACTTTCGCACAAAGGGAGCCGCCTCCAAATTCACGACCTTTTCCGCGGCCACATCAGGCATACTCAAGTAGTATTTCAGGTTCTTCCTAGTCATCTCGTGATCGGGATGCTGGGACAGAAAGGTGAAAGCTGCGTCCGCCGCATCTTGATATCTTTTTTTCTGTGAAAAATTATTTGCGAGTATTCACTTATTATGTTACATCATTAATTAATAATTATATTTCTATAGATGTTACATCTTTTATTTTAATTTTTATGATATATTAGATTATATATTTTTATTATTATTATTATATTGTTATATATTTTTTATTATTATATGCAAAAATAATTGTGTACATTTAAAAGATTATCGTATTTCTTGCAAGATTAAATATAGTATCTGCTATATAAATTATAATATCTATTCTTTGTTTAAGTACCAAATACTATTCACAGCTAAATTTCATTTCACATTATCTTAATAAAAGGCATATCATAATCGTTATGCCGAAAGTGTACGAAATATACTGGGATGCTAATTTTGATAGCAGATGATATGAAGGTTCTTCCTTCTTCCGTACAAAGATACAAAACGGAAAATAAAAAATTGTGTTTCAGTTCAATGTTGCAGACATAAATATTATTGGTAATTTGTTTCAATTTAAAATGGCGATCTTTTCTAATTAAAATATCGAGATTTGAGATATCTTCCATTGATTTGGGATTATAAACGACGATGCGCAAATTCTCGAAAATAAACGCTATCTAAATAAGTGAAGACGATGATACAAATCGGTTTTCGGGTTAAGCCGCGAGTTGTTTAACTCATAATTTACGCAGCAAACGCAGGCAGAATATATCTGCTACGCCGTAATTGCGTAATCCACCAGATTAGTACCCGGGGAGTTTGGTATTTTCGTGATGTTTTTCTACGGCATCTTCCGTAGGCGAGCAGAGACACGTGTCTCTGTAGAAAGACAAATCTGAACAACGCAATTAAGTTTATCGGTTAAAAGAAATAAATGACAGAAATTAAATTAAAGTTGAAATATTGCATGAGCTATATATCGTGATTATTGTTAATTAGATAAAATGTGAAATATAATAAAATAAATATATTTCATGTTTTATCGTTCAATTATATTGTATAGATAATAACAAATCATTATAAATACAAACACAAATTATATCAGCGTTAAGTAATACGAAATGGAAAATAAGATTGTATTTCACTTTAATAATGCAACATATACTTTTTTGTAACTTATGTGAAAGATTCTCACACAATTTGATTGCTTAAAGTGTTTCGGTCAAATAGACAGCACTTTCATACCTGAAAATAACAGATATGGAGATACTCGTAGATGGCAAAGTCGACAAATTTCCTCTCCGTGGCGTGTAGGAGTCGTTTAAGCGCCCCCGCACCTGCGATTTCTCGATAATCTTGATTACATTTCATTAAACAAAGCGTCTCCCTCACTTTTTTCTCGTAAAAATGCATATCCTCGATATCCTCCGCGAAGATTGGCGAGGAACCTGCCGCATCGGCCTTACATTTTCGCCGGCAAATTGTCACCATTCGTTTATATACTTTATATCTGTAAAATATTACGCAAATTTACATTAAGAGGTTACATACGTTTGATAAAAACTTCAAACTAGGTCGAAATTAATGAATTTTTATTGTAGGTAAAAGTATGTTTTATTAAAAAATGGAAATACATGTCTTGTGTAGGATAAACTTTTGAGAATATCTTCCGAAAATTTCAATAAAAAATATCAGAAATTGAGGTCTTGGCAGTTATTTTCCCAAAACAGTGTTTTAAAAAATCAGATATCTCGGAAATATCTCGGAAACTAGTGAACCAATTTGCATGAAATTTTTTATTACAGTTACTCTCAATACAATAATCTAGTGCTTGTCATAGGATTTTTTATTTATGGCTTAGTTTTTTATAAATAAAAAAGAATAATTTTTTAAGTAAAAAATCGCATTTTTTGCTACGAACCGCTGTCATTTTCTGAAAATTCAATATTTTCAAAATTGACTGTGATAAGCACTAGATTTCTTCATCTAGTTTAACGAAAAATTTTTGTTTTTTGTTTCACATGAGAGGGGCGGAAGATACATATCTCTGATATTATATTATATCGCAAACGCCGTTTTTACAAAGACTGTTTGGGAAAATAGCTGTTAGGACCTCAATTTTTGATATATTTTAATTGAAATTTTCAGGAGATATTCTCAAAAGACTACTTTACAAAATATGTATTTTTATTTAAAAAATATATAATTGTACCACAATAAAAATTCGTTAATTTTGACCTAGTTTTAGCCCTGTCAAAAACGTATGTAACCCCTTAAAAATACAGATTTATTATACAGATTGATTATGCAGTGCAACCAATATTCAAAGCGTAATATAAATTGATATATATATATATATATATATATATAAATATAATGTGTGTAATATATTCAATACAAAAAAATTCTTTTTACACTGCTGGCCAAAAGTTTGAGACCACATATAAAATTTAAAAATATTCCAGCAAATTTACTAGTTAAAAGTCCGATTCATGCCTTACTCAATATTTTTCCTTAATTTAAAAATAAATAGGTATTATATTTAGCACAGTTATAATTAACACAGCATTGTTTAAAATAAGTCGTTTTATTTTCGACGGTGTCCTGACAACCACGTCAACGATGCATGTAAATTTGTTATGCGGATCGGTGTAACCTAAAGCACTTGATAAGGACCGGAATTCGGTCGAAACGTTGTGCAATTTATTTTCAATTGGCCAGTTGGGTCGAAAATAAAACGACTTATTTTGAATTATTCACTGGCGACGGAAATTGTTTTGTTTATTTAGCATTGTTTAATTTCAAAAAAAATTGAATACGGTCATCAAGCCTGTTTCCCAAAACTAAGCTGTGGACTATTTTAGAAAATGAAGTAGACGAGTCTTCCGCCAGAAAAAATAAATAAACTTATAATTAGATTATTTAGATAAGTAAAAAAAGTGATTAAATATAAGAGTGGCTACTTTAATGAAAAAAATGTCCAATATTCTTTTACTATATGTAATCTATTAATATTTTATATTAATATATAAAATATATTATAATAATATTTTAATAATAAGTAGTAATATAATAGTAATATAATATTTTTCTTATATTAATTAAAAATATTTTTAATATTAATAATAGTAATATAATATTTTAATAATAATTCTAACAATATTCGTTTAACCTTATTTTTTATTGCAAAACTATTAAACTATTTATATTATTTTTTGTTTTTTTTAAAAAGTAATGAATAAAATAATAAACAAATGTAATTTCAATTAATAGTCTTATAGTATGGATGTATCTCGTTAAATTTTTTTAAGAAGATTTAAGTGTTATTATATACGGTCGTTTTTTTATTAAATTAAAGTGTTTAATAGCTAATTATATTGTGTGTCATGTACTACTTATTCTTTTTAGCTATTATTTCTTTTTTCAAAAAATTGTCTTTCTCGTAAAAAATATTTTCTTCTAAAATTTACACATGTATAAGCTTATATTAATTATATATATATATATATATATATATATATATATATATATATATAAATGCGTAAAGAAATAAAGAATCCCTCTCCTTCAAGAAAAGTTACGCGCTAAGTTTCAAACACTCCAAAAAAGCGCTTCTTCTAACGTGAATAATTTTTCTTCTAAATTTACACGTGTAAATTATTAATAAGTACAGACATAAAAGTGTAAAAGCATATAGAATTAATATACATTAAGCGTTCATGAATAATTTTTCTTCTAAAATTTACGCATATAGATATGTATTTTCCTTGAAACGAGATTCCGAAAAAACTTAATTTTAAAAATCTTGAAACAAATCTTTAAAACATGAAAGTAAAGACTTAAAAATATCTTGTGGAATTAATATCCCAGACAGCACTATATCCAAAATCGGGACATAAAAAATGTTAAAGATGTTTTAAAAATGACTAAAAGACGTCTTATATCCCGATTTTGTACATGCGTGCTGTCTGATGAGATACTTTCGAGTGCTCACGGAGGAGAGAATATCGACTGTGGCGGGATAATCGTAACGTACCCATGCAGAGCATCGTTAAATCCCGCGACGCAGCCGTCCCAGTCTTCCTCGAGATAGGCCTGGACCGCGTTCTCGAAGATCTTTGCGAGCGTGGTGTTGCGCGCGTGTTGCGTCTCACGTGGCACCGATTCGCCGCCATCGATCTCATTGATCCCGATCTCGAGCTCGTCGTCGTCAGCGTGGCACGCGCACGCTCCGAAGAGAATCACGAGCGATAGAATGAACCTCATGTTCTCGCGACTCCTCCCAATGGACTGAGCCAGTAGACTGAGTAGACAGTAGACTGCTCACTCAGCTCAACTCAGCTCACTACAGAGTGCACATGTGCACAACACACCGAACATTCACCATCACCACAGTCCACAGACGGCACAGCACAGACCGTCTCGCGTAGAGACCCTGCACTGTGCCCACTGTGGACCCTGTCTCTAGTCTCGCGTCGCGCCTCGCGCCTCGCGCCGGCTCATCTCGGCATCACCATCTCGGTACACGCACATACACGCGTGGGACGTGGTCCACGCTCCACGCGCAAGCACACACGCGAGTGTGCCGGTTGTAGATACTTACAAAGTGATTCACGGAGATATGACTTTAACTTTGCATATACATTATGTGATGTAAAATAAATAAGAAATATGCGTGAGAGAGAGAGAGAGAGAGAGAGAGAGAGAGATAGATAGAGAGAGAGAGAGAGAGAGAGAGAGAGAGAGAGAGAGAGAGAGAGAGAGAGAGAGAGAGAGAGAGAGAGAGAGAGATTGATTGAGCTTTATTAGCCTTCTCGGCTATTTACATAACTCGGTTTTTCCTAAAATTAAGTCCTTTACATGAGGTCTTAACCTACGTACGTTTTTCTTTAAATTAAATCCTCTACATGAGGTACAATTAAATTCTTTATATTTATCTCTTTTTATTCATATTAAATCCTACTTTAAGCCATGCATGGTCCATTATTTTCGGTTTCTCATTCACTTGTACCTTTATTTCTTTATTCAAAAAAATTAAATCTATCATTGTTTGACTATCTTTTGTAACTCTCGTTGGACAATCAACGTATTGCCTCATCCCTAGGTTTTGCATTACCGTTAATAATTTCTTTGTGTAAAATTAATCTACCATTATATCTATATTAAAGTCCCCTATCACTATACAGTCATACTTTATTATTAGATCTTCAACCGTATCTTTCAAAAATCTCACAAAATCGCCATTTGACGCACTCGGCGAATGATACACTACTGCTATCATACCTTTATACAAATTCTCTCTTATTTTTACCACCACGCACCAACAATTTGACACTATCTTTTTCTTATCAACTATGGAGAGGGAGAGGGAGAGGGAGAGAGAGAGAGAGAGAGAGAGAGAGAGAAAGAGAGAGAGAGAGAGAGAGAGAGAGAGATTGATTGATTGATTGATTGATTGATTAGTTTAATATGCCCGAACATCGACTATAGGGCAAAATACAGAACATCGAAAAACATAAAATGCAACATAATATTAGAAGCTGCAGCCGGTAGATAATAGAAAGAAAAGCTGGCTATCATATTGCAATTCCACTGTATAACTATATAACTTAAACATAACTAAATGCTAACAATGTACATCTAAAAACTAAAGAAACGCATAGACAAAAGCATAATGCTAACTTATGTACTACTTAAAACCAGATGAAAGTACGCAATACATTACAAGATAATAAATTGTGCAACGCAACAAACTAGAATTATTTGACTAGATAGTATGAACATAGCACAAGCGATTTATGCAGAGAGCCAAAAGTAAAAGTATCAGACAAATTCAGATGCAAGTAAAAACGAACGGAACAGATTCTTGAAGGATGCAAGAGAGAGAGAGAGAGAGAGAGAGAGAGAGAGAGAGAGAGAGAGAGATTTTTGATTGATTGATTGATTGAGCTTTATTAGCCTTCTCGGCTATTTACATAACTCGGTTTTTCCTAAAATTAAGTCCTTTACATCAGGTCTTAACCTACGTTTTTCTTTAAATTAAATCCTCTACATGAGGTACGATTAAATTTTTTATATTTATCTCTTTTTTTATTCATATTAAATCCTACTTTAAGCCATGCATGGTCCGTTATTTTCACTTGTTTCTTTCGCAAACTCACATTTCCTACTATTTCTATCCTATCACATAAATGTTCTACCTGTCTTCTAATATTACAAAATTATCGATGTTAAATTCTTTATATTTATTTCTCTTTTTATTCATATTAAATTCCACCTTTAGCCATGCATAATTCGTTATTATAAGTTACTCATTCACTTGTTCCTTTATTTCCTTATTCGAAAAAATTAATTCTATCATCGCTCGACTATACCTATACCTATATTAAAGTCTCCTATCACTATACAAAATCGCCATTTGACGCACTCGGCGAATGATACGCTCTACTGTTGTCACACCTTTACACCACTATACCCCGGTACAAAACTGATATAATTTTTCCGCTAGCCTTACTCTATCTATTGTATCAAACGCTTTGACCTCACTATCATTACTTTCTATAGTCAATCTAGTCTCGGATAACTCTCGAATCGCAAGATTCACCCTCTTCATAACCTGATGTCGAATTTCATCCTTATGAGCCAGACAGCCTTGTACCTTCGTATACCAGAGTAAGTCAGCTTTTTCCTGTGATTGCTATATTGTATCTTCCCAGCCGGCTTTTTTTTTTCTTCTCCCCCAATACTTTTTTAAATGTCGGACATTCCGAATCCAGCGCCTCGTGTTCAACATTTATCTTCAAGTTGTATGTCTGATTCTTAAAGGTACAGTTTACACACCTCTTCTTTGCCGTTGTACATTCGTTCGCCTTATGATTTCCTGCACATTTATAGTATGTTTCCTGCCTCGTGCAGAGAGAGAGAGAGAGAGAGAGAGAGAGAGAGAGAGAGAGAGAGAGAGAGAGAGAGAGAGAGAGAGAGAAAGAGTTTGAGTTTGAGTTTGTTTATTATGCCATAGTCAAGACTTTAGGCAAATGATGAATAATACAATGATGTACATGAAGTAAACAAGAGTAAAGTAAAAACAAAAATTAGAAAAAGTAAGAACTAAAAAGATACAGTACAGATGAGATAATTATAATAAAGTAGTGAGCAAAAGGGGAAACAATAAAGATAATAATGACTATATTGCAAAAAATAATAATGTTGCTTCCACCTTAGCAAACGCTTCAGAACCAAATTTTGTTGACAGTATTAATAACTAAAATAATGCTGAAAAAAAAATCAACAAAATTCGGTCGTGCTCTCTCTCTAACAACAATCGCAGAAAAATGACATTAATACTTGAAACTAGTTAAGACGTTAATGTAGCGACGATTAATGTACAGTGACTAGGAAGGTTTAGACTAGATATACTTACATCTATCACGCACCAGCGCTACATCATACATAAACATCAGATAGCCCCAAGGTAGAACCTCAACCAGAACCGAGCTCAAGTGTAAATAGATAGCTATTGAGCTTCTGCTTAAATTCATTTAGAGACGAAGACGACACCACCTCGGTAGGAAGCGAATTCCATAAGTAAATACCCGCTAGGTGAAAGGACTGGTGGTAAGTCTCAGTTCTGTGAATGGGAATTTGGAAAGTACTAGGCAGTGCCAGCCGTGACGATCGTCTAATCGAGAGATCGGCTCTGACAAAAATCTCAGAGAGGTAACTAGAAGACATACCATAATGTATCTTGAACATTTCGATGCCAAGGAAATAGAGACGTCGATTTCTAACAGACAGCCACCCTAATTGGTGACGGTAAGGAGTGATATGTTCGTCTCGGCTCAAATTAAAGATAAACCGAATCGTACAATTGATAAGCCTCTGCAGTTTTATGTTAAGCTCATCAGTAACATCGTTATAAACAAGAGAGCAGTAGTCTAACAGAGGCCAAATCAATGCAGACACGAGTTTTACACGCAATTGTAATGATAAGGAGTTTTTGTGAAACTTAAGCTTGTGCAGCGTGAAGTGTACCCGCTTAGAAATATGAGCGACGTGGCCATTCCAAGATAGATCGGAGCTCATAATGACACCCAGATTCCGAGCCTGGGAGACAAACGGAATAGAGGTACCACTGACAGAGATGAGAGGTAAATCGTGTAGATCAATTTGGTCGACATAACGCTTGCTACCGAATATTAATACTTTGGATTTCTTAAGATTGAGAGACAATCCATTTGTGGTCGCATATTCAGAGATGACTCCGACATCATGGGCCACCAACTGCAAGGCAACATTCAACTGATTAAAGAGACACTTACGGTAAATCTGAGTGTCGTCAGCGAAAATCAAGCGTTGGGTAAATCTAAGAAACGCACCAATGTCATTAATGAAAAGGGAAAAGAGAGCGGTCCCAATACTGATCCCTGAGGCAAGCCAGAGGTGATGGATAGCCACTCGGAGAATTCACCAACCAGATCAACGACCGCCTGAGAGCGACCAGTGAGGTACGAAAAAATTAATTTGAGGGCAAGATCAGAAAACCTTAGTTTCCTCAATTTAGACAGAAGCAAAGGATGAGAGACAGTGTCAAAAGCCTTGCTGAAGTCAAAGAGGACAAGGATCAATACCTCGCCTGCGTCAACGCCACTCTTAATATCATGAGATAGTCTAAGAAGGGCAGTCTGGGTAGAGTAACCCTTACGATAACCAGATTGACGGTCGTCGAGAATATGGTGCAAATTGATAAAATCAACGATTTGGCGGTGAAAAATTTTTTCAAACAGCTTGGAAAGTTCACACAAGTTGGCAATAGGTCTCGTTTCAGAGGGAGAGGTAGGTGATCTAACTTTGGAGAGAGGACGCAGTATAGCACGTTTCCAGAGAGATGGGAAATAACCCAGATTGAGACAGCAGTTGAAAAAAGAGGTCAAAAGGTTACTAATATGAGGAAAAGCCAAGGCAATAGGAAACAGAGGTAATTGATCGTAACCTGAGGCGAAGGAAACAGAAGATAAAGAAACCATCAAGAAGCGAAGGTTATCGTGGGATATTTCGGTGAAACTAAAAAGTGGTTCGTCAGGCATAGTGGATGAAATAATATTGGAGAATTGAGATTGTGAACAGAAAGGATAACGATTTGAGACAGAGGAATAATGGGCATTCAAGAGATCACGTGAAAAAAAGACAAGGGGTGAGGAAAGAGGCGATTCAACTAAACCAAGGTTGGCAAGTTCACGCCAAATCTTGGACGGATCAGAAGCGGTGCTCAATCTATTCATATAGAACTTCTCTCTGGCTCGCCTTAAATCAAGCGTGAGACAATTCCTGTAAAGCCTGTAAATGTGAAAGTCGAGAATGTTGCCTGATTTGCGCGCAGCATTAAAGAGACCGTTGCGATGCCAAATTCGGTCAGAGAGGTCATCGGTAAGCCAAGGCGCCGACGGTCGAGTCACACAAAAAGAATTAACAGGAGCATGCAGATCAAGGCTAGCAGTGAAATCGTCAGTAATAGTGCTCAGGATGTTATCAATGTCCAACTCACCCGGGCTCGTCAGATCAAAATCAGACGGGAAAGATGCAGAGAGCTTAGAAGTAAGAGTCTGAACGAACGCTTCATCGTCAAATCTCTTGTAGCAGCGACGAACTAAGGTGCGATTAGTGAAGGACGGAACCTTGAATGAATAGAATAACTCAATGAGATCGTGACCATTGATAAAAGGAGCGTCAGACTTTCGAAAAGATAAAACTTTATCTAAGCTGTCAACTATGAAAACGTCTAACCATGAGTCTGAGGACCCGGTGTGAAAAGTCGACCGCGATTCAACGATATTAAGCGACAACTGTGAGACAATGCCTCTAAAGGTGATTAGATTTGTATGATGATGCAAGGAAGTTACAATTCAAATCACCCGTAATAATGATGTTCTTATAATTATGTATAAATGTAGTAAGCACGTCAATGTAATTATTGAAATTTTTGTCTTTAGGTCTGCGGTACATGGTGGTAAATAGGAGAGGCTCGTGCGTGCCGTAACGGATGTCGAGAATGAGATATTCGGGAGCATTCAAGAAAGCGGAAGGCGACGACGCCAGAACGCGCGCCCGCAATGATTCATGCACGTAACACGCAACACCACCTCCCTCCCTGCCCTCTCTGTCTACACGCAACAAATAATAACCAGAGATACGCACTAGATCATCAGAAATGTGTGGGTGAAGCCAGGTCTCAGAAATCGAGATAATGTGAAAAAAGTTAAACGATAAAAAGGCCTGAATTGACTCAAGATGAGCAAGAAGGGAGCTAGCATTGAAGTGAGCAATCGCGAGACAATCATGCGAAGCAGACGGAACACGGCCAGAATCAACATTGAGTCACTGAAGCTCAGCTAGATCAGCCTCAGTAGTGATAAGAATTGGAGATTGACCATGGTCTTTGCGGACAAAGATCTGGCCATCTCTGCACCATACGTGCTTAAAAGATGACTGTTTAGCCTTTACGCGAGTCCGGCGCAACAAATTATAAATATCCGTAGGAAGTAGCTCGTTTATATAAATGTGCCCGGGGACATCTCTAGAGAAAACATCGCGGACAGTCAGTCGACGCTTACGGCGCATAGTACCAAGAATATAGTCGCGAATCTCTCGCGACTTAAGTATAACAATAATTGATCGTGGTTTAGCAGCACGATCAGAGGCGGAGACAGTGCTAGGCGCCACATCACGCATCGCAGACACATTGCTAGCCCCCACCTCTCAAGTCTCAAGAACATCGGAAACAAGCTGCGATGTACCCAGCGCGCGAAAAACACTAGTAACGAGCTGTTCAGATGTGTCGGTTAAAGAACCTGGTATCCCGGAAATGATAATATCGGAAGTTCGTGAGACTCGAGACGAAGGAGATCGCGGAAGACGAGAACGACTCTGGTCGCCCTCCAATTCACTCCTCAATTCACTCTTTAGGACGCTCTTTAAATCGCTCTTTAAGCTGCCTACTTCATTTGTGAGAGCAGCACACCGCTGCTCCAACTCCGCGATACGCTGACTGTTGCGGTCAACACTTTTAGCTAAGTTATTTAGTTGAATGAGTTTGTCATCTAGAGCGGTAAATCGCGCCTCGGATCGGGCCTCAGACGACCTCAACTCCTCCACAAGCTGGCGCAAAAGCGCATTCGTCGTGTCATCGGTCACTGATTGTGGCAGCGCACAGACACTAGCAGGAGCTGCACTGGTAAAAGAGAAAGAGAAAGAGAGAGAGAGAGAGAGAGAGAGAGAGAGAGAGAGAGAGAGAGAGAGAGAGAGAGAGAGAGAGAGAGAGAGAGAAGAATATCAAATAAAAAAAGAAGGCATTTATAATGAGGCAGTATTGTGAAACTAAGAAAACAGTGAAATATAAGAATAAGTATTACGTATATATATATATATATATATATATATATATATATATATATATATATATACGTAAAATATTGAGTAAAGTAAATATTTGATATACGCAAACTGATCATCATTACTAAATCTCATAAAGTGCATGGTTTCGCCACTAATATATTAGAGTGAGTCACTCCAAAAGAGAGAAGGTTAATTGTCACTCTAATTTGAGTAAATGCGGACACTCATCATAAGGTACGAGTGAATTTTTCACTCAAATGTTTAGAGCTACTACTCTATCAGAGTGATACGATCTCACTCTATATAGTATAATAAGCTATAGCAAATCATGATTAATTAAAGATCGACTAATAACCCAGACAGCACACATGTCCAAAAGCGGGACATAAGACGTCTAAAGACATCTTTTAAACATCTTTTAGACGTCTTACGAAAAGATAGCTAAAGGCGTCTTATGTCTCAATTTTAGACATGGTGTTGTCTGGGAAATGACTCTAACAGAGTGAAATCTTTCACTGAAAATTATAGAGTGACATAATTTACTCCTATGGATACTGATCTACTGCACTCACAAAGAGTGCCTTTTCACTCAAATGGAGTGCGATTTCACTCCAACTTATAGAGCACAATTTTACTCTTTCTTAGAGTGGCATATTACTCGAAGTGCACAGGCTCAATTATTACTTTTCATTATACTTGCATTTCACTCGTTCCGAGTAATATTTCACTCTTCAATTTTTAGAGAGATATACATAAAAATAATATTAAGTAAAATAAATAAAATAATAATAAAGAAATGAACAACTTTTCCTTCACTTATCAGTTTATCAGTATAAGTAAATATGATGTATAATTCCTGCAACATAGCTGGAATATTTCAATAAAGTTGCAATATTGTTGGGATGTTCTGTATTATATAAGAAGTATGTGGCGTGATACGAATGTAGAAGATCACAAATCAAGATTATCAAGAAGTAGATAAAATATTGAAGAGAGAGTATATATAATTTATACATATATACGCATGAAGCATACCTATATTTTATATTATTATGCAGATCTAGAATAAAAAGAATTTCTTGTTTGAATAATAATAATTAATTTGCCCTCCTATTTTTATTACACATGTCGCACACACACACACACACACGCACGCACGCACGCACGCACGCACGCACGCACGCACGCACGCACGCACGCACGCACGCACGCACGCACGCACGCACGCACGCACGCACGCACGCACGCACACACGCACGCACGCACGCACGCACGCACGCACGCACGCACGCACGCACGCACGCACGCACGCACGCACGCACGCACGCACGCACGCACGCACGCACGCACGCACGCACGCACGCACGCACGCACGCACGCACGCACGCACGCACGCACGCACGCACGCACGCACGCACGCACGCACGCACGCACGCACGCACGCACGCACGCACGCACGCACGCACGCACGCACGCACGCACGCACGCACGCACGCACGCACGCACGCACGCACGCACGCACGCACGCACGCACGCACGCACGCACGCACGCACGCACGCACGCACGCACGCACGCACGCACGCACGCACGCACGCACGCACGCACGCACGCACGCACGCACGCACGCACGCACGCACGCACGCACGCACGCACGCACGCACGCACGCACGCACGCACGCACGCACGCACGCACGCACGCACGCACGCACGCACGCACGCACGCACGCACGCACGCACGCACGCACGCACGCACGCACGCACGCACGCACGCACGCACGCACGCACGCACGCACGCACGCACGCACGCACGCACGCACGCACGCACGCACGCACGCACGCACGCACGCACGCACGCACGCACGCACGCACGCACGCACGCACGCACGCACGCACGCACGCACGCACGCACGCACGCACGCACGCACGCACGCACGCACGCACGCACGCACGCACGCACGCACGCACGCACGCACGCACGCACGCACGCACGCACGCACGCACGCACGCACGCACGCACGCACGCACGCACGCACGCACGCACGCACGCACGCACGCACGCACGCACGCACGCACGCACGCACGCACGCACGCACGCACGCACGCACGCACGCACGCACGCACGCACGCACGCACGCACGCACGCACGCACGCACGCACGCACGCACGCACGCACGCACGCACGCACGCACGCACGCACGCACGCACGCACGCACGCACGCACGCACGCACGCACGCACGCACGCACGCACGCACGCACGCACGCACGCACGCACGCACGCACGCACGCACGCACGCACGCACGCACGCACGCACGCACGCACGCACGCACGCACGCACGCACGCACGCACGCACGCACGCACGCACGCACGCACGCACGCACGCACGCACGCACGCACGCACGCACGCACGCACGCACGCACGCACGCACGCACGCACGCACGCACGCACGCACGCACGCACGCACGCACGCACGCACGCACGCACGCACGCACGCACGCACGCACGCACGCACGCACGCACGCACGCACGCACGCACGCACGCACGCACGCACGCACGCACGCACGCACGCACGCACGCACGCACGCACGCACGCACGCACGCACGCACGCACGCACGCACGCACGCACGCACGCACGCACGCACGCACGCACGCACGCACGCACGCACGCACGCACGCACGCACGCACGCACGCACGCACGCACGCACGCACGCACGCACGCACGCACGCACGCACGCACGCACGCACGCACGCACGCACGCACGCACGCACGCACGCACGCACGCACGCACGCACGCACGCACGCACGCACGCACGCACGCACGCACGCACGCACGCACGCACGCACGCACGCACGCACGCACGCACGCACGCACGCACGCACGCACGCACGCACGCACGCACGCACGCACGCACGCACGCACGCACGCACACACACACATGTTATGCGCAATATAAATAAATTAAAGTAATATTTTCTAAAAACATTTCTGAGAATTGCGTGTATTTTGTGCGTGAAAGGCATAGGGTGCATTACTCTATATAAACGCATTATTCATTTCGCAGCCTCTGTTTTGTATCCAAAATTTATCCGTTCTCTTATCTTTTATCAGTGTATGAGATATATGTAGGAAAAAAATAGACTACTAATCAACTTGATATTTTTATTACGCGATCGAGTTTAGCCTTCAAAAATAATCGTTTTGCAATTGATATGAACTGGAACATCTATTTATATATACATTGTACAAGAACTGAGAAGACTTCAAACAGCGTTGATGGGAACCGCGGCTAATCGTTGTGATTAAAACGCCAATCAAGATAATCGCGTCTATCGTCGCAAATAAATACTTTTATTCATTTATAGAACGGCTCTATGAATCACTTCTGATTATTTCCAATGTTCTGCTTTGTTAATCGGAAAATGTGTAAATGATGAGATCGATGAGCTTGAGTGATTCGAAAGTATTGCCAAATAAACGACGAAAAGACATTAAATTAACTACTACCGTGACAAAAAAAGAAATCTATAAATTGTATATGTATAAACTACGTATTTGTGAACGAAAAAGATTGGAGAAATGCTTCCTACAAAACGTATGTACGCGTTACATTAGAAGCTTCGTTGACAGTTTTAGTGGATTAAAGCAGATCTTATGTGAAAGAAATCCGCTCGGACGCTGCGTGTCTCGTTTCTGATACCTTTACTTGTCAAATACTGCAGACGTTGATGTATATAGGCAAATAGTAGAGATGTGCAAACCATTTAAATTCGAATTTATATGATTCGAATCCGAACTATTCGAAAATTGCGAATCTAGATGATTCGAATACGAGAATCATATTGTATAGTCTTAAATTTATAAAATTATATTTCCCATTAATAATCAAAAGTACGGTATTAATAGGTGCATTCAGTGAATAAATTCAGTATTATAACCACTCACTGAGTGGCTAAGTAGCAGTTTATTTCTTGTTTTTGGCATACGCTATGACCGTATCAAATTGTAAGTAAGTTTGAATATGTGTAAAAAAAATAGTAAGCTATGAGTATCGATAATAAAATGTAAATTCAAAAATTTTACCTAAGTGGTAGCTTTATTTCTCCTTCACAAAATTATATTACCTAATTTAACTCAAGTGACATGTATTTAAAAAAAAGTAAAATCTTTAAATTAAATTGCGCCAATTTTTTGCAAAGAATATGTATAAATTCAAAAATCCAACCTAAGTGGTAGCTTTATTTCTCCTTCACAAAATTATATTACCTAACTTAACTCAAGTGACATGTATTTCAAAAAAGATGTAAAATCTTTAAATTAAATTACGCCAATTTTGCAAAGAAAATATGTATATTGCTTTGAAAAATAATTGTTGTGCAACTACTTTTAAAAAATAAAACTCAAGTGGTATCTGTGTGTTCCTATTCAAGGGTCTTCCTATGCCAACGCAAGTGGTAATAGCTTCTTAATTCTTCTTAACAAAATTATAATATTACAAAGAATCATTTTAATTACAAAGAATTAAAGAAGTAACAGTACAAAATAAAAATATTTAATTAAAATAAAATAAATAAATTTTTCTTGTAAAAAAACTAAAATAATTCTTTGTAATATTATAATTTTGTTAAGAAGAATTAAGAAGCTATTACCACTTAAGTTGGCATATAGAAAGATTCTTGAATAGGAACACAAAGATACCACTTGAGTTTTATTTTTTAAAAGTAGTTGCACAACAATTATTTTTCAAAGCAATATACATATCCTCTTTGAAAAATTGGCGTAATTTAATTTAAAGATTTCACATCTTTTTTTTGAAATACATGTCACTTGAGTTAAATCTCTAAGCACACCTTTTTTAAAGTCCTCGTCGGAATCCGACCACTGCTGCTTTCTTGACTTTGATTTTCGCCCTTTGATTTTTGAAGCTTCCATAATATTGTACGGCCACGTCATCCAAGTGTGCACGTCATCATTATTCTTCAGTCAGTCGTTCAACGTAGTTCTCGGGACTCCAAATTGTTTTGTGGCTACTTTTGTCTTAATTTTATCTTTTTGATTACTTTTATTTTTTTTACCGTACCAATATAAGAACTGCCTTCCTGAGTTGCTCCTTGTCGTTGTGTGATGGTACGTGCGTATCATTTTCTTGCAATTGAGAAATACAATGACGCATTTGCAACAAAAAATAGAGCGAAACCACCGGGATAAAGTCGTCACAGTGATGAGTCCGCCTTGGTGGCTTGGTGACGACTTTCTCCGGGCTCGGACACAGATTTTAAGTTTGATCGCTCATGAAATATTATAATCCTTTTGACAGACAAAATTGTTGTAAATGTGTGGGAACGTATGACTAAAATTGAAATTAGAACGCAAAAATCATCACTTTTTGCGTAATCGAAAAATCTCGAGATAGATTGCACCGATTTTATTCAGCAACCGACAACTTTGCTCGAATATTTTACTCGAAAACTTGTTTCGCAAAAATTTTAGATGAACTTTTGGTAACGTCTTGATGTTTATGCAATGACGTAGTCAGTTTTATTAGTCGTTCTTTCTGCGTATTTGGCGCAAAGTTTAGCAAATATTATTTATATTTATGAATGCTTAAATGCGACATTACACAAAGTAGATAAAACCATGTGATAACCTTCGGTGGCCACACGGGGTCACAGTGACTCCAACCAATTTTTAAATAGCTGCATGCTGTTTAAAAACTAACGGTTTAAGTGGATAGCAAAAAATTCTAGAATTAAATTTAAACATTGTAGAATGTATTTTCATTATAAAAAATTACAATAACTTTTTGAGTGGTATCATGTTCAAAAAAATCCTTTTAAAATGTTCAAAAAAGAGGTATGATCACTGAGGGTTAAATCAGTGCACATTTTTACACCATGAATTATATAGATTTAAATAAAATTTGATTTTTTATATTATTCCTTTTATTACTATATATATATATATATATATATACCTACATATAAATATATAATATAAAAAATAATTTTGCTTCTTGTAAAAAAATCTGAACAAAGATATTCCAGCGTGTTCGGCCAGCACAAGACTGGAAAACTGCATGCACATTATACGGTGCACAATAATAATAATATATTCGTATTAAAATAAATGAATAAGTAATAGAGAACTCTTGGTAATGAAAATAACAAGTAACAAGTGAAAAGGTTGGTTTGAGAGTACAACGCCGTTAACAGTGCGTAAGTTAACATTATCTCAACCTTTAATAACTAATAAGCAGAGTTGGGAACTAATGCGTTACTTGTAGTGGCGGGGGATGGTCAGGTAAATGGCGTGTGTAAAGATAAGTAAGAAGTATGAAGAAGGATATATGTATAGGTGTATACAAGTATTGAATTGTCACTTTATAAGGGGACGCCGAGACCACAACGTTGATGACATCTTTTAAATCCAAATTACCGATTTCGACATATGTACTTAAAATATCTCCCTTAATATTCAATGTAGAAAAAAATAAAGACACTTTTATTATACAAGGTGTTTCTTAAAGATCGCTTAAACTACATAGCGCTATTCCTTATCAAAAATTGAATCAAAAAGTCCTGAGCCATTTTTTTACTATAATGCTTAATAAAGCAGTAATTATTGAGTATAGTCAATTCAATCAGCACTGTCTTTTAGCCGGACATACATACATCAGTGAGCCGCGCACCCGTAGTGCGCTCACGCAGGCGCGACTTGGCAGAAGTTTTTCTGTGCCAAAGGAGAAATGCAAGAATAAAAAAAAATCGCTTTAGAGAGGTTCTAAACTTTAATCAGCTTAACAAACAGTAATTTCTTGGTATACTGTTTCTGAATTTATTCTATTATTATACATATTCAGTATTGTGTCTATCTCAGTAAATTCCATGATTGTATGGTAATGGATGCATCAATGTTGAAATGTTAGAAATTTCAATCGGCTGCTACATTAATATGTATGTACAGGAAATGTAATACATAAATAGAGAGGATCGGAGATACGTGACTTAGTTGCGTTTTGACTTCACTCTTGAATGTTTCAATTGTCACGGTGCTTCCATTTCCTATTGGTACGTATATATATGTATAATTTTAAATTATATTTAATTATTTTCTTTATTTTACATTTATATCTGTTTTTTCTCAAAAAATAAATAATAGCATTTTGTCGTAGAATTTGTCTATTTTGAAAATAGATACTATGAACCGACCGAACTCGTATAACAGCATCGATGCTGAAGAAGAAATTGTTATCTCCGGCATTGCTGGCCGATTTTCTAATAGCAACAATTTAAAAGAGTTTCAAGAAAATCTTTTTAACAAAGTGGATCTTGGTTCGAGCGATCATAGACGCTGAAATAATTGTAATAAATTTTTCTATTACTATTAAGCTATATATATTTTTAAAATTTAAAAAAATTTGTATTTTATAATAATTATAATTAAAGATTTGCAATATCTAATCCAAACATTTTTAAAAACAATGTCAGAATCGAATAAACTGTGTGTGTTACACTATATATATAATATATATATATTAATATATATATATATATTGTCACGACTTTTTTACTCCCGCGGACCGCTCCGGGACGTGTGCCGAATCAAAAGGAGTAAGGAGAGCGGGATGACGGGCCTCTCCGACGATTCCCTCGCACCTCCGACACTTCGCGAAACGAATTTACCGTTGGGCGCCAGACGCGTCAATGCGCGTCTGCGAAATCGCAAAAGAAAACCCAAAACGAGACGCAAAGCGAAACGGGCGGATGTGCGAGGAATCGGCTAGCTCGACCTAAGAAGGGCTGGGGCGGGGGTGATGAAGGGCGGCGCGATATTCGGCGAGGTGACACGCCATAAATAAGGCCATGAACTCAAGCAATTAACAATTCAAAATAACATTTATTCTTTAGTAATTTGCGCGTGAAACAATAAAGGCCGATTCGGCTTCGGTCAATCAGACAAATCCTATAATCGATCACGCGAGCGTCAGAAAGGAAACAAATAAAATAATGATAGCGCGGACGCCAGAATGAACGAAGTATTACGGTATCGTATAGTACACGCGCGGAATGCACTGTGGTTAGATTAAAGAATTACAGTAGAACGAAACTTATGATTGACAGGGAACATCAGGAAACGCGAAATAATCGTAGAAACAGAAACTATGGTCTCGCAGAAAAGATCGCGAGGGGACGGTACGTCACGCATGGAGCGCGTGAACGCCACGTATAGAGCCGCACGAGAATTCTGTCGCCAATTATCTTAAGCCTAACGCAAGTATGAATATCGTGGCGTAAGGCTGAAATCCCATGGTGCGGAATAGAAGTGCGGAATAGAGAATGCGTCATAGACACAGCCAATCAGAGCTATGCCGCAGTGTTTACGATTTTTCCTGCATGCGTTCGTGGCTCAGTTGCGTTAAAGATTTGCATCATAGAGCCATAACCTTAGTATTTAATCGGAGCATTAAAGTTTTCATTCATTAAAACTTTAATAGACTCTTCAACCATCATTATTTTAGTTTCCGTATTCACACACAACAGTTTTAGCAAAAAACGTCAACAATACTGTATAGCGTGTATGATCGAGACCAACAGTACTGTGCCGAGGTTGCATCACGCATTCCGCATTCCGCAAGTCTTTGACCGTACTGTTCACATGGTGCAGAAAAATGACCAAAAATGCGTCAATGCAGTTCAAAAATTTAAAAATATTGTTTTCAACTTTTTTATATTCAATATAAAATTTTATTTAATGTTATATTAATAATTATTATTGCTATTACAAAGATTATTTTTTATAAAAACGTTTGAATTATTTTAATAAAATGTTTATTATATTAATTATTTTTATTCCGGATGCGTCATTGCTCGTCTATGATGCACCATGTGCACAGGGCGGGAGACATTTGCAGAATGCGTTGACGCGACATAGCTCTGATTGGCTGTGTCTATGACGCATTCTCTATTCCGCACTTCCATTCCGCACCATGGAATTTCAGCCTAAGCCACGTCCCAACGTAATGAGGACCGAACGCAACGCAATAACGCGAGATCAATTTCGGCGCGATCGCAAGGAGATGCGGAATACTATAACAAACGCAAAAATACGGACTTAATCTAACGCGAGAAATAACCAAAGGTAGCGCAAGTTATTCGGGCGAATACAATACACTGTCTTCAGTGATTTTCGAACGCGAAAAATGATACGCCGAGGTACTCGGCATAGCGCGAAATACTGGAATGAACGCAAGGAAAAATACGTAATTACCGCGAGCCATAATGGCACGCAACTATAAAGGCAATGAGCTTATCGCGAGAATGGAGTAACTCACGCAAATAACGTTCTCCAGCCAGCACGACTAGTCTTACACGTAATTACCGAAACAACGCATCCAAACATAACTATCCTAACACGAATAATTTCCTAAGGCAATTAGTAGCCCACCTAAATCCTAAATGGCACGTTCACGCGATTGATGTGCTGACGCGGACGACATTCCAACATAAGTAGTATTTGGTAATCCGATACGCCGTGAACACGAAAGGCGCGAGACACAATCACGAGCGCGGACATTACACGAAACGGACTCGCAGTAACGGATTTCGCCACGAATCTATCGCGATCTCCAGAGGCTCGCAATCGCGGCCTAGTTTACACCGTGCGTTTAGGCCGCGACCTATATCTTATATTCAACCTAAACACGATAGGTCGCGACGATGTAAACGGTTGCGACCTCGCTTGGGTCAGATCTCTTTTTCGCGTGCCCTGACCTAAATTAAGTCACACGACGTAACGCGTGTAAACGCAGGTGACCTAAAGACCGCCTAAAGTGCAGAGAGTGTACCAATAGATACTGGATACTGAATTTTTATCTATATTTGACCAAAAGTATCATAGGTCTACATGGTGTAAACGTTTTGTTTAGCAGCCTATTTTAGGTCAAGGCATGGGTCAGGTCGCGATCAGGTCGCACGGTGTAAACTAAGCCTTTTTTTATCTCAATTCCGCGGCCACGATACCATCCCAAGGCCCTTCGCTCTCGCTGTCGATCGCCATTCAATACACGGTCTCAAGGGACCGTACGCGTCGCGATGTTACAACGTTTTTCCGGACGAGAGCGTGCACCGGAGGGCGGCGTCGTGGCTTTACATCTCGATATTAATTACTGCGGGCAACCTCATCGATGTGATGTCTCCTCGTAGGGCTCCTCGCCGTCACCTCGTACGGAGGATCGTCGCAGCGTAACAGATTTTCCCGACTCGGGGTGGCTATCGCGTATCTTAAGAAGAACTTTCGGACTCGCCGACGGACGACCAGAAAGTGTCTCGCTACGTGGGCCGCAACGTCACAATATATATGTATATAAGAAAATAATCCTTGTAATTTATGTTGAAAATTACAAATTACATTTCATTAATTCGTGTCTGTGAAGTTGGCATATCATTTTCCAGCGGATCAAAAATAAAAGGAAGTTCTTGTCACATGCAGTCGAGTTCTATAGTTTCTGAAATACTTTTTAGTAATAGTTGGTGATTTTACCCAAAAAACAGTCAATCGAAAAAATTATCTGCTAACTTCTCGTAGCAGATCAAAAATAAAAGAGAGTTTTTCTCGCATATACAGTCGAGTTCTATAGTTCCTGATATTTTTTAACGATAGTTCTGGTGATTTTGTCAAAAAAGTTCATTGAAAAAATTATCTGCTAGTTTTCCGTAACATAGAGTGAGATGCCGACGAAATCTTGATGGAGTTCCGGTTTAAAATTAATACCGTCTAAGCGCCGCGTAATTAGGGTGCTGTCACATGGCAGTCAGAAATTCGGAAAACGGAATCTCGGAAGAGTAACGATTTTCATGACTGGGCCCGTATTCCGTTCTTGCCTACCGACAACTGTCGGTTCGATAATTAAGTGTCGTTGCGCAGGTTTTTTATATCGTGTAAAAGCTGCGCAACGACACCGACAATTGGCCCCGGCTCCCCATGGACTGATATTTCCGGAATAAGTAAAAATTGAAAAAATTATTTTTATTGTTTTAGAAGAAAAAAGATACTTACCGTAGTAGTAGAGTCTATTAAAAAATAAAGCTTTGACGTATTTTTTATTATACTTTAAAATTATATAGAAATTTCTTTAATTTAAAAATATGTTAAGGTTAGAATGCCATTTAGTTTGCCGTAAAAGTCGTTCCATGAGGAGCCCGGCCCTTGAAAAATCGCACCGATTGAGCTGACTCTGATTGGTTGACCCCTCTCCGTTACTTTTCCGAGATTCCGTTTTCCGAATTTCTGACTGTCATGTGACAGCACCCTTAGAGAGAATAGAGTGATATGCTGTACGCGAAATGTCGCAGTTCCGGTTTATGTAAAATATTTATCGAATAGTTCTGAACATGCTGAAGCATTTTCCCTTGAGTTCCCGACACTAGCAATGTTGTATGGTTTTTTAATAAATTAATATCACCCGAAAGCCGAGTACTTAGAGAGAATAGAGTGATATGCTGTACGAAATGTCGCAGTTCCGGTTTATCTAAAATATTTTTCGAATAGTTCTAAGCATACTGAAGCATTTTCTAAAGAGTTCCCGACAGTAGCAATGTTGTATGATTTTTTAATAAATTAATACCACCTGAAAGCCGAAAAATATTTTTTTAAATAAACCGGAATTGCGATATTTCGTACAGCATATCACTGTATTCTCTTTAAATACGCGGCGCTCGGGCAATATAAATTTATTTAAAAAATCATATATATCAGTATATATCTCACAAGTATATGTCATAGACTAATTCTACATATGTATACCAACAGCTGGAAGATTATTTTACTAAAGTTTGGCTCCACAACCTAATCGTAGAGTCCACAGATAATAAGATAAATAGTATTAAAATTAAAACCAAAATTGTTATTAGGAAAGTGCGACCAATGTTCACATTCCAGACAAAATAAATTTATTCTTTATTTTTTTAGTCTAATAATATATCTGTGTGTATTTATACATATATTTCCAACTTATCAAGAGACACGGCAGTGTCTCGCGCCAAGTACACGCGGAGCGAGACCGACCGTGACTCTTTTACGCGACGCGACGGGTTGCGAGTACCCGAGATGTTGAGATCTCGATAACGAGTGAACGAATCAAGTTCTAAGTAAGCTTGATCGATAGCTTGGGGTCCAATTAGGGGGGGGTTTCTCTCATAATATTCCGCTACGTGCCCTACGAGCGGAGATATTGCGACGCAAAGTCCAAATGCGAAAATTTATTTTTAAGATACTCCTCCTCCTCCTAACGCCGACGTCTCAATATTATTATGATTATCAGAGAAACGTCCCTTTCACTTTTTCGACGCTGGCGGCGCAGGTTGTCGCCAGTTTCGATATCGCGCGCGTATTTCGAAATTAGGTCGATAGACTTATCGGTCAGGAGGAAGATTTCTATTTAGGTAAATCAGATATATATATAATAAATATTGAGTCAACGGAAAAGAAGGTTCTCTACGCTTGGCAGAAAGTGTCGATAGGGAATTTTTAAGTCGATTCTTATGAATCAAGCTTGAATTTGATGTCTATGTATCCCAGGTTGCCGATGACGAGGTCCAGATAGTGCGCTTTATAGTTTTCGGTGTCCAGGTGTAATAATACGTTGAATTCGATGTCTACGTGTCCCAGGTTGCCGATGACAAGGTCCACATTGTGCGCTCCGTAGTTTTCGGTGTCTACGTGTATTAATATTTTGAATTCGATGTCCACGTATCCCAGGTTGCCGATGATGGGATCCAGATAGTGCGCTTCATAGTTTCCGGTGTCCAGGTGTAATCGTACGTTGAATTTGATGTCTAGGTGTCCCAGGTTGCCGATGACGAGGTCCATATAGTGCGCTTTGTAGTTTTCGGTGTCCAGGTGTAATAATATGTTGAATTCAATGTTTAGGTATCCCAGGTTGCCGATGACGAGGTCCACATATTGCGCTCCGTAGTTTTCGGTGTCTACGTGTATCAATACTTTGAAATTGATGTCTAGGTGTCTCAGGTTGCTGATGACGAGGTCCACATAGTGCGCTTCATAGTTTATGGTGTCTAGGTGTATTAATAACTTTAAATCTGAATGGGTGCGTTCAGCCGATACTCCGCTAGCCTAGCAATCGTGAGCAGTCGCTCGTTTTTGCTCGTTTTCTCTCTTTTTAATCCAGTAGGTCAAAAGAGAGGAAACGAGCGAAAACGAGCAACTGTTCACGATTGCTAGGCTAGCGAAGTATCGGCTGAACGCACCCAATGTAGGACACGTAGATATCAAATTCGAGGTATTAATACATGTAGACACCGAAAACTACGAAGCGCACTATGTGGACTTTGTCATCGGCAACTTGGAACACGTGGCCATCGAATTCAAGGTATTAATACACCTGGACACCGAAAACTATAGAGCGCGCTATGTGGACCTCGTCATCGGCAACCTAGGACACCTAAACATTGAATTCAAGCTTGATTCATAACAATCGACTTAAATTTCCCTAGCGGCAGAATTAAAATTATGTCATGACATAATAAAAATCGCTGAATTAAAATTATGTCTAGACATAATAAAAATTGGACAAAAATTATGTCTAGACATAATAAAAATTGGATGAATTAAAATTATGTCTGACGTAAAAATAATTATCCAAAATATCGATACCTGAAGATATCGGTACATATACAGTTGCGAACAACATTCAGTAAGACACGCAAATAAAAATAAATAAAGAATTTTACAGTTAATGACTTATTAACATTAATCATGCTTTATTGCGATTATGTTTTATGTTGAAATTGAACAATATATACAAGGTGTACAACTAAAAGGGTTACAGATTATTATTTTAAAAAAACTAAGCAAAATATTAAATTGTTGTTTTTTTTTTAAATAATAGTCCGTAACACTTTTAGCTTCATACCTTGTATTATATACGGTTTATAAGGTTATAAGATATATTGTTTATAAGATTAAGATGCGTAACACTACAAAAAGACGTGATATCCGTACAAAATGACCTTTTAAAAAAAAAGGTAAAAAAGAGCGCCAAGTACACGCATAATAGTGTATATGTATTATGTTGTTACCCTGTTATGTTGTTACCTCGAAAAAAACAAAGTGGTAGTATTATACCTCCAAATAGCTTTATCCTGTACATACTGTTTATATACAATGCGTAATATACTACAAAAAGGCGTGATATTCGCACAAAATTACCTTTTTTAAAAAAAGGTAAAAAAAAGGCGCCAAGTACACGTATAGTAGTGTATATGTTGTTACCTAAAAAAAAGAAAATGGTAGTATTATACCTCGAAAAAACCTAAGTAACAAGTGGTAGATCTTTATATCTCGAAAAATCTCGAAAAAATCTAAGCAGTAGTATTTTTATTTCCGAAAAATTATAACCCAAGTGATACACGTCACAAAATTATGTTACCTTATCAAAAAGAAGAGTCGCGTTTCAAGTGATCTATTACAATTACAAAAAAGAAATGATATCTCTTCAAATTAGAGCGCCAATTACAGAGAGAACATGTATATTGCCTCAAAAAATAATTGTTGCACTACTTTGAAAAATCTTTACATTGTGTCAATTAGAAAAGAATGTATAATAACAATTTTATAAGATTAAAAAATTTTATTTAAATTTAACAAGGGAATACAAGATATTTAAATACAAAGTTATTTACATGTGTATTTTTTAATGGCCACAAAGAATTACAGAGGTAACAGTACAAAATAAAAATATTTTATTAAAATACATAAATTTTTCTTGTAAAAAAACTTGGCGCTGCTAGACCTCGAAATTTTAAATAAATAAGGACAACAATAAATAAAAATAATTCAGAAAAGAATGCGATGGGAGTAATAATAAATGATTATCAGCGTGGATGTGGGAATGAGTGATATGAGTGTGCGTGACGACGCGGACGGCGGATAATGCGGCTTATAATTAAGTATAGAATAAGTTTATTTATTTAAAATTTCGAGGTCTAGCAGCGCCAAGTTTTTTTACAAGAAAAATTTATGTATTTTAATAAAATATTTTTATTTTGTACTGTTCGCAAAGGTACATTTGTAATAAAATGATTTAACACTGACTTTGCTTAAAATGTGATTATAGCAATTTATATTTTTTGATATTGTTACAATTATAATATATATGTATATAATGCATTTATATAAAATAACTACTATAATTACTGCTAATAAAAAGATGTGATTTCTTAAAGGTATTATTAGCGATGGAAACTGGTATAATTACGCCTACTATACACTTGAAACGTCCGCGAAAAGAGTTAACTGCTATTATCGAAGGAAGAATAAAGATCGTTACTGAACCAACAGAATGGGAGGGTGGTTATGTAGGTATCAATTCTTTTGGGTTTGGAGGAGCTAATAGCTACATATTATTAAAGTCAAATCCTAAACAAAAAATCAACAATAGAGCTTCGAATGATGACTTACCTAGGCTTGTAGCTGTATCTGGTCATACACGGAGGAAGCAGTTAAAATCATTTTTTATTATGTAAGCAAATATTGTAACGGCTTACTTTATTTATTTCAGCAATGGCTTTTTATGACATTTACTTTTCTATTACTATATAAATATAACACAAACATAAAATAAATTTAAATATAGTATATTTACAAAAGGTCGAAAAAAATAATTTCGCATATATAATAAAGTGTACATTTTTTAATTACTTTAAATCTGCATAAAAAAAAGTCAATGTGTTTTGTTCAATATATTATTAGCAAAACATTTATTGCAAAATTAATTAGTATTTAATTAATAAGATAATGTAAAATTAAATATTAATCATGTAAAATTATTCCAAGAAAGATAAGATAAATATTATTGTTACTAAATGCAGGTGCGGAATCGATCAACAGATGCAGAATTTATATCCTTATTACATCATATTCATATAATGATAATATAGAAGGTCACCTTTACAGAGGGTACATGATAACTGAGTCTAAAATATCTCATAATACAATTATTAAAATAGAACATATTCCATATACGAAAAAACCGATTTGTTTTATATTTTCTGGACTATAGGATCTCAATGGTTTGGAATGAGTAAATAAATATATTATTGTAAAATACTTCAAATATATACAAATTTTAACAATTCTTAAGAATATACATATAGCATATAAGAATATCAATAATCTTTCACAATTATTCAGAAAACACTATAATCATAATCATCTTAATAGATTTATTCTTAATATGTTTTCAACTCCATAATACTGCATAGACGTTTTATTTGTTGCTCCCTATTTATTAGGAATTTTATTTATAAAATCTAACTTCTAAATTTAATTTATAAAATTTTAGAATTTAAGTAAAATTGAATTCTAACAAAATATTCTATCGGAATAAATATTACAATATGGCGAATAGCTAGATTCCTTTCTTGCATTCTTCCCGACTACATTCAATACTAATAGCGTTTTTCTTTGGCAGAACTGGTGCGCACTCGGTGCACATTAAAGCCGTTGTACACAAATCAACGTAATGCGTATGTTTAATAAACGGGTTAAATCATGAAATCCTCAATATTCTTTATTGCACTATTTGGTAAAATATGTACTAGGTATTTTATCAGTCAAAATATTTGCATTTTACTTTAAATATTAGAGATTAAATCAGTGTACAACGGCCTTAATGTGCACTGAGTGCGCACCAGTTCTGCCAATGAAAAACGCTATAAATGACGTGTGTGTACGTGTTTGCGTGTGTAAATACGCAAATAATTTGATATACATATCTGTTTGAAGTTGAAAGAAAGAGAGAGAGAGAGAGAGAGAGAGAGGTTGTGTTTTTTTGCGGCCATTATTGGCAGTTGTAATGCGATAGGTCAGGCCACGCATTTTGCGTAGGCCGGTGAAAATGCGCGCAAGCGGCGCCGACTACGTTGCGTCCCAGGCGGCGAGGCGCAAGTTTACCGCGCATGCTTGAGCATGTCGGGAGGGGCGTGCAGCTCGGCGAGCAAGCATTCGTCTTTCAGTCGCCGACCCGTTTACACGTATTAGTTGAGCGTAACGTACTGAATTGCGTCATACTTTTCGCAGTGAATTATATGTATAGAGTCGTAGAATCGGGAAGTGATTGAGAGGTGCTGCTTAACGTAAAGCCATTAACATTTCGGTTGATTGTTAAACAATTAATTCTGGAAACAACGGTCATTGCAACAAAGGTGTCACAGGCTCTGTGGAATCATTCCGGCTGCGCTGTTGAACTCGAAGAGGACGACCATCCTAGGAACGTTCGAAGAAAACATTTTTTTGCTTTATACGAGAAGTCATTGAGGAACTCAGATATACTCAAAGTTAAACTCATCAATTCCGAGGTAACCGTTTTAGTACGAGCGTTAGAATTTCACCTAACGTTACTCAAGGGATCCGCAAGGGATAATTAAACCCCTGACGGTTACAAATTTGCAACTTGCTGAATTCGGAGAGCAAGTCAACTCATTTGAGGTGCACATTTAATTTCGAGTCAAAATCATATAAATGAGCTCAGTCAAATTAATATTCGTCAATCCTTTTCTTTTGCCTGCAACCATTTATTTAACGATTCATTCAATATTGTATTTGTTTCATTAACGCGTAAATAATCGAGCGTAATAAAAGTGATACTTAGTGTCTTCTTGCGTGATAACATAACAGAGCGTACCTGCGTACTATTTGAGACTTCATTATAATAAGATTTAACTACAATAACCGTTTGATTGCGTTTCAACAATATTTCTCTATATTTGGTTTTGTATTCTAACCGTGCTTTATTTTGCGATTTATGATTATTTGATTGTGCGTTTTATTTTACTGAAGTAATGAGTCAATCAAAGATCGAAGGCCTCTTAAAAGTGTAATTCAATACACTTATTTGAAACTTATTACTTATGTCGTATTAAATGCTTGTTTTGTATTCATTGCCTTTGTAGTTGCTCTTGTAGTATTTATCGCTCGTGTCTTAATAATTACTTATGTTATAATATATTCCTTTGTCGTGATTTTATAAACAAGTTCTGTAATGCTCAGTCAACATTCTACTTACGAAGAATATTATCCACAAGGCCGATAACCATTATTTCTAATTTAACTAAACGATTGATGCATTATTTCCCTGATGTTCTGAATTATATCTACACTGATATTCATGTGTTTAATTTGAGTTATGTCGATGTTTTGAACGATCCTTTCTTCTATAAATAATAGATAATTCTAAGCTTGACTTTGTTAAGATACATTATGCGTATATACTAAGTTCTATTCTTTTTATAAAGAACATTACCTCATGATGCAGAATTCTATCAAAGAATCTAAGAAATATATTTTCCTTTTCATAATTCAAAAGAAAGGACTGTTCTATAATAACCATTCATTTTTTCTTTTGTGTATTTAATATAGTTATTTTACTCATATTGTATTTTTCTATTACAAATGTATAATGGTAATTATGCAGTAATAGGGACCACCCTCCGATGACCTTGACCTTGACATATGTTGTCAAGGTCACCCTCCTGAGTGACCTTTGGAAGGTTTTAGCCGTCGCTTGTTTTTTATTAAAAAGTTATTAACAAAAAAAAGTTTGGCGACCTCACCGATTTTAATGACCTTGATATATGTTGTCAAGGTCATGACCCCGAGTGACCTTCAGTAGGTTTTAGCCGTCGCTCGCTATTCGTTAAAAAGTTATTAACAAAAAATGTTTCAAAAATATAGCAGTTATTTTGAGTATTAGAAGGCATAAATAACTAATATATACGTGTGTGTGCCCTGCTTTAAAGAAAATCACAACTTCTATAAAGCAGGACATACACACATGTGTGTATGCCCTGCTTTAAAAAAAAATCACAACTTCTATAAAGCAGGACATACACACATGTGTGTGTGCCCTGTTTTAAAGAAAATCACAATTTCTATAGTTATAGTTATAGTATGAACGTACCGAGAATCATAGTGGCGTGAGATATTTTTAGAATCAATCGGGAAACCTGCATAAGATGCATGCATGACGGCTCGCGCCGCCACGGAAGCTTCGCAGCAAGAAAGATCCGCGGGAGGCCAAGGCACGGGACCGAGCTCGGATCCCCGGGACCGGCGCGAGAACGCCGATCGGTTCACCTCGCCCAGGCCCGGCACGTCAGCCAAACCCGCTTCCCGACCAACCCCGACACGCCCCGCTCTTCAGAGCCAATCCTTATTCCGAAGTTACGGATCCAATTTGCCGACTTCCCTTACCTGCATTAGTCTATCGACTAGAGGCTCTTTACCTTGGAGACCTGCTGCGGATATTCTATAATGCATCTATAATGCATCAGGATTGCAGCCACAGATTGCAAATCTTTATCCGATAGAAAAACTTCCTGTAAGCCGCGGTACCTCAATGATTTCTCCTCTCATAAGGTATGCATATTTTGCGTTTATGTACTGTCACGGCTTTTTGCACTCCCGGACCGCGCCGGGACGTGTGCCGGATCAAAAGGGGAAAACGGAGAGAAAGGTGATAGGCCTCTCCGATGATTCCCTCACACCTCCGACACTTCCGCGAAACGATTTTGCTGTTGGGCGCCAGACGCGTAAATTCGCGTCCGCAAAATCGCGAAAGAAAACCAAGACGAGACACACGAGACGAAACGTGCGGATGTGCGAGGAATCGGCTAGCTCGACCTAAGGGCTGGGGCGGGGGTGATGAAGGGCGGCGCGATATTCGGCGGGGTGACACACCATAAATAAGGCCACGAACTCAAGCAATTAACAAATCAAAAATAACATTTATTCTTTAGTAATTCGCGGGTGAAACAATAAAGCCCGATTCGGCTTCGGTCAATCTGACAAATCATATAATCAATCAGGCGAGCGTCAGAAATGAAACAAATAAAATAATGATAGCGCGGATGCCAGAATGAACGAAGTACTATGTTATCGTATAGTAAACGCGCAGAAGACGCTGCGATTAGATCAGAGAAATACAGTAGGACGAAACTTATAGCGTTTTTTCTTGGCTGCACTACCGCCCAGCACTGCCCTGCACTACCCAATAGAGTTGCACTAGTGTTGCACTAGTGTTGCACTAGTGGGCGATAGTGCAGCCAAGAAAATATGCTATTACAATTAATATGGAACACTGACAGTAAACACGAAATAATCAGGGAAATAGAAAATAAGATCTCGCAGGAAAGATTGCGAGGGGACGGTACGTCAAGCTCGGAGCGCGTGAACGCCACGTATTAGCCCGGGAGGTAACGACACAAAAGTGTCAGCGATTTGATTAGTCTTGGAACAAAGTAATTGCTCTTGTTTTAATAGTGTTGTTGATGAAATGCAGAGTCTGGCTGCGCTGTCTCGCTGGAATGGGCGTTGCGGCGCTTTTGATCTTGTCGTAAAAACACTTATGTTGGAAGAATTTGATTAGTGCTGAGCTTTTATATATTTACTGTTTTTTGTATAAAGGAATGTTTTAGAAGAGTCTGGCATGCAACTGACATTGAAAAATGAGTCTGGCATCCTCCCAAAGTCGTTGTAAAAAGTCGATTTGTAGAATCATTTGATTAGAGCTGTAACTTGTCAAGATGGTAGTTTAAATATATAAAATTATAAAAAAATAAGTTTGGTTACTTGTACTGGCTGGAAAATTGGTCTGGCACCCCCTTTAAAGTCGTCTGCACGAGCGCGCCGGTACCTCGTTGCCCGCCGTATCTCTAAATATTATTAACGTATTACTCATTGAAAAAGATTTTATTTATCCAAAAGGAAAAACGTAAACGATTTTGTGCTTATTACTAGTGGAATGATGTGTAATTAATTATGTAATAATCAGAAATAAAGTAATTTAAAAATAAAACTATATATCAAAGTAATCAACATTATGCAAATATACGCTTATAAAAAATTAATTAACTTTATTTATTAAAATTATTAATTTATTCATCTGGATAATCTGTAATCAAACTTTCAATTTCTGATGAACTTTCATTTACATCATCGGTGAGCTCGGTGTTGTCGGTATCGTCATCGGATTCTTCTTCGAATTCCTTTGATTGAATACGTTCATGATCTGTAAATAATACAAAGTTGAATTTATTATTAAAATTTACACGATTTTAATAAGCTGCGATAAAAACAAAATTTTTACGCCTAAACTAATTAACTCGTTTTATTTGCAAAAAAATAATTATTATCTTAAAATCATATTTCTAAAGTCATGATTAAAGACTTATTAACAGTATTTAAACCAAAATTTTTTATATTTTTATAAATTAAAATATTATAATATTATAAATAAATAATAAGTTATTATAATGATAAGTATCTTTATTAATTTCAAATTATTTGTTGCATTATTATTATAACTTCATTATTATAGTTTATTTATTGAAAATTAATTTTGCATTTATTTAAAATAAAATTAATTTATGAAATATATTACCTTTATTTTTTTTTCTTTCTCATTCGATTCACGTAATATATCGCTCACGAACGGGAGCACTCGAAGGAGTGCAACTGCCCCGGCGGCGTAGCGATTCCTCCAATTTGTCCCTGGGCAGTGGACTGGACTTTGTTCTGGCCGGTGTGCCTCCGGTTTGACCTTGGGGCGGTGGCCAGCCATCCCGCGGGCCGGTATTTCATGGAGGTAATTTGCTGAGGCCGGTCCATCGCTGATGATCGCTGCCTCACGCGTCGCACGCCTGCCGCGTTGCTCTCACCGCCCGTGATCCCTGTAGTTTCCGCTCTCGCCTCCCCTTCTCGGTCCTTGGTCTTCCCGGACCCCTTTCGTTACCGGTACTCCCTCGAAAATTCGCCGTGGTGTGCATGGGTGAGGCGCCGCGCGTATTACAATTACATATGAAATAAAAATTGGAATCAGAATGCGGAAACAATATTAAATTTTTAGCCCCTGGAGATCTCGTCGTCGCCTCTTTGGCTCGTCCCCGGGCGCAAAATTCCGCGCCTTGTGACGGCGGCGGGGCGCTGCCACGAAGCGGCGGGCCGCAACGTCACAGTACATGACAAAAAATTGTATATTGTAATTAAAATTATTATATAGTAATTGCATGTAATATAATATTATTTGTAAAATGCAAGCAATTTACAGACTTGTATGATAAATATAATACAATATATTTTATACATTTAAGAAAAAGCGCAGAATGTTGTCAATTATTATAGTTTACACTATAAGAGAATAATCTAATTTTAAAAACTATAAATTACTATAAAGACGATACGTGCAGAATGTACTTTTGTCTTTCCAATATCTTAATTCCGCGAACATTTCTAATTATATTTTCTCTTTAAAAAATAAATAAATAGATAAATATAAAATGTTATGTGTTATACTTTATGTATAAGCCAATTAAATAACTGAAATATCTGGTCTTACAAAAAAAGATATATCTTCATTAGGTATTAGAATACTCATTTTAAGAGAGTCACGTTATTTTCAAATGACTTGTGACAACGAATCTATATAACTAAACTGGCCGCACTCACACAAGGGCACAGAATCACTTAGAACTCCTACCTTTACCCATTTGTCTTTGTTTGGCAACATTATCTGTTTATTACAATATCAAATAGTCAAGATAACTGTGAATATCTTATTATAATATATAAGTGATTGGATACTTTTGAAAAATCGAACTCACTGTGTGTTCGCAGCTTATTTAGTTCTTATTAGTTTTTAGGGTTAACTTTTTTTTATTTCTTTGTTTGAAATTATAATTAGAGCAGTATACCGTAGCGTTTAAATGAGATATATGCAGCACATGCTGTTTAGATATGATATAATAGCGGAAATAAAAACGAAAGAAAATTAAGAATTGTATACAGCTTTGTTTATAAAATATACACTTGAGAATTGATGGTGTTCCAATACCTCAATAAGAAATTCACGGAATTACTAATTAATCACTGCACGATTCATATAGCAACAAAACATCTTTTAAGGACGTTCTCCGGCTCCAGTAAGGTTGTATGACCCGTAAGATCTCTGCCAAAAGTTTAAGAAACGTAACACATAAAGCTAATTAACATATTTAAGAAGATATTTTTTACTGGAAAGTAATATTTATATTAATATTTTATTAAGGAGGTTCGATGGCTACAACAAAATGCAGAGTTTTATGAAATTTTAATATGTTGTTCTGGAATGCAAAATAGAATTATGTGAATTTTTTAGGAATTTTTCACCGTCCCGTTTTGAAAAAAATCTACTCCAAAAACTTAAAAAGTACAATTTTTGGATTAGATTTTTTTCAAAACAGGACGGTAAAAAATTCCCAAAAAATTCACATAATTCTATTTTGCATTCCAAAACAACATATTAAAATTTTATAAAACTGGCTGCATTTTTAACATAGGTTTTTATGGGAAATGATATATTGCATATACCTTCAGAATGAAATAAGTGCAAGAAAAAATGCAAATAATAAGGAAAGAAAAATATGCACATGTAACTTAATAATTTTACAAATAAATGAGCGAAAGAACGGGGAAGGTTACCGCACATTTTGTAGAAAAATTAATTATTAAAGCATAAATTGCTTGATTTTTCGTCTGCTAGACTGCCACGGTCGTGAACGACGTGAACAGCAGCACGCATTATACGCACGCGGCGACCAATCAGAGCAATCCCCTTCATTCCCACTACTTCAAACGCTAGTGCGCTGTTTCCAGAACCCCCGCGTCCCACTACTCCCTCCGATGAAGCCATCGAACCTCCTTAAAATAACGGTTGCCTGTGTTTTTAAGAGCTATAGAGACATTTTTATGCATATTTTCTCGTATGTAAACTTTTACTTTTAATGATTTTTAGAAAGACTGTACCTGACTTGCAACTGACACGAACTAAAATCTGAAAGTGTGAAAATCTTTAAAAAGTAACAAGACATAATAATTACTGTTTATAAAACAACTAATAAAATTATATTACGTTATTTATTTACATACGTCATTTATTAATAAATTAAATACAATAGCTCTCATAAAAAAGTATTTTGATCGCGACAACGTCGCATTTTCTGTAAGTTGGTAGCATTGATCTCACTCGACATCAGCTGCGTGAACGCGAAGTGTGCTCCGAGCTCCGAGCACGTGTAATATGCAGACGCATCGTTTGAGGTTAGTTTTCGCTTGCGCTACGAAAATGCCGAAAGTAAAACGTTACATGTGCCATGGAATTGTTACAATCATCTGGTGTGGTTTCGACTCAAATTACGTTTCCCAGTATTTGTCTGTGCTAACCGTTGATTGTACACTTTTTCAGTGACAACTTTTCCTTTCCACATGTAACGTTTTACTTTCGGCATTTTCGTAACGCAAGCGAAAACTAATCTCAAACGATGCGTCTGTATATTACACGTGCTCGGAGCATATTTATTTCGATACACAGGAGGCTCTATTGGAAAAAGTAACGGACCTTTGTAGTATTTGTTATCCTTTACGGAGAGTGACGGAGAGAGAGGTTCTAATGTGACGTCATAGTGCGCTGTTGCCGGATCTCTGTACTTACGAGTTCCGCGAGACCAAGCGAGACTGTTCTCTGTGTTTGCTTTTTATTCAATATTTCAGAAAATATCCTTGAAGTCATAATTTTTTTGGTTCTAATTTGTTTGTAAGATGTTTATTAATATTTCTGCAAAGTTTTAAAAGGATGCCATATTTTCTTCGATATTAATTTCTCAAATGAAGTTGAAAAAATAGTGAAACTTGATGAATTCCCATAAGAGCCCATGTTAAATTCAAATTGTTATAACTTTTGAACGGGCCTCGCAAACTTGTTCAAACTTAGCACAATGCTTTATTATTATAATACTCATCACCTGACAAAGTTTGAAGAATTTGGCATTTTTTTCTTCTAAGAGAGGTCATACAAAATATTACATATAATAACATCTAAAAAATAAGCAATTTCTATAATTTTTTATAATTATGAACATAAATTATTCACTTATGATATAAATAAATCCACCTAAAAAAGACATTAAAAATGTAAAAAAAAAACGCCAAGTATTTTGCAACTGATGTTATATAAAGTCTGTTATGATGATGAGTTGACAGTTCGTCTACAACTTGAGACGCCATATTGATCGAGATAAAAGTAGGTAAGGAAATCTGTAATTCAATTGTTTCTCGTTTTCCATATAAAATTAGAATTTCCTGGGATCATTGATATATGTACTGCAATCGTGGAAAAGCATTTTCAATTCTGTCAAATTAATGCGACGAAAGACCAGAACCATGAAAATAGTAATTTTGTCGGTAATACAGACCGCGGCTATAGGATTCCCTTACAAGGGGATAATAATAATATCCAATAATATCTACTACGACTTACCATTAGTAGCTACTTACCGTTCGTATTTCCTGATACCGATAACCAGTAATGGTTATCACATGATGATCTCAAACGAACAACTATGTCCGTTTCCTGTGCTAAAAGACCATTACTATATAATTAATGTTTCCACTTTTATATTTACGATGCAGTTAATATCTTTATTACACTTATACTGACAATTATTATATATGTATATATCAACTGTTTTTAGTACCCCGAACAAAGCATTAATTAAGGATCTAGTTTATCGACCAACAACCTTGCTTTGAATTGACTGTAATTAACAGGTGAGGATATCCTCAGCCTGAGTATTGAATATTAATTGTATAATCAATAATCAATAAATATTTGCACTATGCATTGCAAAATTTTCGTTAATTGTTTACAGTTGGGTTTTTCGTTTAATATTTGTATTGTTTTTATACGATTCGCATCTATGCATTTTCGATTTAATAATGAAAAAATTTAGTTATTTTATCTGTGTTAATTTATGCAAAACTAATACTCGAGTTTCTAATATGACTATTAATAAAGAGTTTTATATAATGAGACAATAAGACAAAGACAATAAAATATTCTAATATACAGTACTCTTTGTAACTTTAAATAAAAAAATTTACTAAGATTAAAGGGTTACTGAAAATACAAAATAACGAAATATTTTTTTAATTAGTTTAATGGTGCAGGAAATTATGGAAAATAGACGAATATATTTCGTGTCGTGTGTTAATATATCATATTAGGTGACGTTGTGGTTGTGGAAGGTAAAGAATGATAGACGAAGATTGACAGAATTCTTTTAATAATGTATTGTGTATGCATAATTTATACAAAACATTATCGCACAATATATATAATCAATATTATACAACTCGTATATTTTCAATGTTCACCATTGACAGCGCAGTTGTATTTTTGTTCGTTCGACTTGTTACACACAGGCGCACGTAATTACAATACGTACATCGAGATCTCACCTATGTAATGTGAAGGATCCGCTCAGTTAATTCTCAACATTACTATAAATCATTCCTCAGAAGAAAGGACTAAGAATATGAGCCCCGCTGTTTACTTTCAAAATAGTGTAAATCTAATTTTACGAATATCATTTAAATTAATATATAAATATTACTGTATAGTGTATCGATATCCGTAAGGGTGTTTAAATTATTCATTTTACATTGAAAGCAGAAACGACTCATATATACTCGATTCATAAACAAAATCACCCCTTAAGAATCATAGTGTCTTTTATTGACGGTCCATTGCATAGCCTTGCAAGATTTTTACACAATATAATATCCTCCAGCATTCTAAAAGCAAATAGCCACATAAAATATATTTTCCAACTGGTTAAAGATTTGAGTGGCCAGCACCTTAAAGACAGCTATATTCTCATTTCTCTCGACGTCGTGTCACTTTTTACAAACGTCCCTATATTGACCTAACCATTAACAGCATATGGCTGAACAGATGGGACCATATCTCGAAAAAAATGCGATATCCTCAAAGAAGAATTTATTCTCGCATTACGGCTTGCCTTGAATCAACATTTTTTAAATTTATTAATAATAACATATACAAACAAAATTTCAGAACTCCTATGGGCTCTCCCCTGACCCTGACACTGCCGATTTAATGTTACTCCGGGAAAAATTTGGACCCCACGATTATAGTAATCAAATTATTATGGATATCGTAACCCTATCCTATCTATTTCTGCGTGTTCGCAATCGTACCTAAACCAGGAGCCCGATTCTCAACGAAAAACGTATGCGCAAACTCTGCTCTAACAGAAAGGCTGCAAATTGATTGGCTATCGCACAGTTTTTAGCCAATAAGCTTGCAGCTTTTCTGTTAGAGCAGAGTTTACGCATACGTTTGTCGTTAGAGAGTTGGGCCCGTACTGTGCTTCTTGCTACCGCTCGCGTCCGCGTTGCCGATCGCCACAGTTTTTAATACGTGAGTGTGCGCGACACATGCCCGGCAACCAAATCGCCGATCACTCGCGAGAGAATCTATCCTAACGCCGCGCCGTGTTCTGTGCAACAGGTTCGCGTGGCCCTCCCTTCCGAAGTCCCTGACTGAGAATTGACGCGTAAATGTCGGCGCCGAGGAGCACATCGACCGAATTGGCTGATCAGTAATCCGCATCTGCCAACTCCACATACATACATTATAGTAGATGTATTATAGCATTTATCAGCATTTATGTAATATGCAACGTCGCGACCCAGATAACATTTCATGCAAAAGCAAACCAGTGCAATCCGTTTGTTGGCAAATATTGTCGTCATATTGCCATGATAATTATATTATATATGATAATTATATATATAAATATATATACATTATAAAAAAGATTTTTTTGTAATTATTAAAAAATTATTAATTTTCAAAAATGTGTACAAGAGAAAAAAGTACTCTGAGTCAGGACCCTGAGTCTAGTTTGTTTTAAATTTTCTATTTCCAAAAAATGTACAAAATGTATTCATGTGCGACAATTGTGAAGAAACTGTTGCATTTTTTTTTAGAAATTACTCGTTGCAGTTTGAAATTAACCGCGTTCAGCAGAACTACTGTTGAGTGTCGTTTTATCAGCTGCGATAAAGGAATAGATAAAAGAACGAAAAAAGAACGCTGCGCTGCATGGAGGCCCCTGCTGTCTTTGTCTCACATACGTGCATAGACAAAGACAAAAGCCTCCCATGCAGCGTTCTCTTTCTATTCCTATATCGTTTTTTCAGTTCGCTCGCGCACTCTATTCTTATATCTCTATGACTGAACGCGCTTGTCGACTGCGCATCTTGAACGTGTTTTCTAGTTTCTAGCTGTAATTGGACAATTTATTTGAGTGCAGTTTCTCGCGCGTTATTTTTTATAGGCTTTGTTTAATGGTTGCGAAAAAAACAATCTGGATAGCCTCTTTCCTATCACGACATTCGCGAATAACTCTCTAAAGCAATCTGAAGCGATCCTAGAAAACACAGAGATTAGTGCCAGAAGAACTTGTGGATATTGTAAGTACAAAATTCTCAAAAATATATTAAATATATTAAATCAATGGTAAAATATATATACAATCGTATGATTTATTGATAATATATATGTGATTATTTTATAGGTTACGTGGAATACCGGGAACACTATAGTGTTGAAAAGTTGCAAGAGTCGTATGTGTGTAAAGCGAGGGGTAGATGTAGCTTTTTTTATTTTTAAAATATCTACATACTTTATCATACGTATTTATCTATTTTATTATTTAAGGGTCGACAGGAGTAACACTACCGACCTCTGTCGGGTTGCTGTAATATGTAACCACTGTGGAAATATCGCTTTTTTCACAATAAAATGTTCAAATTTATTTATTTGCTTGTAAATGTAATAAACGTTATACATCTTTGTATTTGCCTTTCAACCAACTTTGATGCATTGTATAGAAAAACCAGTCCATAGGCTCAAAAACAAGATGATCCCGTAGGATCATTGAGCTGACAAAGCTCTTGATAGAAAAACGGGAAGATTGGATGCAGATCCGCGTATCCCTTATGGACAAAGCTGCTAAACCCTCGTCCGCCTATTTAATTGAATTAACGATCCAAACCGCAGTCCGTACAAATTTTGACCAAAAAAATATTATCTAGCAGCATCCCTTGCTTGCCAATTTCCAGTCCATAGGCTCAAAAACAAGAAAAAGCAATGTTCAGTATGCGGCAAACGATCGCGAATGTGACATACGCATTTCTTTTTAGACCAGACCAATACCAGCAAATAACCTCGACACAAATCACTATTAACCAGAATATTGCTGACGACATTTTGCTTATCAAAAACCAGGGAAATAACCCTAGAACTACTCAAAAACACAGGTCGCGTTGTTTACGCTTCCGCCTGAAATGATGAGTAATAATCGAAGAGGAAGGAGTTATCGCGAGCGACAAGATGTATATAGAGTCCGACAATCGTCGACTGCAAAAGTACAGCAACCCGCCGGAAACGAAATCTGACAATTGTCGGCGGTTTTTTTTTTACGAAATTTTAATCTATGTATACGACTTTATGATACAAAATTTTTTCCCAATTTTCGCCGGTAACAAAACCTATGCCAAAAACCGTCGGCAGCAAAAATCCGACAACCCAGCAACTCCGGCAGACTTTTTAAAGCCTATTTGAAGAATATTGCGTCGTATTCGAACACTTTCTGCCTATTTATTACAACAATAAAATATATAATCGTCGATTTTTTTCCAAATTTTCAAGACTCAGGACAAATTTTGACCAAAAAATATTATCTAGCAGCATCCTTGCTTGCCAATTTCCAGCCCATAGGCTCAAAAACAAGATGATCCCGTAGGGTCATTGAGCTGACAAAGCTCTTGATAGAAACAGAGACATATCTAAGATGCCTTACGCTCTTGGCAAAAAGCTGTATTGACATCCTCCTCCCCTAAGAAAAAATAACATCTGATTTAATGTATAAACATTTCATTACTTATGAATGTATATAAATTTATGAAAGTTACAATTTTATTTTTCTTGTCTGGAATGCCCATATATGGTTGTCCGGAATGCCCATATATGGACATTACCGCGACTCGTGCTGGCTTTCGCGTCAGCGGTCCTCGTCGCTAAGGTCGGATTACCGAGTAATCCGGCCCTCGGTGTTGCCAAGTGCGATAATTTATTGCTACTACGTTGTGCGCTCACAACAGACATGTTTTGTGACATACATTGCGATATTTCGTTAGTCATTAGATCGATTGAACATATAGATGTATCCTTGGGTAGTACCAAGCGTAGACTTTTTTGCAACTTCTGCTGTACGTTTTGATCTGGCTGAATATTCTGAACGGAATGTGTTTGCATATTGCAATGTGCAGATTGACGTACAAAAGTATGATAAAGCTCGTTTGAATTCAGGTAATGATTGTATTGCGCTTTTTCCAAAGACTGGGCAGGAGGCACGTTTGCATTTCTTTGATTTACTGGTCCACATGAACGTACGTTAGTATTCATCTGCCCTCATCTGCTGATTTAATTGAATAAACGAGTCGGTCACTAAAATTCGGCAATCGTCGGCTGTAAAAGTACGGCAATCCGCCGGAAACAAAATCTGACAACTGTCGGCAGCAACAGTCCGGCAACCCGCCGGTAACAAAGTCCGACAACCCATTAACAACAAAGTTCGAAAATCGTCGGTAGCAAAAGTCCGGTAACGCGCCGGTAACGAAACCTATGCCAACAACGGTCGGCAGCAAAAATCCTGTAACCTGCCGGTAACAAAGACTGACAACCCGTTGACAACAAAGTTCGAAAATCGTTGGCAGTAAAAGTCCGGCAACCAGCCGGTGACGAAATCTATACCAAAAATCATCGGCAGCAAAAGTCCGGCAACCCGCCCGTAACAAAACCTATGCCAACAACCGTCGGCAGCAAAAATCCAGAAATTCGCCGGTAACAAAATTCGACAATCATCGGCAGCAAAAGTACGGCAACCAGCCGGAAACGAAATCTGACAACTGTCGGCAGCAAAAGTCCGGCAACACGCCGGAAACGAAATCTGACAATTGTCTGCAGCAACAATCCGACAACCCGCCTGTAACAAAGTTCGACAATCTTCGGCAGCAAAAAGTCCGACAATCGTCGACAGCAAAAGTACAACCCGCCGGAAACGAAATCTGACAACCGTCGGCAGCAACAGTTCGGCAACCCGCCAGAAACGAAATCTGACAACTGTCAGCAGCAACAGTCCGACAACCCGCCGGTAACAAAGTCCGACAACCCGTTGACAACAAAGTTCAAAGATCATTAGTAATGGGAAATGTCAAATGTCGTGTGATCTATAAAGTACCTCATCAAATTACATCAAATTCTTTAACAATGAGACATCGGATTTGACAAGGTAGAAACCCATCGGGAGGTAAACGAAAAATTTTAATTAAACGAGATAAAATACCTTTAACATCAAAGCTTATTCGAAAGCTTATTTAAAAACGCCCGCGGCGTAAAATCTATTCAGACAGAAGAACCCAAGATAGTCGAGATGATTAACACGCAAACACTTGTGAATTTCAAGAAGCTTTGACGTCTCGATTGGGACGAGCCACTAAAAAAGACGTCCGAAACTGGCAGAAATTCCAGTCCAAGGTGCCCTCCCTGAAGGAAATCCGCGTCCCGCGCTGACTGACGAGTGGAATCGAGAGCTGCCGGCTGGAGCTGCATGAATTTGCCGACGCCTCTGAGTGAGCCTATGCTGCCGTCGTCTATATACTTACGGACCAAAAGTAGAGACGGAGAGGTAGAAGTGCGGTTACTCGAAGTAAAAACTAAAGGCTATTTTATATGATATACGAACTAAAGGCTATTTTATATGATATACGAAAAGGATTGTTGCTCCTCTCTGTCTACTTCTCAGAAAACCGAGAAACCCAAGGAATCTTGTAAACCGCAAGAGATTTGCTCAGTGAAATTGATTGAGAGGGTCCCTACAAATCGATTGCCTACAGCCTACTGACAATGAGTAGAGGCAAATTAAAAAGGATCTTGGGCTTAGGGTCGTACACGAGGTACGTACGACTCTACAGCCGACAAAGAGAAATTTAGTGAGTCGTTCAAGGCTAAACACAATTTCAAGTTGCCATGTAACCACACGTATAATAGCAAGCGCGATGAGGGCGAATCATCAATAAGCCACCTTCGCTTTTTATTTATTTTGTTCTTGTTTTTATAGAAAACTACATTTTGCTAGAAAAAAAACAAGAACTGAGGAAATAAATAAATATAATAAAATATAGATTGACAGAAGATGAGTTTAATTGGGACAATTATAATTTTAAATAGAAAGAAATCGTATATCGAAAACGCTTTTCAGATTAACGCAAAGAAACGAAATTTTTCTATTACAATAATAAACATACTTTAAATGGCCTACAGTGATTGTTCGTGAAATACGATGGAGCCGATACAAACAGATACGGACAAAAGCCATGGACGTGACAACAAACGGAATTCCTTAGCTTTGTAACGCCAAACATCCTCATTATTGGTACAGGTCTTACCTTACTGCCTGGCATTCCCGGAAGGGGTTTACCTACATACATATTTTGCAATATTTGTATATTTTTAATTGACAGAGTTACTGTTACTTTTAACACATATTTGAAAAATATATTATTACCTATATAATGGTCAATTTCAATTTGCTGGAATGTCAATGTATCAACTTGTAGATTCTTCGGCGCCGAAGAAGCCCAAATTTAGGTAATCATTCATTTTATTATTGAACTTGTTCATCTCACTTCTGTCCTCATTATATTTCCAGTTATTATTATGAAAAGGTTAAACCTTATCAATCACTTTGATTTTTACATATCTAGCTTATATAGTTGATAGAGTCTTGAATCATGTACATTTTGAATCACGTTGTGGACTCTTTCTGTTTCTTAGATACGAGAATATCGTTTCAAAATTTTCTACTTTTTATATTTAAAAATAACATATTTTGCCGAAAGTAAGAAATAGGAATCGCTTCCACCTCGATCGAGGAAGGAGTTATCGCGAGCGACAAGATATATAGAGGAAACTGTATAAAAACCATATTCGACAGCGATCCGAGTTGAAAAAGAACCGGAAAGAATACGGTTACCCTCCGAGATTGAGGCAACCACGCTGTCCAACACTCATATATTAGAAATCTACATTTTGGAAGACCGATTTCGCGACCTTCCTTGTTCCTTAGCAGGCTATCCTTTGCGGGCTTGCCGATATCCAGCCCATAGGCTCAAAAACAAGATGATCCCGTAAGGTCATTGAGATGACAAAGCTCTTGATAGAAAAATGGAAAGATTGGATGCAGATTCACGTATCCCATATAAATATCCGCAAGAGAGGATCGTGTTAATTTCACCTATCAATTTGTGAAGAAAGTTTTGTCTTATAAAAAGTCATTTTGTATGAAAAATTTTGTGTTTGATAAGCATAATAATAACAGATTAAACTTTATGATATAAAATACGTCCAAACCCCAAACCCCAAGATTTTTATAAATTTTCGGAAAACAACTGTAAGCGAGCGGCTTTTTGTTCAAAGAATCGTTCGCATATAACCGTGGAACACCTCACTGGGTGTAGCATACCCACGTTTGTTATTAAAATGCTCGCCGTTTCTATATAGTGATAGTTTAGAGAATCGAAGTGGTCAGGTAAATAAACTTTCATTCACCCTTTACGACTCCCTATATGGAAGCGGGAAGACTAAGGACACTGCAACGCAGACAGAGTCTACGAATCTGGAGTAGCCTACGAATGAGGAATCGAGTGCCTCACCGTCGCCGTATATGGCGACCGTCAAAATAATATCTAGATATCAGTATGAAAATGTATGTTACTATGTACTTGATTGTACGCATTTATTGACACCGGGTCACCTATCAGTTTTATCCGAAGTAACGTTATTTCGAGCAAGTCGCGCTTTCTTGCTGAAAAAATTGATAAAGTTTACATGCTTGGCAGCTCACCGCTTGAAACCGATGGCATTTTTTTACGGCGTGGTAGGACTGGTAGAGGTTACAAGCGCGCGTCAAAAAATCAGATTTTATACCGTACCAAATACCGCCATGGAACATAATGTTTTACTTGATAGGGATTTCTTAAATTGCCCGTCGTTGCTCATCATTCCGTGGATTCCACGATTTCTTTCTTTCTTGAAATTACTATCATCATACAAAATAGACGAAAACCATAACTAGCAGTTATCGATTGGCGAGCGGATGCAACCTAATTGTCATCGCTCATTAAAGAGTAAATGACGAAACCTTCCAGAAGACTCGAACCCAGACAGCACGCATGTTCAAAAGCGGGACATAAAACGTCTAAAGACATATTTTAGACATCTTTTAGTCGTCTTATAAAAAATGGTTAAGAGATTTTTTGAATTGCTCGTCGTTACGTTACTCTCGAAGAAACTTTCGAGATCGTAAATGTCGAAGAAGAGCGCGTCCAACAACCCACTGACAACAAAGTTCGACAATCGTCGGCAGCAAAAGTCCGGCAACCCGCCGGTAACAAAGTTCGACACTCATCGGCAGCAAAAAGTCCGACAATCATCGCAGCAAAAGTACGGCAACCCGCCAGAAACAAAATCTGACAACTGTCAGCAGCAACAGTCCGGCGACCCGCCGGATAACAAAGTCCGACAATCCGTTGACAACAAAGTTCAAAGATCGTCGGCAGCAAAAGTCCGGCAACCCGCCGGTGACGAAATTTATACCAATAACCATCGGGAGCAAAAGTCCGGCAACCCGCCGGTAACGAAACCTATGCCAACAACCATCGGCAGCAAAAATCCGGTAATCCACCGGTAACAAAGACCGACAATCCGTTGATAATAAAGTTCAAAAATTGTTGGCAGTAAAAGTCCGGCAACCCGCCGGTAACAAAATCTGTGCCAACAACCGTCGGCAGCAAAAGTCCGGCAACCCGCCGGTAACAAACTCGTACAACCCGTTGACAACAGAGTTGGACAACCAGCGACAGCAAAAGTCCGGCAACCAGCTGGTAACAAAGTCCGACAACCCGTTGACAACAAAGTTCGACGATAACAAATAATCAAACTGTGTGCCGAGATAAGTGCAAAAAAGTTTATTACGGTGAACCAACTCAAGGAGAACCTGCGAGAAAAAGGTATCTGTTCAACCGGAAGCAAAACTAAGTTAATTTATTAATTAGCTGAAGCGAATCCAGAGGACAGATAGAGGGAAGAATTGTCCGCAACCTCAGAAGCTAGTGCGACTCAAAAAGATCAAGACGAGTCGAGCTGGATGAACGAGAACTAATAATTTGTCGACAAGAAACACCTCGCGCTGTCCCTCTCGCGACTCCTTCCGATCCGACCGACGATCTCGCAGACAGGTTTGGGAAAGTCTGAGTTTGGCGATAGTCGAGAACAGTTATGGATCAATCTTGAAAATAATGAAATTCTTGATAGATTGTCTGCAATTTTGCAGGACTGAAATGAGTTTTAAAGCAAATGTCGTTTAAACTACTGAAAGTGAAAGCGGTACACAATTCGCTCGCTACGCTCGTGCTGTGATACTAAAGCTTTATGAAAGCTCGGCGCAATAAAATATTTGAACTGTAAAATTAACCTTTAAATTAACCTTTAACCTTTTATTGACATATTGCAGTCGCTTATATTGCATACCAATTGCGCTATTTTGAAACTTTTCTTTCGTCAAAATTATATTCGTAGTCTCCTTCTGTACCCCCCGTAAAAAATAAAAGACTTTGCCAAGAAAATTAATTTTTTTTCTGCTTAATCCACTCCGATCCAGCAATGTACACGCACGTTTCGCGAGACAATCAAACGGAACACGGATTGTCTCGTGAACACTGCCCTTTACGGGGTACAGAAGCAGACTACGAGGTGAGTCATTTTAGACTCACCTGACGCGATTAATCCGCCAATATCCAGCCCATAGGCTCAACAACAAGATGATCCCGTAGGATCATTGAGCTGACAAAGCTCTTGATAAAAAAATGGGAAGATTGGATGCAGATCCACGTAACTCTTATGGACGAAGATGCTAATCCTTCATCTCCCGATTTAATTGAATAAACGAGTCAGTTACTAAAATCCGACAATCGTCGGCAGCAAAAGTCTGGCAACTCGCTGGTAATGAAATTCGACAATCGTCTCATGTTTACTTCTATTACACGTTTTTTTTCTATGTCTTGTTTATTTCTATTTCATGTTTCCAATAAAATTTGTCACTGAATGGCTGCGTTCAGCAGAACGCAACAGTTTTCAACCGTTTTATGATCCTCTGCTGAACGATTCTAAATTCACTCAAAGTCTCAACACGTTCATTCAGCGGTCGCCATGATTTTCAGCAAATTAAAAGTACGCTGTATCTCAAGCAAAACGTTATCAGTAAAATAACTGCCTCCACAGTGTATTGAGAATTGATAAATATAAATATACATATAAAAATATTATTTATAACGCAATAGATACAGTGAAAACGCACAGAAAGTTACAAAATGGTATATATATATTTATATATATATATATAAATATTAATATATAAGAAAATAAAGAAATATATTATAATTATAATTTAGATAACTTGGGTTAGCACGCATATAACATAGAATAATAGGATAAATCGTTAAGTGTGTACAAAATATGTAATACTTAGATGCATTATACTTATTAATTAAATGTAATGTACTAACTCTCAAATTATAATATTACTATAATAAAATGTACATACTTTCTAATGATGTTTGTGGCACATCTTGTAATATATCAAGCATTCCTACTATCTCTTGGTAATTTTCTTCAAAATAATTATTGAAAAAATTTACATAAGTACATATAAGAGTACATGACATTTAATTAATAAGTATAATACATGCATCAAAGTATTACATATTTTATATACATTTAGAGGGTCTATATACACGTACGAGTTTCGCTCGCAAGTCCGGGTCGGCGAGCTTGATTCGCGAGCCGGACACAAACGTTTTTTCACCACACACGAAAAGAAAATGTGCGAATTTGGCTCTTTTGACGCCAAGCCCGGCTCGTAACATCTCATCCACGAACGAGTAGAAGCCGAGCCAAGCCGGACTTGCGAGCCAAACTCGTACGTGTATAGACCCCCTAAATGTATATAAAATATGTAATACTTTGATGCGTGTATTATACTTATTAATTAAATGCCATGTACTTATGTACTTATGTAAATTTTTTCAATAATTATTTTGAAGAAAATTACCAAGAGTGTATAGACCTCCTTAACCTATAATTCTATGTTATATGCGTGCTAACCCGAATTTATTTAAATTATATTTATATATTTCTTTATTTTCTTATATATTAATATTTGTACATACCGTAGTGTATACATTTATACATCGCGTAGTCCATACCACAGTCCATACTATATGTCGACGACGTTTTACGTACTTTTAATTCACTGAAAATTATGGCGACCGCTGAGTGAACGTGTTGAGACTTTAGGTGCGTTTAGAATTGTTCAGCAGAGAATCATAAAACAGTTGCAATACTGTTGCGTTCTGCTGAACGCAGCCATTTAATGAAATTCAGACCATTTGTGTTACTTGATCGTCATTTCGCAGAATTCTTGCCCTGCCCGTCTATCGTTAGATCGAGCTGGCTGGTCCCTAAATCAACTCTATCGCGGTTTTACTTTTGGTCTAGATTTCGCAAATTTTGGAAATTAGTGGACGCGAGTATCACGAGTCTAGCGTTCAATCATTCGTTTAGCGGCTGTCGAATGTCGAATAGTACGAGGGATCAGCTCGAGAGACCCGTTATCCTTAAAAATATCCCCGTTCTCCCTTTTGATCTCTGTCTTGCGCCTCGCGCACGAAAGAAAAAAAAGACATGGTACTCCAAAGAATTTCACCCATTTTGGGTTGACTGTAGGACTGATCTTTAATTTGAAACCAAAAAGTATTTTTTTTAATTTAGTGTCTACATTCCTTTTATTACTTATCACTGGCGAATGCCTTTGTTAAACTGGGTTATACACTTAGCGAACGAAAACCGAACGAACAGCGAACGCAAACGTTTGTTGTCATTATTCAACAGATATAATCAAAAATATCAAATTGTTACATGCAGAAAACACCGAATCTGGTCAAATTCTGATGCAACAAAAAAAAAGAACAATTAACAATCTAGGAACACAAACGCAAATGTCCGAACGTTCGTGTTCGCTGTTCATTCGTTAAGTGTATATCCAGCTTTACAGAAGACAGGAGCCAACCAGGAAAATGCTTGTTATATATATTATTTTAATTATTTTAAGGCTGTACCAACTGTTTGTCGTTCTATCACGCAAGATTGAATAATCTAACGAAACATTTGACAAAAAATTACTTATAACATCAAGAAATTGTTTCAGTATTCTGTGATCATACATAATGTTTTATAGTATAGATATAAACAAAAATAAGATACTAACGTTCCGTGTAGATTTCAATAAGTCATCACGTGGAATTTTATAATCAAGCAAAACGTTTTAACCTTAGTTAGCCACACTTATTTTCAAGTTTTTAATTTGCCACACTCCGGTCCGTGAGACCGCCCGACTTTATCGCATTGTCATTTTCATTATAATTAATATTTTTAAGATTTTAATGTAAGAATTAAAAATACAGAATCTAAATAAAATGTTTATAATATTTGATCCAGAAAATAATTTAAGTTTAAACTAAACCTGTTTAAAAAAATGTAAAAACTAGTAGGAAACCGAAAAAACGTTTAGCGGTCCACAGGACCGGAATGTGGCGAGTTAGGGTTAAATGTATTTCATTTCACCCTTGTTGTACGTTCTTTTGATAAACGCCTCGCAATTCGTGTACGCATTACATGTGTCAATATATAATGACATGTAATGAATTCTGTGCCTAAATGCGCAATAATGTAGCCAACAGAATTCGCTACTAATTTCCTTCATTTTTACATCTTATTTGTAAAAGTAAATAATAATTTTTTCACAATATCTTGTTATTAACGCAATTATGCTTCTTACCGTACGTTGATCTTCCGTTTTCTCCGCAATTGGGAATAAATTTTGCTTCGTTCTCTTTATAAGACCTTACATTTGCTTCTCTATTTTTCCTAACAACAAAAGGTCAGTGTTCTCCAACTGTCTTCAGTTACACATTTGTCGTGCAATCTTCATCATATGTGCGGGTAATAAGGAACATGTAGAAACAGATGACAATGGATAGATTTAAATCTGAAACAAAAAGAAATGTAGATATATGTTAACGAGAATACAAATCCTGTTATTAACTTAATTAACTACAATATTTTAAGTTTTAATTAATATATATGTCGTAGGCTTATAGAAAAATCAGCCCGTTAGCTAAAATCCTAGGAACTTAGCTAAACGTTGGCCAATAGAGTAATAAACCGTGAATTAGTGTAATAGCCTAGTAAATTCAGCCTCTTAGGCTAAAAGCCGGCTGTTAGCCTAACGGCCTGACACGCTTTGAGCAGTTAGAAAAATGACTATTGGATATCAATGTAAATGTAAACAAAACATTTAATTACACACACACATTATTACATACATTATTATTTATTAATGCAAGTATAGGCTACTGGTGCCTGATTTAGCTATATCAGAACGAGAAAACCAACCTCTCAGCAAACCATCTTTATTTGTACCAATTTGGTCGATGGTGATATAAAATAATAATTGGTAGTCATGCAGAAATTCGATAAATAATTAAGAATGAGAAAGCGAGCTCCTTCTGCCACTTGAATTCAAAGTGAATTGATCTAAAGAGTCGATATTAAAAACAAGGACATGTAAGTCATATAACAAATATTAAAAGTATAATTATATATAGGTATAGCCGTTATGACCTTGTTGTATATTATGTTTGAACTGTCCGTATCTTTTAAAATGTTTTGTTCACATTCGCAATGCTATCCAATAATCATTTTTCCAACTGCCCAAAGCGTGTCAGGTCGTTAGGCTAACAGCCGGCTTTTAGCCTAAAAAGCTGAATTTACTAGGCTATTACACTAATTCACGGTTCATTACTCTATTGGCCAGCGTTTAGCTAAGTTCCTAGGATTTTAGCTAACGGGCTGATTTTTCTATAAGCCTACGACATATATATACAATATTCAATTAATAAATATAGAAACTTTTGTACTTGACATGCTATGAATTATGTAAAAACTGTGTCCAGATTTGAGCCATGTAGCGTCCACCTATGATATGCACATCAGTGTGTAGGTTTTAATAAGTGTGTTCCCGAAAAAATAATTTTAGCTCCCCAGCTTGCATGCGCCAGGAGTTATGTTACGGCACCCAACAGTGCAAGCTCCATTTTTACAAGTGCAATAATATGTTTGAACTGACAATGAGTCCATTCCGTCGCCATTTATTTAAATTAATGTCTATTAATTACTCGTATAATATTCATATTAAGCATATTAATTTCTATTAGCAAATCTATATTCTATTGTTACGTCCTGTAAACTCTATGATTTCTTTTTTCGCGGAAACCTAACAAAATTATCTCTCAGATAAGAAACAAAAATAAACCGTGAACCAACGATTATCCATCGTACTATGACACTGGCATGTCTGATTTTTCGGATGTTTATTTCATATAAATGTGAAAAATCGTGAGAGGTCATGAGAAACTTTCCAGATAGCAAAATTCAAACAGACAAATTAAACAGGACAAAGTTCATCTATTTGTCGGATCTGCGACACAATAAGTTCGGCACTGCCGTGTACGCCAAAGAAAATCCTTGATATAATAAATCGGTCCAGATGGGCAACAGAAATATTATCTAGATAATATTGTCCCATAAAACGGAGTTCACCACGCGTGGTGTAAGGTCAAAATTTCTGTAATATCTGCTAATAAACACAGAGAAACGGAAAATTTCTATTCTATCCGAATCGTGTAGACACCTCTGTTATCTTGGAAACGTCCCAAGTAGCAAAGATGACGTCTAAAGACGTATTGACGTCATAGACGTCATTAAGACCTTATTAAGACGTCATTTGACGTCACTTGCTACTTGGGGTGGGATTCCGACTCGAGCTGAAAATCCACGTTTATTAACAGTTAATAAAAATAAACGCGATAAGTCACTGGAAGAAACAATAGCTCGTTCTTTCAAAAACAGAATGGTAAAGACTCAACGTCAAACGTAAAATCGGAATTTGCGTAAAAAATGACGACAATTTTACGTTTAACTTGCCTTAATAGATAAGCGGAAAACCAAAATCATACGATAGGCGGTGCTATTTCCACGTCGAGCTCACCAATGAATAATCACAAAACTATAATCTAAATCATGTGTAGAAAAAATCCGACCAATCCAAAACTTTAGAACCGAGGACCTGACACATCCCACGATAGAATCCACCCCTATAAGTTCCTTATATAAGTTTCCTTATATAAACAGCCCATGACATCGCGAGACTGTCATCATTATTGCCATTATTATACTTTAGTTTGTACACTTTTAGAAAAGTACAATAAAATAAAATGCAAAAAATGTGCCATCTTGCCCCAGTCTCCTCTATGTCTACAAAATATAATTTCAAGTATTTCAATGGTATATTGTGCACCAAGGGGAGAAAGCAGCGTTTTTCAGACGAGTGTGAAGTTTGCCGCCCGAGCCGGAGGCAAATCACACGAGTCTGAAAAAGTTTTCGACCCGAGGTGCACACAATATTTTCCACAACACTTTTACGGAAAGTTTGACTTCCATGCCTAGAGAGGGGCGAGTGGCCAATTTCACGCCAGGGCTTACTTTCTTCCCTAGGGAGGAAAGTGCTTACTTTCCGCCCGCTGCAGCCGACGCAGCCGTGGCGTGAAATTGGCCACTTTCGCCCCTCTCTACAAGCATGGAAAGTCGAACTATACATGGAGGTGTTGTGAAAAAGATATTTGAAGTGCATAGAAGTAAAATAAAATTCAAAACAGTATTATCTCTTTGGATCGTCTTTTTTATCAATCTTCAGAATATTCCATTCGTCTAGAGGTCCCTTGGAATCTGAAAGAGACCTGGAAAACACAAAAAAGAATACTTTAATTCTATAGAAATCATGAAAAACTATCTTCGGCAGAAAATTGTCAGCAAAACTGTGTAACGTCACTGGTACAATTTTAAAAGCGTTATTAGTTGTTTTTGACGCACTGTTTCTGCGTGTATTTTGCGAAATCTAAGAATAGAGAGAGAGAGAGAGAGAGTGAGAGAAGGAGAGAGAGAGAGAGAGAGAGAGAGAGAGAGAGAGAGAGAGAGAGAGAGAGGGAAGGAAAGAGGGAAAAAGGGGAGAAAAAAGAAGATACTTTTTGTGCCAAAGTTTTAAAGCTGCAATGGCTACACAGATCATTCGCACATATTGTACTTCGATCTTGATATGACAATACATCGGCTAATATAATTTACGAATAATTTATCATTTCTTGTAAAGAACCGCAAGTTTAAAAAAATCTTTAATTTAGCATATTAAGATATACAATATACTTAAAAAAAAAAAGATTTTTATTCTGATGTAATAAAGTGATTTAATTCTGATGAAAATTTTCATCAGATTTCAAAAATTAATATATCAATATTAAGCTTTCTAATTTCTTATTTTATCTTTTATCACCTCTTACGTGTATGCATCACGCATGTATACACAATGCTATACAAAAGAGACTGTAATAATAAACATGGACCAATTTACTTAAGGTAGTCCTTTCGCGGACCCAGCTAGTCAAGTAACAGTCCGTCATGAGGTAATTGAAAACAAACATATTGACAAACATTACACAACATCCCAATAATTATAATAATATAACATGATTTTACACACACGATTTAATCGTATTTAATTATTTACTAATTAAAAAAATATCACAATATATATAGTAGTGCGGTTGGACTCGATTTAGGTTAGGTCAGGCATGACAGTACGAGTAAAGCAATATGCGCGTGGATCCACTACTTATTTAACCTCATATATCAGAGCAAAACATTCGGTAAGCCCTTATTTTCAAGGTATGTACGAAATCCGGAAACTTCAGGGAATATTTTAAAACATGAATAATGTATTCATCTGACCGCTAAGTACATGTATTATTCGTTGAAAACCTCGGACGTGGCGATTTGCATCATTCTATCTTTCTCGTTCATTAGATGTAAACAAGGATAGAATGACAATGGCACGCTCCGCGAACGCATATTTAGAATGACTTATTTCTTGTAAAGTGTCGGTAACCTCATTTGATTTTTCGTACACATGCCCCTTATTACTGTATATTTAACATATATCAAATTTAGGTATATCTATCTAATACTTGTTCTCACAAAAAGACCACCTTAATACCTATCTCGACGACAGATTACGAATTTCTGCGATTACTTCTACTAAAGTAGAAGTGTCTGCGAACTGATAATAAATGAAAACCATACGATTAAATAATGACTATTGTTTCGTAAAATGAGACAAACAGTGCACGCGTGATCTGGTTCATCGTGGGCTTCAAATAATCCTAATATTATTCCACTATTTATCACCATACTATTTATTGGTACTATTATACGTTCAGAATACGTTACGGACATTAATATTGATTACATTTATCTTGCATTATACAATATAGCAACCAATATTTCTGTGTATAGATTATCTAAATCACGATATGGATATTTGGACATTAAACTAAAAATTTCTTAATCTATAATAATGACTAAAACGCAGAAGTTTTAATTTTACTGTGCTAATAATAAGGTAAAAAAAATTTGTTAACATTGAGCAACAATTATTCGTTGCGTAACGCATTTTAACACCACCTAACTAGAGATTCATCGCAAAATCAAATTCCACTACGTAAGAAATGCTTAGTTAGAACATAGACTCTGTCACAACAAAAAATAATAAAATTTTCCTGCTCGAAATGAATTTTATAAAGAGCAAATAACGTATTGAAATTACTTATTTGTGAAGGGTATCTTTGTGTGTTCGGGAACTTTATCACTTCAAGTGCGAGTGATGCGACTCATGCTGTTCCACCATACAGTGAGTTGCTTTTTCAGGAGGTATTCGATGATGTATCCCATTGTCACATCTTCTGGCGACCTTCTTTCTGTCGCCGACAGTGATGAACTTATCGCCACTGAAACAAACGCAAACACGTCTAGGAGCTATATTACAAATAAAACATGTAATCACAGCTGTTGCACGCAAAACAATTACTTATAGGTGTCGAGTCTTTCTCGAAAACGCGATAATCGGACGTTGAAGCCTGACCGAAAGTAGAATATAAACATGATTAAACACACACACACATTGACGCAGGAACGGGCGTTTGATTTTTTTTTTTTTGCATAAATGGTCATCTAGAGTAATTTTTAATACTTAATAGCATTATAATATTCAATATTTAAATAGAATGCCTATTAGCATCAAAATTAAATCAATTATCAATTTAAATTAAGGAAAGAAAGTTTACTGTTCCAACAGAAACTGTGTTTTAAGCGATAAAGCGACAATCTGACAAATAATCGGCACGTAAAAAAATTATTATTTTACAAAATGGTGCGATGTTTTGACCGCATCTAGATACTCCCGTAGTGTACCGGTTGTTGCACCGACATGCTGGTCAGCATAACGGGTTGCCCATTCGTGCAGGCGCGTATGGTCATTTACAGCTACATTAGCTTCGGCACATTATAATCACTCACATATAATGCGCCAAAGCCTATGCAACTATGAACGACCATGCGCGCCTGCACGAATGAGCAACTGACTCGTATGTCGCTGCAATACCCACACGGTTTGACCTGGGACAAAATACAAAAGATTTTCATTAGCTACATGCCAAAAACTAGAAAAATATGTAGGATTTTTGCGATACCTTAAAAACTTTTTTTGCAATTAACATATTTTTACACAAAAAATTTTAGGGAAAAAATGACTTTTTTCAAATGTATACCATTTTTGCAAAACTCAATATTTTTTAAAAGTCCTATGTACTTCTCCAGTTTTTGGCGTGCAGCTAATAAAAATCTTTTGTATTTTGTCCCAGGTCAAACCGTGTGGCAGATTTCATCGCAAGAGCGTCTATTTAAAGCAGAGGCTCGGCACCGATGTGGCCAAGACACCGCCATTTTATAAAATAAAAAAAATTTAATATTTTTTTTACATTTTAAGATTCATAATAATAAAGCTCTTATAATAGGTTTTCGATTGAATAAATTATTTCCCTAAAATAAATTGCCAAAGTTAGGTATCATTTTTAGATCTCAGAGGTGGTGTTCCCTTTTAAATCTGTTCACTTTTCTAATTTTTACTTTGTTTCGAGATACATAATCGACCCAGTAAAAATGTAAAAATATAATATCAAAGAAACTTTTATTACTGTTTATATATATATATATATATATATATATATATATATATATATATATAACAAAAAAGTCTAATATAAATAAAAATTAAAAAAATATATTTTTTTTATGAATCCCATCATAGCAGAGTTTGACATGCAATTTGATTCGAATTTCAATGATCACAAAATAGGCTTAAAAACGTATTTTTTGGGGGTCACTCTTTATACACCTTAATAAAAGTAATATTTCTCATTTCGGATATGAAACTTCGTTATTATATTACAACACCACCACTATTCAATTTTCCAGTTGTTTGCTCTCAACGGTTGAAGATATATCACGATTATATTCAAATAAAAAAATAATTCTTTTTTCAAGATCTATTCAACGATACGATATATGGAACACATACTATGCAACAAAGAGTTAAAAGACAGCAGAGCGGTGGTCATGGAATCCAGTAAGGAGTAATAACTCATCTGCTGAAGCAACTATAGAGTCCTGAAAATGGCGCTGAAGCGTATAGATCTTATATTCTGCTGCCAGCGGCGACTGGAACAGCCGTGCGTATTGCCGTTGTACGTCTACGTGCCGCCATGAAGCCCTGACAAGTAGGAGAGTCGTGGCGGTGTGCGCAGAAGGGTCTGGGCGCGAGCCTACCTGGAGCCCCGCTATCGATCTTTCCTGGGAGTAATGGGAATTTCAGTTGCCATGGCGTTTCCCCATATGCCTGAGAACAATCACCGAGGGTGGGGGGGGATTAGTGAGTATAGGGATGCATCCCAATGAAGAGAGAAACAGCGGAACGGAACATTAATGAAAAAGAGATATGGCGGGAGGATAGCCAATCAGAGTAATTCTGTTTCAATTCGGTTCCGCTGTTTCTTTCTCCATCGACGGGACACACCCTAAATCTCACATACCCTTGTTACCACGGGATAAGAGAATTCATGCAAGGTTTTCCACCCTCCCTCTTCTTTAACAAAAAAAGGGTATGAATTCTTAATCAATAAAAAAAATATTATATGTAACATAAACTTCGTTTTTTTCGACACTGGGGTGTAAAAAATCACCCTTGGGAGTCGATCACGCCATCTTGAAAAAAAGTGAAAATTACAAAAGTGAACAGATTTACTAGATTTTGACATGAAATCATAGATACTCTAATGAATTTCCTCACTTTTGTTTTTGGACTACCGCCTCTCTCCCGCAAGCAGGGATGGGTGGGATTGGACCTCGTTTCGTCTAGAGAGTTGAAAACCCGAACCGTATAATGATAGACCTCATTTCGTCCTATAAGTAGAGATGGGATGGGGCAAAGTGGACCTAGCTTTGCGTGGAAAATATAATGCTATCCAGAAAATCATTTACGCAAAGTGAGGTCCATTTCGCCCTATCCCATCTCTGCTTATAGGGCGAAACAAGGTCTATCACGTTTCAGGTTTTTCAACTTTTTACGCGAACTGAGATCTACCCCCACTCACCATTGCCTGCGGGAGAGAGATGGTAGCCCCTTTCCCGCCCACATGTGTACTGTCTATATCTTAGAACATATATATAACTAGAAGATGACTTGTCTCATTTACTCATTTTCATGACGATATCTTAAAAAATACAAGCGACTCCCAAATTTATCAACAGTTTTGGATTCAGGGGGCAAGAATACATAAAATTTACCTTCTCTCAATTGATTTCTCGTATAGACCCTAATTGTGGAGTTTTACCAAATATAAAATCCGGATCCAGTATCGAAAAAACTTTTGTTACTTTTTAACGAAAAAGTCAAATATAAAAAAAAAATAAAAAATCTTATATTTTTGGGTCCCATTATAGCATCGTCCCATTTAGCATACAATTTGATTCGATGTTTCTGGCGTGACTCATTCTAAAGCTTAATAAAAGTAATATTTCTCGTTTCGTATATAAAATTCCGTTATTATTACGACACCGTCATCACCATTCAATTTTCCAGTTTTTTCTTCTCAACGGTTGGAGATATCGCGATTATGTTTAAATACAATAAAAAATGTTTCTTTTTTCAAGATCTATCCAACGATATATATACGATATATGGGACATTATGCAACAAAGAATGAAAACTGCAGCAAGGCGGTGGCCATGGAATCCGGTAAGAGTATGTTGTTAAAGAGTAAGTTGTTAAACTCACCTGCAGAAGCAACTAGTCCTGAAAACGGCGCTGAAGCGTAGAGCCTATACTCTGCTGTCAGCGGCAAGTAAAACGACCGTACGCTTTGCTGTTGTACGCCTATGTGCCGCCACGAAGCCCTGACAAGTAGGAGAGTGCGGTGGTGTGCGCAAAAGGGTCTAAGCGCGAGACAGCTGCCTGGAGCCGCTATCGATCTTTCCCGGGAATAATAGAAATGTCAGTTGCCATGGCGAAACCCCATATGCCTGAAAAAGACCACCGAAGGATGGGGGAGAGATTAGTGAGTATAAGGATTAATCCCGAGGGAAAGAGAAATAGAGGAACGGAACAGTATAATTGAAAAGAGATATGGTAGGAGGCTAAACAATCAGAGTAATTCCATTTCAGTTCCATTCCGCTGTTTCTTTCTCCATCGAGACCCTAAATCTCACCCCTGTCCTGTCACCACAAAACAGGGAAACTTATGCAAGGTCCACTCCCCCTTTCTTAACAAAAAAAGCGTATGAATTCTCAATCAATAAAAAAAATTATTGTAATATAAACTTTGTTTTCTCGACACTGGGATGTAAAAATCATCCTTGGAAATCGATCATGTATCTTAAAATAAGGTAAACATTACAAAAGTGAACAGATTTACCAGATTTTGACATGAAATACTTCTATAAATACTATTCATAGATACTCTATTTTAATGAATTTCTTCACTTTTGTAATTTTTATCTCTTCGAGATAAAGTTACAGTTACATGATCAACCCCCAGATGCCAGTTCCCAGATTAAACTTGAATATGACGAAGAAAATCTTTTCTATAATATTATTTGGTTACGAGGTCTTGAAAAGTTATTACGAAGGAATCTACAAGCTCGATCGAAACACTAGCGTGATTTCGATCTGTGTGCTTAAATTATTACAAGACATTTTCAACTTACCATTGCTCTGTGCAAAGTATCCCCAACTCTTCTGTACTTCGTCTAGTTCTTGGTCGTCAATTGAGTCGTGGAAGATTAGATGCCACAAATTAAGAAGAAGAAGAAGAAGAAGCCTGTTCTGTAACTCTGTACGTAATGTCTCTTATTACACAGAGACGATTATTACGATTACTATCAACAAATACTTAAATTACATTCCGTCTCACAAGATGAGTGTCTTCAATTTTCGTTCGTCACGTTCAGAATCCTTCCTAAACACAGTATATTGTTTAAATAAACGATAAAATTTCTCTGCATACTATTACTTGTATTCTATGTCGGCTATTGTTATTCAACATAAATTTTAACAATCTATAATTTTGAACTTTGGCAACACATTTTTTGGCCCCACTATTTCATTTACATATAACCAATCAATTCATTAAAATTTTGGTAAGTTTGGCTGTTTTTTTAAACAGAAATTGGTAACTTCTTTATTATTAGCAATTTTTATTAATTCTATATTCTTCAGTTTTTTTTTCTACTCTTATTTTATATATAATTCGTTAAGATTTGGTTGATTAGTTCTGGAGTTATAACAATTTCGGTAAATTTGGCACATACATACATACATACACACATACACACATACCGACATTTTTTTTAACGCGATATTTCGACGTTTTAGAACATAAGGAACACATTGGCATAAAAAACTAAAAAAACAATTTTCTCTTCGGTCTTTTCTACCCCTATTTCATATATAATTTATTAACATTTGGTTGATTAGATTTAGTTTATGCAACCAAAGGTCCATATACAAAGTTTATGAAAACAAAGCTTTCTCTATGAGGAAGCAATAAACGACGAAAAGACATCAAATTAACTGTTACCGTGACAAAAAAGGAAATCTATAAAGGCCGGTTGTTCCAACCTTTTGGTAAACTAACTAATAGTTAAATCATATATATGTCTTTGTTTATCCTTTACATTAGACAAAGATAGATATATGATTTAACTATTAGTTAGAATTAGGAAAGAGATTAGAGAAATGCTTCCTACAAAACGTACGCGATACATTATAGAAGCTTTATTGACAGTTTTAGTGGATTAAAGCAGATCTTGTGTGAAAGAAATCCGCCCGGATGCTGCGTGTCTCGTTTCTGATACCTTTGCATATCAAATACTGCCGACGTTGATGTAGTTGATGTAGATAAATAGTAGAGATGTGCGAACCATTTGAATTCGAATTTATATGATTCGAATCCGAACTATTCGAAAATTGCGAATCTAAATAATTCGAATACGAATCATATTGTATAGTCTCAAAATAAAATCATATTTCCCATTAATAAGCAAAAGTACGGACATGTTAATAGGTGCATTCAGTGAATACATTCAGTATTATAACCACTCACTGAGCGGCTAAGTAGCAGTTTATTTCTTATTTTTGGCATACGCTATGACCCTATATCAAATTGTAAATAAGTTTGAATATGCGTAAAAAAAATAGTAAGCTATGAGTATCGATAATAAAATAAACTTCTTCTTCTTCTTCTTAGTCGTACACTCTTGACAGAGTGGTCGTGGTTATGAACTTTTTTTTTTTATATCATTCATAACTCTCGTGGGAATATAAATAGTGTGGTGGTTTCCCGTTGCCTTCCACACCGCTGTACAGAAGCCGTCCTATTGGATAGCGCCTTCTGCTTTTTTCTGAGGTACTTCATAGCGGTCGACGGCTATCGAAAGACGGAGCCCAGTTTTCCCATCTAGAGGTTACCTCTATCCGTCAGATGGGGGTGCGGTATTTTTACTGAGAAATTCTCAGTGGCCCAGTGGGATTCGAACCCGGTTCTCCGGATTACGAATCTGGCGCTCTACCCACTAGACCAGCCGCACCATCAAAAATAAACTATAATAATCTGGTCGCATTTCGACCAGATCACAATGGAAGGAGAAAAATTCCTTTCATTATCGGATCATTATCATCGCCAACAAATAATATTACGTTATTCGATTCTAATTACGTCCATCGGTCGTATCAAAAAATGCGCGAGAAGTTAATTTACAAAAACAAATATTAATTTATAAAAATTAACTGCACAAATTTGATAAAAAATATTTCTATTAGATATTAATTCCGTTATTTACTTGAGAATATTAATTGTCCGTTTCGTTGTAACCCGTTCTTTTAATTTGGAATATGTAATCAAGTACAGAAGAAAAATTTACTTTGCGTTATATGAATATTGCGTCTATGAATTGTGACGTTGCGGCCCGCCGCTTCGTGGCAGCGCCCCGCCGCCGTCACAAGGCGCGGAAATTTGCGCCCAGGGACGAGCCAGAGAGGCGACGACGAGATCTCCAGAGGCCAAAAATTGATATCGTTTCCGCGTTTTGACTATTCTTTTATTTTCATGTATAAATTGTGATGCGCACGGCGCCTCACCCACACCACGGCGAATCTTCGAGGGAGTACCGATAACGAGAGGGGTCCGGGAGGACCAAGGACCGAGGAGGGGTGGCGAGAGCGGAAGCTACATGGATCACGGGCGGCGAGAGCAACGCGGCAGGCGTGCGGCGAATGAGGCAGCGATGGACAAGGCCGCCGATAGCGGGGCCCCAGGCGCCTGGGGAAAACCCGGCCTCAGCAATTTGCCTTTACGAAGTACCGGCCCGCGGGGTGACTGATCACCGCCCCGAGGTCAAACCGGAGGCACACCGGCTAGAACCAAGTCCAGTCCGCTGTCCAGGGACAAATTGAAGGAGTCGCTACGCCGCCGAGGGACCGTTGCGCGCCCCCGAAGGATCCACCTTACGACGATCCTACTTTAGAATATCGCGCGAGCTTGCAAGCTCGCTCTCGATTGGTTGGCACGCCCCTACGGAAGGGGGTGCCGCATCGATTCCGCTATCGAGCGAATCTAGCGAGACTGGCGAGACACTCTCTGGTCGTCCGTCGGCGAGTCCGAACGTTCTTCGTAAGATACGCTATAGCCACCCCGAACCCCGAGTCGGAAAAATCTGTTACGCTGCGACGATCCTCCGTACGAGGTGACGGCGAGGAGCCCTACGAGGAGACATCACATCGGTGAGGTTGCCCGCAGTAATTAATATCGAGATGTAAAGCCACGACGCCGCCCTCCGGTGTACGTTCTCGTCCGGGAAAAACGTTGTAACATCGCGACGCTTACGGTCCCTTGAGACCGCGTATCGAATGGCGATCGACAGCGAGAGCGAAGGGCCTCAGGATGGTATCGTGGCCGCGGGTGTGAGATAAAGACGCGATTGCGAGCCTCTGGAGATCGCGATAGATTCGAGGCGAAATCCGTTAACGCGAGTCCGTGTCGTGTAATGTCCGCGCCCGTGATTGTGTCTCGCGCTACCCGTGTTCCCGGCGTATCAAATTACCAAACATCGCTCTTGTGGAATTTCGTATGCGTCGGCACGTCAATCGCGTTAATCGGCCGCTTGTGAGGAGCTAATTGCCTTAGAAAATCGTGCGTGTTAGGGTAGTTATGTTCGGATGCGTTTTTCAGTGATTGCGTGTGAGACGTAGTGCTAGCAGGAGAGCGTTATTCGCGTGAGTTACTCCGTTCTCGCAATAGGCTCCGTGCCGTCGGGATTGCGTGTGATTATTACTCGCGGTAATTCCGCTTATTGTTAGTTTTCCTGGCGTTTGTTCCAGAATTCCGCGCTATTTCGAGTATCTCGGTGTATTATTCTGCGCAGTACGCAAATCACCGAAGACCGAGTAGTGTATTTCCCCGAATGACTTGCGTTAGGCTTAAGATAATTGGCGACATAATTCTCGCGCGACTCCCGGCGTTGCGTTCACGCAATCCGAGCGTGAGGTATCGTCCTTTCGCGATCTGTCCTGCGAGATCTTATTTTCTATTTCCGTGATTATTTCGTGTTTACCGTCAATGTTCTATATTACTTGTAAGTTTCGCCATACTGTATCTCTCGGAGATAATCGCAGCGCCTTCTGCGCGTTATTATACGCAACGCAGTACTTTGTTTATTCTGGTGTCCGCGCTATCATTATTTCTTTTTGTTTCATTTCTGACGCTCGCGCGACTGATTATATGATTTGCCTGACCGACCAAAGCCGAATCGGCCTTTATTGTTTCACGCGCAAATTCCTACCGAATAAATGTTATTTTGATTTGTTAATTGCTTGAGTTCGTGGCCTTATTTATGGCGTGTCACCCCGCCGAATATCGCGCCGCCCTCCATCACCCCCGCCCCAGCCCTTAGGTCGAGCTAGCCGATTCCTCGCACATCCGCACGTCTCGCTTTGCGTCTCGTTTTGGTTTTCGTTTGCGATTTCGCGGACGCGCGTTGACGCGTCTGGCGCCCAACGGTAAATTCGTTTCGCAAAGTGTCGGAGGTGCGAGGGAATCGTCGGAGAGGCCCGTCATCCCGCTCTCCTTACTCCTTTTGATCCGGCACACGTCCCGGAGCGGTCCGGGAGTGAAAAAGTCGTGACAGAATATATGTATAAATATCTCATCAATTATATTCCGCGAAAAATTAAAATTTATAATGTTTGTTGAAGTATCGAATTTAATTTTTGGTTCAGTTTGCCTATCTAGTTCGTTATTTTGTTTTGGTTCGAACGAAGGTAGATCGCGCTCGCAAAATGATGTGTCTGATAGGCTACGTTCGGGGAGCGCGCTATTAGCGCTATTACATCATTCTATCTTTATCGCTCATCAGGTATAAAACAAGGTTAGAAAAAGCAAATAGCGCTAAATAACGCGCTCCCCGAACGCAGCCTTAGTCTCCATTTGAAATACACGTTGTACGCACGCATAAAATCACGCCTCGTAATTTACCCGAAAGATCCTTAAACCTCCAACTTATGGGCCCAAAGAAATGGGTAAAAATAAGCGAAAATAACGCAAGTGAAGTGAACACGCGTCAGAAATTTTTTTCGCGAATGCGTACCGAGAGTATCAGCGAATGGCAAATAAAAGCTGACTCTAATGCTGGGTCTACAATGCGAGTCGTAAAGTCGTGAGTCGTAAAAATTGACCAATCACAATCGAATTTGAGGAGAATAATCGACTGTGATTGGTCAATTCTTACGACTCACGACTTTACGACTCGCATTGTAAAGACTATTTCTCGAAGTGTACCGTACAGTTCAGAATACAATACCATGGCAAATCAGGCATCACTGGCGGCCCTTCAGATAGATAGATTGCAAGGGCGCAGTAAATTCAATTCATGAAAATTTGCGATGCAGGCATATCTCGAGTATGAAGACTTGTGGGGATGCGTGACCACGCAAGGTCGAAGATCATACTCTCAGTTGATCCAATAAACTACATACATATTCAAAATAGTACGATTCCCAAGCAAGCATGGGATAATCTCGAAGCCGCGTTCGAGGATTTAAGGTTGACTCGAAGAGTTGGATTGCTCAGAACTTTAGTCACAACGCAATTGCAAAACTGTGAGTCAACCGAAGAATATGTGAATAAAATAATGACAACAGCGCATAAATTCAACGAGCTCAAATTTGAAGTAAAGGATGAGTGGATTGGCACTCTCCTATTGGCCGGTCTTCCAGAGGAATACAGGCCGATGATAATGGGCCTGGAAAGTTCTGGAATTCCTATATCAGCGGACTCCATAAAAACTAAGCTACTTCAAGATGTAAAACACAACACGGAAACGAAACATACAGACGGTGATTCGGCATTTCGTGCTAAGAAGACAAACAAGTCACGTGGTGTTTGTTGCTATGCCTGTAATAAACACGGTCATTTCGCCAAGGACTGCAGAACTAGCGAGAAAAATAAACAGAACAGCGCAAATAATAAGTATAAATCCGAAAGTGCGAAGTATACGACAAACTTGAGTGTGATAAAGTGTTTATCTCAGTTAATAAACATTCAAAAAACAGTAAAGACTAGTACACATTGATTCGGGCGCGACGAGACACATGAGCTGTAGACGCGATTGGTTCACGGATATAAGTGAGAGTTTCAGAAATGAAATCGAGATCGCGGACGGTAGAAAAATTTTATCATGCAAAAAAGATGATATAAACACCTCGATTGTGGTAAAAAACAAAATAGATGAAATAAAAATAAAGGATGTGCTACACGTGCCAGAGCTTGGTGCAAACCTGTTATCGGTCAGTCAGTTAACTGACAGGGGACTAACCGTGAAGTTCAAGGACGACAAGTGCTTCATATTAGGGAGAGATAACAGGATCATGGCTACAGCATCCAAGTACAGAGGGCTCTACAAGTTAAATACGCAAATTGACAAGGCATTTGAAGCAATCATTCCAAGCAACGCGAGACTATGGCACGAACGATTAGGCCATCTTAATCGCAAGGCAATGGCGCTGCTAAACAAGGGTCTGGTGACTGGATATGACTTGCAAGATATAGACCAAGAAGTTTGTGTCACATGCATTAAAGGTAAACAACATAAATTACCATACACACACAAAGGTAGGAGAGCTACGAAAGTTCTCGAGTTAATACACACAGATTTATGCGGCCCCATGGAGACAACATCTATGGGAGGAGCCAAATATTTTTTAACTTTCATTGATGATTTTTCCAGAAGAGCCACTGTTTACTTTTTAAAAAGTAAAGAAGAAATACCCGAGTATTTCGAAATTTTCAAAAACTTCGCAGAGAATCAGCTAGAAAAAAGGATCAAAACAATTAGGTCCGACAACGGAAGGGAATATATTAACAACAAACTCAAAAAAAAATTACAAGAATCTGGCATAAGGCATCAGACAACGGTACCCTACACGCCACAACAAAATGGTGTTGCAGAGCGGTACAATCGAACAGTCGTAGAAAAAGCCAGAAGCATGCTGATAAGTACAGACCTTCCAACTCGTCTCTGGGCGGAAGCAACGTCAACGGCGGTATATTTACTCAACAGGTTGCCTACAGCAGCATTGAAGTCCAAAACGCCTGAAGAAGCATGGTGTGGAGTGAAACCTGACGTATCACACCTCCGCGTATTTGGAAGTAAAACAATGGCACACATCCCAAAAGAAAAGAGAAAGAAGTGGGACGCCAAGTCAACCGAATGCATTATGTTAGGATATTGTGAAGACTCCAAGGCCTATAGATTGTTGAAAAGCGGGACAAGCGAGATAATCAAGGCCCGTGATGTAACTTTTATTGAGCCACACAAACAAGCTCCCTCAATGAAGCCGAAGCAAATTCAACGGAATCTATCAGGAGGCAACATGGAAGAAAAACAACATGAAGATACTTCAGATAACGAATCAATAATTTCAGTTTCGTCTGAGAGCTCATCTGCAATGCAAGAAGATTTCAAAAATTATGAACAGGCTCAGGAAGAAATTTATCCATAAGATCAGGCAGACATTCTTCAGCAAAAAAAAGGAAGAACCCCCACCGCAAGTTCAAGAAAAGACTTTACCAAAGCCATCAAGCCAAAATGACAAGAAGCGAAAGAGACAAAGAACAAAGTCAACGGATACGAAAACAGTCACACCGCGAAGATCCGCTCGAATAAAAAAGGCTAGACAGTTAGACGACCAAGCCACATATCTCACGTACGCTGAGGAATCCACAGATCCGTCCTCCTTGAAGGAAGCGCTGGAGGACGAGAATGGAATAGAATGGAGAAAGGCGATAGAGAAAGAGATAAAAAGTCTACGAGAAAACAATACATGGACATTGGTCGACTTGCGACAAGGAAGAAGGGTAATCAGTACCAAATGTATTTAAATGTATTTAAAAGAAAATATGATGAGAATGGAAATATGGAGCGATACAAGGCACGCTTGGTAGCAAAAGGATGCTCCCAAAAATATGGACAAGAATTCGATGAAACGTACGCACCAGTGGCCAGGCTCGCTTCAATTAGATTGTTACTACCATTAGCAGCAAAAAAAGGATCTTCACGTGGATCATCTGGACGTGGACACCGCTTTTCTAAATGGAGAACTCGAAGAAAAAGTCTACATCAAACAACCAGAAGGTTTTGTCGACGTTAATCATCTTAACAAAGTATGTAAACTTCAAAAGGCGATATATGGCCAAGCAAGGCAGTCGTGCCTGGAATATCAAACTAACTGATACGCTCAAGCGAATGGGATTTGTACAGTCAAAAGCTGTTCAATGTGTCTTCTACAGGAAAGGAAACACGATTATATACATCATCATATATGTTGACGACATATTGATCATCAGCGAAGACAGAAATGAAATGAAAAAGGTCAAGAACGAATTGAACAAAAGATTCAAGATCAAAGACTTAGGATCAATCAAGTATTTCCTAGGCATGCACGTTCATCGCAACAGAAGTCAAAGGAAACTATGGATAAAGCAGCGACATTATATAGAAACAATTCTCTCAAGATTCTACATGGCTGAATGTAATCCAGTATCGACACCGTTCGACGTGAGTCAGCAGTTGATCAAAGAAGAAGACTCTAGGACCAATGAAGACAGGATGAAAATGAAGAAGATCCCGTACAGACAAGCGATTGGATCGCTTCTATATTTGAGTCAAACGACTAGACCGGACATCAGTTTCGCAGTAGGCGTTTTAAGCAGATTCACAAGGGATCCGGCCAAAAATCATTGGATGTCTGTGAAGAGAATTTTTAGGTACCTCAAAGGAACGGTAATTAAACACATCAATTTGCTACGGATTTAAAGAAGCAAACTTGGAAATGTTTTGTAATTCCGACTGGGGCAACCAGCTAAACGAAAGACATTCAATCACAGGCTACTTACTACGATTCAATGGTGGACCAATATCATGGAATTCGAAGAAGCAAACTACGCGATTGCTCTTTCGACGACAGAGGTAGAGTACATGTCGTTGTCCTCCGCCTGTCAAGAAATTCTTTGGATAAGGAATCTATTTCAAGATGTGTCAAGGGAATATGTCGCTACTCCAACCAGGGTTCTATGTGATAACAGAGGAAGCATAGACCTTGCTAAAACAGCTGCATATCGCCCAAGGACAAAGCACATTGACGTAAGGCATCACTTCATCAGGGAGCACGTTCAACGAAAGGACGTAACCATTCAACATATAGATACCGGTGGAATGATTGCCGACGCGTTAATCAAGGAACTTCCTAAAGAAAGACTAAGACAGTGTGCAATTGAAATGGGTTTAATTGTTTTTGTTTGTTAAGAGACATTAAATTCTAAAGGGGATGTTGAATTATTGAATTTAATTTTTGGTTCAGTTTGCCTATCTAGTTCGTTATTTTGTTTTGGTTTGGACGAAGGTAGATCGCGCTCGCAAGCACTCCCTTCTATGATGTGTCTGTTAGTCTCCATTTGAAATACACGTTGTACGCACGCATAAAGTCACGCCTCGTAATTTACCCAAAAGATCCTTAAACCTCCAACAATGTTGACGAAATAAAAAAAATAATGGTAAAACCGACCGCAAAAATACGAAAATGCGTCCATGCCGTACGCATCTTGAAAATGTATCAAGTAAGATAAGTAGGGGAGACCGAGGCTAAACCGTCAGTTTCTTTTTGATGCCGATTTTTAACAACAAAATAAATAATTTTAGTTAAATGTGGTGTTCACTGTAAAGAGTGAACCTTTAGCTACAAAATTTATATAGGAAATTTTTGTCTACGTTGCTTTGTTTAACCGGTGTAGAACAAAAACGACAACAGTGGAAAAATTGAAATCTCAAAAATGCCGGGGTATAACCGTCACCCCCTCGGGGGCAAATCCGTCACACTGCATTTTCAATATACGTACATCTAATCCTGAAAAATGATAGGATACATTTTAATAATTGTTTTTTAAGAGAAAAATGTAAAAATTTATTTAAAATTTTTATGCGAAACATTATTAAAAAATAATTGTTTTACCTATTCCATAAAACATTTTAGGCACGTGAATACAGATCCTGACAAGCGCACGCATGTGTTGTGTGCCCTACGCTCGCACGCAATGCACTGTTTCCCATATGCTCTGTTTATTGTCAACTTCTCTGAGCACACGCAACACGTATTATCCAAATCTTCGTCAGAATCCGACTGCTGCTGCTTCCTTGATTTCGATTTACGCCCACTGCTCGTCGAAGGCTGCGGTTCTATTTGTGTGGCATTTTTTTGGGGCCAGCTGCGTAAGCGCTCATTTTATCTTTTCTCACCGCAAGAACTGCCTTCTTGAGTTGCTCCTTGTCGACGGGAGTCGTTTTGCGACGATACGTGCATACCATTTCCCTTCTATACAAATTGACGCACGTGCAAGGGAAGACAGAATCGTATGCTCGATGGAAACCTAACCTGAAATCGCCGTGAGCTGAAGTCGTGGAGTGTATGAAGTTAGCCCCCCTTTTTTTGAAATTCATATTTTTGAAAGTTGTTCCAGGTTGTTCTGACTTTGTACTACATTGTTCCAAAACGATATTCCTTAATTCCAAACAGTTTTTTAATAAAATAAAAAAAACGATTTTTTTGGCTGGCCCCCCTTTTTTCGAAAATCGAAATTTTTTTTATCGCTACAGATTGTTCTAGTTGTTCCAAATATTGTTCCAAAAGGACAGATCCTTAAATCAAACCGAAAATCCAGAAGATAAAAAAAACTATTTTCCGTTGGCCCCCCTTTTTTCAAAAATTGAAAATTTTTTTATCGCTACAGATTGTTCTAGTTGTTCCAAACATTGTTCCAAAGTATTAATTCGATTAGTTAAAAAAACTTTAAGAGATATTGAAAAAAGAAAAAATTTTAAAATAACAGTTTTTAGCCATTTATTCGTAAACAAAATGATTTACAAAACTGTCGATCTAGAATATATTTCAAACCGCTTAGAACAACTCAGAACGAAATTTTTAAGCCCAAAACAAGAACCTAAAGGGTACTTTACTCTTCATCGGAAATATTATTTTTTGATTTTCTTCGTTAAAAATCTTGTTCCAGGCTTCCCGCTTTAAAACTATCGTGTTCTCCACTGGAGCAACTCAGAACAAAATTTTTAAGACTAGAACAAGAGCCTAAAGGGTACTTTACTCTTCATCGGAAATATTATTTTTTGATTTTCTTCGTTAAAAATCTTGTTCCAGGCTTCCCGCTTTAAAACTATCGTGTTCTCCACTGGAGCAACTCAGAACAAAATTTTTAAGACTAGAACAAGAGCCTAAAGGGTACTTTACTCTTCATCGGAAATATTATTTTTTAATTTTCTTTGTTAAAAATCTTGTTCCTAGCTTCTCGCTTTAAAACTATCGTGTTCTCCACTCGAAAAACTCAGAACAAAATTTTTGAGACCAGAACAAGAACCTAACGGGTACTTTACTCTTCATCGGAAATATTATTTTTTAATTTTCTTTGTTAAAAATCTTGTTCCAGGCTTCCCGCTTTAAAACTGTCGTGTTCTCCACTGGAAGAACTCAGAACAAAATTTTTGAGACCAGAACAAGAGCCTAAAGGGTACTTTACTCTTCATCGGAAATATTATTTTTTAATTTTCTTCGTTAAAAATCTTGTTCCTAGCTTCCCGTTTTAAAACTATCGTGTTCTCCACTGGAACAACTGAGAACAAAATTTTTAAGACCAAAACAAGAACCTAAAGGGTACTTTACTCTTCATCGGAAATATTATTTTTTTATTTTCTTCGTTAAAAATCTTGTTCCAGGCTTCCCGCTTTAAAACTATCGTGTTCTCCACTGGAACAACTCAGAACAAAATTTTTAAGACCAGAACAAGAGCCTAAAGGGTACTTTACTCTTCATTGGAAAAATTATTTTTCGATTTTCCTCGGTAAAAATCTTGTTCCAGGCTTCCCGCTTTAAAACTATCGTGTTCTCCACTGGAAAAACTCAGAACAAAATTTTTGAGACCAGAACAAGAACCTAAAGGGTACTTTACTCTTCATCGAAAATATTATTTTTTAATTTTTTTCGTTAAAAATCGTGTTCCAGGCTTCCCGCTTTAAAACTATCGTGTTCTCCACTGAAACAACTGAGAACAAAATTTTTAAGACCAAAACAAGAACCTAAAGGGTACATTACTCTTCATCGAAAATATTATTTTTTAATTTTTTTTGTTAAAAATCTTGTTCCAGGCTTCCCGCTTTAAAACTATCGTGTTCTCCACTGGAAGAACTCAGAACAAAATTTTTGAGACCAGAACAAGAGCCTAAAGGGTACTTTACTCTTCATCGGAAATATTATTTTTTAATTTTCTTCGTTAAAAATCTTGTTCCTAGCTTCCCGTTTTAAAACTATCGTGTTCTCCACTGGAACAACTCAGAACAAAATTTTTGAGACCAGGACAAGAACCTAAAGGGTACTTTACAAGATTTTTACCGAAGAAAATCGAAAAATAATATTTCCGATGAAGAGTAAAGTACCCTTTAGGCTCTTGTTCTGGTCTTAAAAATTTTGTCCTGAGTTGTTCCAGTGGAGAACACAATAGTTTTAAAGCGGGAAGCTAAGAACAAGATTGTTAACGAAGAAAATTAAAAAATAATATTTTCGATGAAGAGTAAAGTACCCTTTAGGCTCTTGTTCTGGTCTTAAAAATTTTGTTCTGAGTTGCTCCAGTGGAGAACACGATAGTTTTAAAGCGGGAAGCCTGGAACAAGATTTTTAACGAAGAAAATAAAGAAATAATATTTCCGATGAAGAGTAAAGTACCCTTTAGGTTCTTGTTTTGGTCTTAAAAATTTTGTTCTCAGTTGTTCCAGTGGAGAACACGATAGTTTTAAAGCGGGAAGCCTGGAACACGATTTTTAACGAAAAAAATTAAAAAATAATATTTTCGATGAAGAGTAAAGTACCCTTTAGGTTCTTGTTCTGGTCTCAAAAATTTTGTTCTGAGTTTTTCCAGTGGAGAACACGATAGTTTTAAAGCGGGAAGCCTGGAACAAGATTTTTACCGAGGAAAATCGAAAAATAATTTTTCCAATGAAGAGTAAAGTACCCTTTAGGCTCTTGTTCTGGTCTTAAAAATTTTGTTCTGAGTTGTTCCAGTGGAGAACACGATAGTTTTAAAGCGGGAAGCCTGGAACAAGATTTTTAACGAAGAAAATAAAAAAATAATATTTCCGATGAAGAGTAAAGTACCCTTTAGGTTCTTGTTCTGGTCTCAAAAATTTTGTTCTGAGTTCTTCCAGTGGAGAACACGACAGTTTTAAAGCGGGAAGCCTGGAACAAGATTTTTAACAAAAAAAATTAAAAAATAATATTTTCGATGAAGAGTAAAGTACCCGTTAGGTTCTTGTTCTGGTCTCAAAAATTTTGTTCTGAGTTTTTCGAGTGGAGAACACGATAGTTTTAAAGCGGGAAGCTAGGAACAAGATTTTTAACAAAGAAAATTAAAAAATAATATTTCCGATGAAGAGTAAAGTACCCTTTAGGCTCTTGTTCTAGTCTTAAAAATTTTGTTCTGAGTTGCTCCAGTGGAGAACACGATAGTTTTAAAGCGGGAAGCCTGGAACAAGATTTTTAACGAAGAAAATCAAAAAATAATATTTCCGATGAAGAGTAAAGTACCCTTTAGGTTCTTGTTTTGGGCTTAAAAATTTCGTTCTGAGTTGTTCTAAGCGGTTTGAAATATATTCTAGATCGACAGTTTTGTAAATCATTTTGTTTACGAATAAATGGCTAAAAACTGTTATTTTAAAATTTTTTCTTTTTTCATTATCTCTTAAAGTTTTTTTAACTAATCGAATTAATACTTTGGAACAATGTTTGGAACAACTAGAACAATCTGTAGCGATAAAAAAATTTTCAATTTTTGAAAAAAGGGGGGCCAACGGAAAATAGTTTTTTTTATCTTCTGGATTTTCGGTTTGATTTAAGGATCTGTCCTTTTGGAACAATATTTGGAACAATTAGAACAATCTGTAGCGATAAAAAAATTTCGATTTTCGAAAAAAGGGGGGCCAGCCAAAAAAATCGTTTTTTTTATTTTATTAAAAAACTGTTTGGAATTAAGGAATATCGTTTTGGAACAATGTAGTACAAAGTCAGAACAACCTGGAACAACTTTCAAAAATATGAATTTCAAAAAAAGGGGGGCTAACTTCATACACTCGAAGTCGTGCGCCCGGCGCGCCAGCCACAGTGACGAGACTTACAGACTTGCCCCGGGTACTTACTGACGGATTAGCCTCAAACACAAGTTTCAGGTTTGAAACTTCCACGAAATATTAGACATCAACGATAATGAAAAAACTACACTGGATTTGTGTTCAGCATGCATAACTCTTTATAATCACGTACCTCGAGATTTGGAGAGCTAATATTATTGCAGATATTACAAAATTTTCACGCGCAAAAAATTTCACTTTCACCTTCCGAAAACACGTTTGCCCTCGTAAAAATCATAACACGGCAGGTAACCTGCCGAAACTCTATTTTTGATATAATACAGGGTGTATCATTTTAAGTGATTCAGCTGAATATCTCTTAAAGTAAAAGAGATTGGAAAAATTGTTTCAGACAAAAGTTGTTTGGTTCAAAGGGGGACATAAGATGATGTCATTGGTTTGACCATGGATGGTCGTTTAAAGCTCACGTGAACGACACTTTTAATTTCTTAAGTGGAAACCCCTACTTTTTATTACATATTTTTGTAGCTAATCTCGAGAGCTTTTCAAAACACTATAATAAAGTTTTTTTTTAACTTTTGAAATTATGAGGTTTGAAAGTTCTAGTATTTTGACATAAAATACAAAATATCTTGTAAAACATTAATTTTTCGGTAATGTTACCTTAATACTTATATGCACAGAATAATGAGACGAATCAATTGGTATGAAAAAAAGACATAATTGCTTTCAAGAAAAAGTATGTTTTGAAAAACTCTCGAGATTAGCTACAAGAATATGCATTGAAAAATAGGGGTTTCCATTTAAAAAATTAAAGGTGTTGTTCACGTGAGCTTTAAACGACCATCCATGGTCAAACCAATGACACCATCTTATGTCCCCCTTCGAACCAAACAACTTTTGTCTAAAACAATTTTTCCAATCTCTTTTACTTTAAGAGATATTCAACTGAATCACTTAAAATGATACACCCTCCCTGTATAGTTATATACATTATTGCAAATATGAATAATTGTACTATACAATCAATTTTAAAATAATTTGAAATTTTTCAGTGTTTTACGACAGAATATTAGAATCTCACGTCATATTACTTGACTTTATCTATCATAAAGTCAATTTTTCAATCAAAAATAGATGGATATTAGGCTACAAAAAATTAGGGTTAAATCGATGCTTGGTTAGAATAAATTCTAGTAATAAATAACAATTATCACCTTTTCTATAAAATAAAATGCATAATAAGATAAAAATATTTCTTTATCTTTTTTATTCATATGTATTTATGCATACTACACGCTTGTCTTTATATATGCATACTAAAATTCTAAATATATAGATATATATGCTTCTTTGCATCGATATATATAATATTTAATCTTGGATAAATATATGTAAAAGAATATAACACACATCCTATAAACTAATTTATAATCTGTCCCTATTTACAACATATTGTTTTTAATATCTAACACAATATCTTACTTATTTTTTACTCAAAGTAGAATTAATCTATGTAACAAAAGTAGGAAAATTTAATTTCTTATGTATTTTAAAATTTTATTCAAAAGTTATTTCAAGAGACACGGTAGTGTCTCGCTATTCGCCCAACGTACGCGGACTAGCTCGGACGTGTTTTGCGTGTAGACACGGACGACACGTTTTTAAAGTATTGCGACTGATATTGTCTGCTTGCAATTGCCTTTTGGACTTCGCCATTCAACCTGATTCAGACTTTGTTAACAAACAGGGGCAAATGCTGGTCATATTGATCTCGTATTAGAGGCAGGAGCCAATACAAATATAAGAAGAAGAAGAAGAAGGTAGTGTCTCGCGCCAAGTACACGCGAAGAGAGACCGCACCGTGATTCTTTTACGCGACGCGACGAGTTGCAAGTACTCAAGATTTTGAGATCTCGATAATGACTTAACGGATCAAGTTCTGAGTAAGCTCAATCGATAGCTTGGAGTCGATTTATATAATAAAAGTGTTTTTATTTTTTCTCTACGTGCCCTACGAGCGGAGATATTACGATGCAAAGTCCAAAATGTAAATATTTCGATTAAGATACGTCGTTATTATCGTCGTCGCCGTGTCCCTTTCACTTTTTCGACACTATGCAGTGCTAATATCGCTTTTGATGATAAACCGTGCGCGCGTTATTATCGATCCAGCAGGTAAATCAAATCGATATGTATGACTTATGAAGGGCGGCAGTGTGGTCTAGTGGCGGTAGAGCGCCAGACTCGTAATCTGAGGAACCAGGTTCGAGTCCACTAGAACCATGTAAACATGGAATGTTTTTCCGAAGCTGCGCCCCTCCGCGTGCAAGATAGACTTTTGTGCGGAGCAAACTGGGCTCCGTCTTTCGGAAAGAGACGTTAACCCGTTGGTCCAAAGGGTTAAAGTAAGAGGAGAAAGGGTAGTAGTGTAAAGATTTGGGTAAAATTCCTTATAAAAACGCCTTGCAAACCCTGCGGGAATAAGCAATAAAGATAGTTTATGTATGACTTATGATTTATCGGCCAGGATAGAAAGATATCAAGAGACACGGTAGTGTCTCACGTCAAGTACACGCGAAGCGAGACCGTGTATCTTTACGCGATTGCGAGTATATTGTTACGCCCGTGCTGGACACTGAGTAGAGAAGTCGGGGAAAGCTGTGAAGCGCGCTCCTTGACAACGGGAGTTTGTTTATGGATTTATTGATTTTCTATCTGGCGGATTTTTGGAATCCGCACGCGTTCTGTTTTACGAGCTTGGAATAAACGCATTTCTTAAGTTCTTTTGAGTTCTCTTTCCTTTTGCGAGTTTCGCAAAATACGTGCGCGAGTGTGGAGTGCGGATAGTGTTACGGCGGCAAGCTTACTCGACGAGCGTAACATTTTGAGGGCTCGTCCGGGATACGAGGCGACGAACGCAGTATCCCGAACAAGATGACGACCACGCACACCCCGCCGAGGACCCGTTCGCAGGCCGCGGCGTCGGCAACAACGGAGGCGGGCGCGATCTATCCGCAGGATGCGAGGGCGACGGAGGCAGAGGCGGGTGCTTTCGAAGCTGTCTGCTTGGAGCTTCAGAAGCTGCGCCAGGAGCGGCGGCTGGAGCAGCAGGAGCAACAGCTTTTCCGCAGCAAGTTGGAGGCTCGCCTGAAGGAACGCGATGCTACGGTGGCACGTCTTCAGGAGCAACTCGCCGTACATCAGTTAAGTCCCTCCAATAATGTTTTTCGCGGCGGAATTTCGAATAAGGCGACGCGTGAGATAGGCGCGGGTGAGGGCGCGTGTGCGGGGCGCGCCGCGTGCGGAAATTCGGTCGAGCCGCTACATGTGATGGGCCCGGGCGAGGGCTCGTGTGCGGGGCGCACCGCGTGTGGAGGTTCGACTGAGACGGCGCTCGGTTATAAATTAAAGCCCGACACGTTCGACGGGACTGTTCCTCTGCGCGAATATTTAGCACAGTTCAATTTAATTGCGCAAGCGAATGGCTGAGTGGAATCTTCGAGAACCGTGGCTTTAGCCTCGAGCTTAAGAGGGAAAGCGCGTGCCGTATTGGATGGGGTAACCAAATTCGAGAGCCTTCGCTATTCTGAATTAGAGGCTAGGTTAGAGTTGCGTTTTGGCGAAGCGCATATGTCTCAAACGTTTTACACTCAGTTCACTAATCGGAGACAAAAACCTGGAAAAGATCTGTCCGTTTTGGGAGCGGATTTAGAACGTTTAGCGCGTTTAGTCTATTCGGAATGCTCGGCCGAGGTGCGAGATAAGATTGTGTGCGCCCAGTTTGTTGCGGCGCTTTCTGACGGTTTCGTAAAACAAACTCTTCAGTTAGAGGAATTAACTTCCTTGAGAGCCGCCATAGAGAGGGCCATGGCAATAAAAGTCATCCAAGCAAATAGTTTTTCGCGGAAATTTGAAAGTAGAGATCTCGGAAAAGGCAGAGCTGGGAACGAGTTTTGCAAATTTTAAGAAGAATTCGGGTTTCAGGACGAGATTCGGGCGTGAGGAAAAGGAGTGCTGGCAGTGCGGTGCCAAAAGGCACTTTCGGTCGGAATGCCCTTTTTTAACTACCGAAGAGAAGGGAAACTCGGAATAGCCGAGCTCAGCGGGGCATGTTCGGCTCAGGGGTGCAAAGGCCCTGCGAAATTAAGTAGCATAAGTAGCGGGTTAAGTGATTTTTGTTTTCGCGGCCGAGTTAATGGCCGGACTTGCGTCTTTAGAATAGATACGGGCTCCGATGTGTCGGTACTTAGGGAAGATTTGTTAGGTTCTTTGCAATCACCCACTCCTGTAGAGAGATATTTCTTGACCTATCTAACGGGAGAAACGGTTCCTGTAAAACATAGAGTGGTGGTTGGAATCGAAATAGGAAAATTTTCTTTGGATTTTCCGGTAATCATAGCGGCCATAAAAGACGAGTGTATTCTAGGAGCGGACTTTCTTTCAAAAATAGGGGTAGAAAACGTTTTCTCTTCGGTTTTTGAGGAAACGGTGTCAGAGAGTCAAGAAAACTTTTTCTGTTCCCGAATTTGTAGTTTTGATAGGGGGATTCCTTTTTTTCTTAAGGAATTCTTTGAAAAAAATTCCGAAACTCTCAACGCTTCTCAAAAGGAGCAGTTTGCTGAATTGGTGATCGAGTTTCAAGATGTCTTTTCGGAAAATGTGGTTGTAGGAAATTGCTCCGTCGTTGAGCATGTTATTAGGGTGGAAAATTCTTCTCCGATTAAACAGGCTTCTAGGCGAATTCCACTGCATATGCGAGAAGAAGTGGAAAAGATTTTAAACGAAATGAAACAACGTGGTGTCATCGAAGAATCTCATAGCGCCTGGGTTTCTCCAGCTGTTTTAGTAAAAAAGAAAGATGGAACGATTAGATTCTGTATCGATTTCAGGAAGCTCAATGCCATTACAGAAAAAAATTCTTATCCTATTCCCAGAGTAGATGATCTTTTTGATCGTTTATCCGGAAATTTCTGGTTCACCACCTTAGATTTAAAGAGCGGCTATTGGCAGGTGAAGCTTCGTCCTCAGGATAGGGAAAAAACGGCTTTCTCTATAGGAAATGGCTTATGGCAGTTTACTGTAATGCCATTTGGATTATGTAATGCTCCTGCTACTTTTGAGCGATTGATGGAGCAGGTTCTTCGTGAGATATTGAATAAGATCTGTATGGTTTATTTGGATGATGTCATTATCTATAGTAAAACTTTCGAAGGAATGCTGGCAAATTTAAGGGAAGTATTTCTTCGTTTACGGGGTGCAAATTTAAAACTCAATCCAAAAAAATGTACTTTCTTCGGGAGAGAAGTGAAATACTTAGGCCATGTCGTTTCAGAAAAAGGAATCTCCACTGATTTGGAGAAAATTAAAACCGTTCAAGAGTGGCCTATTCCTCAAAATAAGAAGCAAGTGCGAAGCTTCTTGGGACTCTGCTCTTATTATAAGAAATTTGTGAAGGGATTTTTTCTTATTGCTAAGCCATTATTTTCTTTAACTAAGAACCTTAGAAAATTTGTGTGGGATGGGCGTTGTCAAGAAGCTTTTGAGAAGCTTAAACAAAACTTAATTTCTCCTTCTATTTTAGCTTTCCCAATAGAAAAAGGGGAATTTATTCTTGATACTGACGCTTCAAATCACGGTTTGGGCGCGGTACTTTCTCAGATTCAGGATGGTAGGGAGAGGGTCTTAGCGTATTATAGTCGAGTTTTGAGCAAGTCTGAAAGAAACTATTGCGTAACTCGTCGGGAGCTGTTAGCTTTGGTGGAGGCTTTGAAGACCTTCCATCACTATTTATATGGACGTGAATTCTCGGTTAGAACGGATCATATTTCGTTACGCTGGTTGATGTCTTTTAAAAATCTAGAAGGGCAGTTAGCACGTTGGATGGAACGCCTACAACAATTTAATTTCTTAGTCAAGCACTGAGCAGGAAAGGTGCATGCAAACGCTGACGCGTTGTCTAGGCGTCCATGTGCGGAAGGAAACTGCAGATATTGTGATAAAGTGGAGATAAGGGAAGAAAGTATTGTAAGGGGACATGTTAGAAGAATAATCTTCAAAGAAATTGAATCTGCGGACTGGAAAAGAATGCAATTGGAGGACCCTTCAATTGTAGGAATTTATCGTGGAAAAAAGGAGAATAGGCGGCCTCTTCGTCAAAAAATAGCTCAGAGAGATTCGATTGCTAAGGACTATTGGCTCCAATGGGATTCCCTGGTGATTAAAGACGGGATTTTGTGTAGGAAATGGGAGTCTCCAAATTTATGTTTCGTTGTTTTTCAAACTATAGTTCCTCGAAAAATGATTTCGCGAATTTTAGAAGAAGCTCATGATTCTTCCACAGGTGGCCATTTTGGTGTCAATAAGACCTTAGAGAAGATCCGGAAACATTTTTATTGGGCTTTCTGTAAGCAGGATGTCGAACATTGGTGTAGGACTTGTAAAGTTTGCGTTTCAAAGAGAGGGCCATCTGATAAAGGAAAATCTTCTATGCAAATTTACAATGTCAGGGCGCCTTTTAAAAGAATTCAAATGGATGTTCTTGGTCCTCTTCCAACTTCTTCTTCGGGAAATAAATATCTGTTGGTGGTTACGGACTGTTTCACAAAATGGGTGGAAGCTTTTCCACTTGGAAATATTAGGGCTAAAACGATTGCGGAAGTTTTCTTGAGTCAAGTGGTTTCCAGATACGGCATTCCTTCGGAATTACATACTGACTAAAGAAGAAATTTTGAATCTCGATTATTCTTGAAACTAACTCAGTTATTGGGAATTAAAAAAACAAGAACTACTCCATTTCACCCTCAATCCAATGGTCAGGTGGAACGTCAACATCAGACGTTGTTGAATTATCTGGCAAAGTTTGTTGCTGAAAATCAACGAGATTGGGATTGTTGGATTCCATTAGGGTTGTTGGCGTATAGGTCTTCTAAACATGAAACTACTGGTTTTACTCCTTTTGAATTGCATTTAGGTCGGGAGTTAAGATTACCCTTGGATCTACTTTGCGGACATCCTCCTGGTTCTGAAACTATTCCTTCGGAAAGAGAATATTTCCGTCATTTAAAAGGAAAAATGGATCTCATTCATAACATTTGTATGTCAACGTATGGGAATTAAGTCTCAAAAAGCCAAGGCACTTTATGATCGGAAGGATAGACAATTATGCTATGAGCCTGGGCAAAAAGTCTGGTTATTTAATCCTCGAAGAAAAATAGGAATAACTCCTAAGTTACAAAGTAATTGGGAAGGTCCTTTTAAAGTCGTTAAAAGAATAAATGATGTAGTTTATTGCATTCGTAGGTCTAAACGGCATAAGAACAAAGTCGTTTATTTAGATAGATTAGCTACTTTTTATGAGAGGTAATTCCTTTCGAATCACGATTTTCATCCGGAGCGCGAAGCCCGAAAAATTTTAATTCATTTAATTAGTTTTTTTAAGAAAAAGATATTTTTCTTTTGTTGTTACTTTCAGCTACTTCTCCGGGAAGATGGTGCCGAACAACATCAGGCGAAGATATTAGCTGAAAGAAGACCGCCTTGCCCACGATTTTTGATCGTGGTTTTTCCGTGGGACTTAGGGCAAATGCCAAGGCGGGGACTGGGGAGTCTTGCGAGACGCAGGGTCCACGAAAGCTTCCCCCTCCAGTCCGAAGACTCTCAAGAGGATAGCGCTGGTAGCAGAAGGAAACCCGACGTTGAAGAGGTTCACACGTGGAAAGAAGCGTTTTTGGATTGAGGGAAGAAACGAAGCTCGTTAACTCGCAGCTTAGCTCGAGGTAGAGCAGAAAGCGTTTCAAGTTCCCGGAAATCTAAGAGAAAGAAACTGCTTGTAACTTTCCTCTAGTTGTCGGGACGACAACTTAAGAAGAGGGGGACAATGTTACGCCCGTGCTGGACACTGAGTAGAGAAGTCGGGGAAAGCTGTGAAGCGCGCTCCTTGACAACGGGAGTTTGTTTATGGATTTATTGATTTTCTGTTTGGCGGATTTTTGGAATCCGCACGCGTTCTGTTTTACGAGCTCGGAATAAACGCATTTCTTAAGTTTTTTTTAGTTCTCTTTCCTTTTGCGAGTTTCGCAAAATACGTGCGCGAGTGTGGAGTGCGCGATAGTGTTACGGTGGCGAGCTTACTCGACGAGCGTAACAATATTATCAACCTAGCAAGTAAATCCATTCGAGTCGATATATCGATATATGTACATGTGCGTACTGCGCTCAGTGTTTCTGCCGCGCGGTTGCCGCGCGATCGCTGCCGCGCGTTAACGTTTGCACGATCCGCGCGCTGTCGCGAAGCGAGGTGCGACAATGAGATTGAGAGATAGGGACGGCCGTGGAAGAGGTCAAGATGAGGGTGGGTGGAGTGAAGGGGGAGGCGGCCAGCATGACCAGTGAGGTCGCCGCGGTGAACGCTCTCACCGACTCCATTCTCGTGGATTTCGCGGAATTCGCGACAGGAAAGGGATGGGCGGACCCACCGAACAACGACCAGCCCCCTGGCGGGCCCACTGAGAAGGAAGCCGCTCCGGCGACCTTGGAAAGAGAAGCGGTGGAGGGCTCCATGGAAACGGACTAGGTAGTCTATATCTCTAGGGGTCCTTCAGGCGAACCTAAACCACGCCCGCACGGCCCAGGATCTGTTCATCCACACGATGGCAGAGCGCGGGTATGGTTTGGGGACAGTGGCGGAGCTCTACAGGGTCCCAGCAGCCCACCCTTGTTAAGCCAAAGACCGTAGCGGCTCCGCCGCTATCACATGAAGAGCGCTGCCACGGGCCTGGAGTCCGGACCGTCCCTCCGGCAGTGCTTACCCGCCGCCGAGCCGCGGAAAAAACGCGGCGGAAATAAGCCCTAGAAAAGTTGGACCAGGACCGCCACCAGGCGGCGTTCCCGGTTGTTACGTGGGAGAGGATGAGGGGCGACGCAGCTGTCGGGGGGATTGGGAACGTGGACGCGGAGGCGGATCGACTGGTAGAGGCCGCGTCGCGAGCATGCGACGTGGCAATGCTCTCTTCTCCCCCGACGCGCCGCGGAAAAGAACTGGTGGACGGACGGGATCGCCAAATTTCGGCGCTCGTCCTTCCACGCGTATAAATGTTGGCTCAGGGCACGCGCTGGACGCGGTGCCCTGGACGAGAGAGAGACGGGGGAGACCTGGCGTGCTGCCCGCCAGGATCTCTCCCAAGCCATCTTCGCTGGCAAGGAAAAGTCCTAGAAGGAGCTTCTTACTACGTTGTCGGAGGATCCGTGGGGGCGTCCGTATAAGCTTGTCTTGGACAAGCTCAAGCCATGGACGCCCCCGCTGACGGAATCACCAGACCCCCAATTTGTCGACGAGGTGGTTGAAACACTGTTCCCCGCCGACAGAGAAGGAGAGGTCCTCTTTCCGGAGATTAGTCTTCCGGAATAGAACGAGGACCTGGGGGTCAGTGAAGAGGAAGTGGCGAGGGCCATCCGCGCCGTCAAGAGGCGGAAAGCCCCTGGCCCCTGGCCCCGACGGGATTCCAGGTAAGGTTGTAGCCGGACGATGCTACTTGAGAGCACGATTCACGCGATATTTGTTCCTGTCAAACGGTCGCCACTCGCGCGGTTTGACCTACTATTACCGAGAAGATTTCCTAAGGATGTCGTCTCGATTATTAACAATACTCTAATATTCTTCTTTTGTTTCAGGTTCCTGCCCCGGATGAATCATCGCCGCTGCTGTACTTCCCCGGATCCTCGCCTTATCGCATACCGGATTGCCGCTGGACAACGATGGATCATCGCCGATAGGCAAGGTAAGTAGAAGGTAAGTATGTATAATTAAGGTAGCTCGAGCGTTGTCGTGAGTCAAAATAGAGCGCTCAAAAAAAATTTTTTTATTAATGTATTAAAAAATGTATATTTGGTATCACCTTGTTCCGTGCAATTTCTAGTCTCCAGAAATGTATAATAACACCATGTAATTAATCCCAGATACAGATAATTAATTAAAAACGAAGTGTCTTACACAGGGGTACCAACTTCACATTTGTCAAAACGACTGTAACAAAAATCTAAAAAATTGGGTGCAATATAGTCGTAAGTTTCTCAACTATCATAGGTTAAAAATACTTTCTGGAAGTTTTGGGTCATTAATTCTGTTTATTTTGACATTGGCGCCGACAGTGAAGTTAACTCGGGTCGTTTCGGCATTGTAACGGTTGCCCCCCCCCTCGACTCAAGAACCCGACGCGTACATAGTGTGCGAGGCAAACCAACACGCGGCGTTCAAAACAGATTACAAGGACAGTCGTTGGTGCCTCGATAGCGGGAGCACATCTCACGTGTGCCATAGCGAGGACACTTTTGTTGATGTCACGAACGTCGGGCATGCAAAATTAAATTTGGCTAGCAACGCTTCAGCGGATATTAAGGCAAGAGGAATCGTACAACTGAATATTTCAGATGGATCAGCAAATAGGACCGTCAACCTTAAAGAGACGCTTCTGGTACCAAATTTAAGGACAAATTTGATATCCGTGTCTAAGATAACGGATCGTGGAAACGAGGTCGTATTTCGAAAAGACGAAGCTATTGTGAGAGGCCCGGACGAATCAATTAAAATGGTGGCTGATCGTGTTGGAAACCTATATTACGTACGTGATGCAGATAGGAAGGCTCTAACAGCTTCAGAAGATGAGAATCAGAAAAGGCTGGCGCTGTGGCACAGATAAAGATGGGCCATTTGAATATTCGCGACCTTGTAGAGATGATGAAGAAAGAATTGGTTTCTGGCGTGAGTATCGGACGCACGAACAGCCTACCACCTTGCGATATGTGCATGAAAGGTAAGGTCACCTCATTAAGCTTTACTCCAAGCACTTCTCGAAGCATGAAGAGGCTAAATATCATTCACACTGATCTGTGCGGACCTATGAGAATCCAGTCGAAGGGAGGCGCATTGTATTTTGTTACATTCATCGATGACTGCACACGCTGGTGCGAGGTCTACTTTATCAAGCAGAAAAGCGACGTCTTCAATGTATTCGAGGAATTCAAGGCGTATGCTGAAAAACAAAATGAAGAGCGAATCAAACACCTGCAGAGCGACAAAGGTCGCGAATACTGCAATAGAGAGTTTGATACATTTCTAAAGGAGCAAGGAATTCAAAGGAGACTCACCGTCCCACACACGCCACAACAAAACGGGGTGGCTGAACGCAAAAATCGAACCGTTGTTGAAATGGCCCGTTGCATCTTGTTTCAGGGAAATTTACAAATGTCTTTTTGGGCAGAGGCAGTGCATGCCGCGAACTACATACGCAATCGGTGTGTATCCAGGAGCCTAGGAGGAAGAACACCGTACAAAAAATGGACGGGTAGAACAACGAACTTGAAACACCTTTGTGTCATTGGCACAAAAGCGTACGTTCTCGACAAAACTCCAGCGAAAGGAAAATTTGACGCGCGATCAAAGGAGAGCATTCTGGTCGGCTATTCAGAGATCACCAAAGGCTACAGAATATGGGTACCTTCTGACAACCGGGTGGTCACCGCTCGAGATGTAAGGTTCGACACGGAACTTGACATGGCTTACTCCAGCGAGAAGATCACTCTTGAGAACCTCTTAGAAGATGATTCAGACAGTGAACCAGAAGAACCTACAGCCGTTAACGAGATCGAATTTAAACCGAATGCGAACCCTCAAGAGTCTGACGTCGAAGATATTGGAGTGCGTAGGGCGCCCGGAAGACCGCGCATTATACGCACGGGGAGCCGCGGAAGGCCCCGAAAGGAGTTCCGATTGACGAGTGTAAAGAGCACTGATGGCGTCGATATAGGTCAAGAAGATCCTATGCTCGAGAGCAATTCTGAAGATGACGATGAAGTGCCGCCAAACAATGACGATGACGATAAAGAAGACGACGTCTTCCACGAAGCAAACTTTGTAGCTGCGACAACGAATATGACGGAAGTACAAATCCAGGAGGCCCTGGTCGGACCACAAACGTGCGAGTGGATGGATGCAATACTGAAGGAATTTAAAAGCATTCTCTATCGGAACACTTGGAAATTGGTTGAACGACCGCAAGGTCGGAATGTTGTTGGCTGTCGTATGGTACTAACGACAAAATTAAAGCCGGATGGAACACTAAGTCACCGAAAGGCTCGACTTGTCGCTCGCGGATTTTCGCAACGGCCTGGCATCGACTTTATGCAAACTTTTGCGCCAGTTGCGAGACTGGAATCAATGCGATTAATGATGGCACTGGCCGTACGAAGAAATCTGAAGATTTATCAGCTGGACATTGTTACAGCGTATCTAAATGGTTTCCTCGATGAAGAAGTCTTCATGGAAAAACCAGAGATTCTAGAGGAAATTCTTCAAGAGATAATTCGACGCGACGGAAAGGATAGCACCTCCGGCGCTAAAGCAGCAAGGATGCTACAAGACGCCAAAGACGGAAACAAAGTCTGCCTGCTGAAGAGAGCGCTATATGGTCTTCGACAGGCAGGACGAAAATGGCACGAGAGATTGGATACCGCCATTCGTCGACTAGGATTAGTTCCCACCAACGCTGATCCGTGCATATATGTTGCAAGACGCGGTAGATCGCAACTAATCATCTTAGTTTATGTTGGTGATATTTTGATTTGTTCACAGGATAAGTCGTGGATCGAAACATTTTGCGATGACCTAGCTCGAGAGTTCGAGGTCAAAAAACTATGGTCGGCGCAATACTGTCTTGGGATTGAAATTACTCAAGATAGAGATACAATTTCGCTAAGTCAGCAAAAATACATCAGGGAAATTCTCGAACGATTTCACATGAAATCTTGCAACCCCGTGTCCACACCTGGAGAGGCCAAAGTACGAGTAATGGACACGGAGAAAATCCAGACGGGCGAGGAAGGCGGGACAACCTGTCCTTACCGTGAGCTTGTCGGAGCCCTTATGTATCTTGCTATTGCTACACGCCCGGATATAGCATACATCACTAGTTATCTCGCCAAATTCAATCATAGTTTTAGTCGAGAACAATGGGGAGCCGCTAAACGAGTGTTGCGCTATCTCCAAGGCACTTCTAATCTTTGTCTATGTTTTAGAAAAACAAACGATGGGATGACTGGATACTCGGACGCAGATTGGGGCAATTGTCCGATCAATAGGCGATCTTACACCGGCTATTCTTTCATCCTAAGCGGGGCTGCTGTAAGTTGGAAGGCCCAAAAGCAACGAACCGTTGCCCTTTCATCCACCGAGGCCGAGTACATGGCGCTTGCGGAAACGGCTATAAGGAGGCCGTGCACCTGCGAACCTTACTGCAAAAGCTTGGAGATCACGGACTCAGCAAGATCACAGTTTTCTGCGATAATCGTGGCGCGCAGATCTTATTCGAGAACTCAGTTTTTCATAGTCGGACAAAACATATCGATATCCGCCACCATTACGTCCGACAAGCTGTCAAAAGCGAGATACTAACATTAAAACCAATATCGACGACTGAAATGGTGGCCGATATTTTCACAAAATCGTTACCGAAACCCAAGCACTATAAATGTATCGAGTCATTAGGTTTGAGAGTTATGTAATTATATTTGTGAGATTTCAATTACGCTCGGATCGAGTAGGGCGTGTTGGAATCTACGAAACTTGTGTTCGATCATCGGGTCGTTTCGGCATTGTAACGGTTGCCCCCCCCCCCTCTTTGCAGAGACGCGCTATTGTGTGTTCCGCGTACATTCGTACATTCGTCTCTGTGACACGGCTCAGGCAACATCGATAAGCTATAGTAAAGAGATTAGAGATATAACGGCCTTCTTTTTCTTATTCCGACACGAGCTATTTCCGCATTCCCGTGCGCCTGCGTCCACAGTTACATTAAAAGAAAACGTTTTATTTACAAAAATCATATTAGACAATTTTTATTGCAAATATATATACAATTAAGTTGACAATAAAATAAATTATATTATTTTTTGTTTTTCCGCGTACAGCGTGAGCTCGATGAGGAGAATTGTATTCTAATCTACCTTCTCTCAGATAGCACAGAGAATCGAAAAAGTATAATAATATATATATATATATATATATATATATATATATATATATATATATATATAAGAATTCTTTTTGTCATATTGTCATATTGTCACAACGTTTTCACTCCCGGATCGCTCCGGGACATGTGCCGGATCAAAAGGAGTAAGAAGAGCGGGATGACGGGCTTCTCCGACACTTCGCGAACCGAATTTACCGTTGGGCGCCAGACGCGTCAATGCGCGTCCGCGAAATCGCAAAAGAAAACCAAAACGAGACGCAAAGCGAGACGGGCGGATGTGCGAGGAATCGGCTAGCTCGACCTAACGGCTGGGGCGGGGGTGATGAAAGGCGATATTCGGCGGGGTGACACGCCATAAATAAGGCCACGGACTCAAGCAATTAACAAATCAAAATAACATTTATTCTTTCGTAATTCGCGCGTGAAACAATAAAGGCCGATTCGGCTTCGGTCAATCAGACAAATCATATAATCAATCACGCGAGCGTCAGAAATAAAACAAAAAGGAAATAATGATAGCGCGGACGCCGGAATGAACGAAGTACTGCGTTATCGTATAGTAAACGCGCAGAAGGCGCTGCGATTAGATCAGAGAATTACAGTATGACGAAACTTACAATTAATATGGAACATCGACAGTAAACACGAAATCATCAAGGGAATCGAAAATAAGATCTCGCAGGAAAGATCGCGAGAGGACGGTACCTCACGCTCGGAGCGCGTGAACGCAACGCCGGGAGTCGCACGAGAATTCTGTCGCCAATTATCTTAAGCCTAACGCGAGTCAATCGGGTGAATACAATACTCTGTCTTCAGTGATTTTTGTAACGCGCAGAACGATACGCCGGGAACACGGGAGGCGCGAGACACAATCACGAGCGCGGACATTACACGAAACGGCGCGGTAACGGATTTCGCCACGAATCTATCGCGATCTCCAGAGGCTCGCAATCGCGTCTTTATCTCAATTCCGCGGCCACGATACCATCCCGAGGCCCTTCGCTCTCACTGTCGATCGCCATTCGATACGCGGTCTCAAGGGACCGTACGCGTCGCGATGTTACAACGTTTTTCCCGGACGAGAGCGCGCACCGGAGGGCGGCGTCGTGGCTTTACATCTCGATATTAAGTACTGCGGGCAACCTCACCGATGTGATGTCTCCTTGTAGGGCTCCTCGCCGTCACCTCGTACGGAGGATCGTCGCAGCGTAACAGATTTTCCCGACTCGGGGTGGCTATCGCGTATCTTAAGCTTAAGAAGAACGTTCGGGCTCGCCCTTGGGCTCGCCGACGGACGACCAGAGAGTGTCTCGCTAGATTCGCTCGATAGCGGAATCGACGCGGCACCCCCTTTCGTAGGGGCGTTCCAACCAATCGAGAGCGAGCTTGCAAGCTCGCGCGATATTCTAACGCAGGATCGTCGTAAGGTGGATCCTTCGGGGGCGCACAACGGTCCCTCGACGGCGTAGCGACTTCTTCAATTTGTCCCTGGGCAGCGGACTGGACTTCGTCCTGGCCGGTGTGCCTCCGGTTGGCCTCGGGGCGGTGATCAGTCATCCCGCGGGCCGGTATTTCGTGGAGGCAGATTGCTGAGGCCGGGTTTTCCCCGGTACCTGGGGCCGCGCTATCGGCGGCTTTGTCCATCGCTGCCATTCGCCGCACGCCTGCCGCGTTGCTCTCGCCGCCCGTGATCCATGTAGCTTCCGCTCTCGCCACCCCTCCTCGGTCTTTGGTCCTCCCTGACCTCTCTCGTTATCGGTACTCCCTCGAAAATTCGCCGTGGTGTGGGTGAGGCGCCGTGCGCATTACAGTTTATACATGAAAATAAAAGCTCGTTTAAGTACATGCGTGGAATTTATTTTCTGATTATCCTGGCTATATTAAATTGTAGATGTTATATGCATACACACACACACACACACACACACACACACACACACACACACACACACACACACACACACACACACACACACACGCGCGCGCGCGCGCGGGGGGGGCGCGCGAGGGGGTGCCTTCGGCCTTCCCTCCCCCGCACCCACCCCGCCGGTAGGCAGCGTGGAACTCGCTTTGCAACTTAAAGTACATGCTAAGTTGTAAAGCGAAATTATAAAGTACATGCATGGGGTGGGGGAGTGCAGGGGAGAAAAGCCCTCCTGCTCACGTGCGCTCACGCGCATGTAAGCTTCCTTGTACCCTTCCATGCATGTGCTTTATAATTTCGCTTTACAATTTAGCATGTACTTTAAGTTGTAAAGCGAGTTCCACGCTGCCTACCGGCGGGGTGGGTGCGGGGAGGAGGAGCCAAAGGCCCCCCTTCGCACCCCCCGGATGTGTGTGCGTGCGTGCGTGCGTGCGTGCGTGCGTGCGTGCGTGCGTGCGTGCGTGCGTGCGTGCGTGCGTGCGTGCGTGCGTGCGTGCGTGCGTGCGTGCGTGCGTGCGTGCGTGCGTGCGTGCGTGCGTGCGTGCGTGCGTGCGTGCGTGCGTGCGTGCGTGCGTGCGTGCGTGCGTGCGTGCGTGCGTGCGTGCGTGCGTGCGTGCGTGCGTGCGTGCGTGCGTGCGTGCGTGCGTGCGTGCGTGCGTGCGTGCGTGCGTGCGTGCGTGCGTGCGTGCGTGCGTGCGTGCGTGCGTGCGTGCGTGCGTGCGTGCGTGCGTGCGTGCGTGCGTGCGTGCGTGCGTGCGTGCGTGCGTGCGTGCGTGCGTGCGTGCGTGCGTGCGTGCGTGCGTGCGTGCGTGCGTGCGTGCGTGCGTGCGTGCGTGCGTGCGTGCGTGCGTGCGTGCGTGCGTGCGTGCGTGCGTGCGTGCGTGCGTGCGTGCGTGCGTGCGTGCGTGCGTGCGTGCGTGCGTGCGTGCGTGCGTGCGTGCGTGCGTGCGTGCGTGCGTGCGTGCGTGCGTGCGTGCGTGCGTGCGTGCGTGCGTGCGTGCGTGCGTGCGTGCGTGCGTGCGTGCGTGCGTGCGTGCGTGCGTGCGTGCGTGCGTGCGTGCGTGCGTGCGTGCGTGCGTGCGTGCGTGCGTGCGTGCGTGCGTGCGTGCGTGCGTGCGTGCGTGCGTGCGTGCGTGCGTGCGTGCGTGCGTGCGTGCGTGCGTGCGTGCGTGCGTGCGTGCGTGCGTGCGTGCGTGCGTGCGTGCGTGCGTGCGTGCGTGCGTGCGTGCGTGCGTGCGTGCGTGCGTGCGTGCGTGCGTGCGTGCGTGCGTGCGTGCGTGCGTGCGTGCGTGCGTGCGTGCGTGCGTGCGTGCGTGCGTGCGTGCGTGCGTGCGTGCGTGCGTGCGTGCGTGCGTGCGTGCGTGCGTGCGTGCGTGCGTGCGTGCGTGCGTGCGTGCGTGCGTGCGTGCGTGCGTGCGTGCGTGCGTGCGTGCGTGCGTGCGTGCGTGCGTGCGTGCGTGCGTGCGTGCGTGCGTGCGTGCGTGCGTGCGTGCGTGCGTGCGTGCGTGCGTGCGTGCGTGCGTGCGTGCGTGCGTGCGTGCGTGCGTGCGTGCGTGCGTGCGTGCGTGCGTGCGTGCGTGCGTGCGTGCGTGCGTGCGTGCGTGCGTGCATGTGTGTGTGTGCATATAACATCTACAATTTAATATAGTCAGGATAGTCAGAGGATAAATTCCACGCATGTACTTAAACGAGCTTGTAAAGCGCGTCATGAATCCATGTATGTACGTGTGGCACCTTGTTTCGCGTGGAAAGTGTATGCGTGAACTATTTCGACATATATATATTAATTATTTATGCCTTCCAATACTCAAAATAGCTGCTATATTTTCCAAACTTTTTTGTTAATAACTTTTTAACGAATAACCCCGCGAAAAACGATCTAATATGAATATAACTAAAATCATATTAAATCATATTAAATTTGGGTAAAATTCAAATTAATTCCAGATTTTATATTAAAATTATATTTGTTTAAATACAGTTTTAATTTGCACTTATTAAAATCAGTTATGTAGATTAAATAAGATCCACAATAATATAGGGCTTTAATTAAAATTTAATTAGATCACTTATGTGGATCATATAACACTTCGAATCAAATATGGTTTTAATTTGTATTTAATAAGATAACTTATGTGGATTATATATGATCCAGAACCATACATGATGCAGAATATTTATATATAAGACTTTAATAAAAAGTTAATGTGTTCTGTATGCGACTTTTACTCGATTCAATTGCGGCTTTAACCCGAAGGGCCTAGCGGAGTAAGCATGTGAAATCGGCCCTTGATCATACAAAGCTGACATTAATGTCACAAGTTAGTACCAATATGATAAAATTTTCCACCAAATATTATTTAAAAAAATTCATTTTTTTAGAAGTTATGCAGGGAGAAAGTAAAATAAAGAAATATATTTTTCTCGAAAACCACTTGACCGATCTTGATGAAAAAAATATATGTTATGTAGACTAATGAAACTAATTAACAAAAAAAATGTCCAAAATTTTTGCCAAAAAAAGACAAAAAAAAATATTTGAATTTTTAAATATTTTTTTTTAGGGTGATATTTTCGAGGTACCCCTTTGAAATTATTTTTACGAAAATTTCTCTTAAAATGTCCACTATAACATATATTTTTTGCAATTTTTTTTAAATGGTGGAACATAGTTAAAAATACGAAAATCGTAAGCGTCGCGTCACTCCGGCGCACAGTGCAGTGCCATTCCGCGTTGCGGGTGTTCGATGTAACTTTACTAGCACATATGTACGTCTGCAATTAGCCTATAATATGTATACTTTTTAATTTTTTTAATTTTTAGAGTTTACCACGTGGAGGTTGCACACGGTTTTAAACTCCTTATTGGGGTGCTTTTTCGGAGTCCCCTCGCTTTTCACTACGTTTCCGTAAAATCAGGGTGCTTTTTTAACGTGAGTTCCTTCGCCTCTCACTACGTTTCCGTAAAATCGGGGTGTTTTTTTAACGTGAGTCCCCTCGCCTTTCACTACGTTTCCGTAAAATCAGGGTGCTTTTTTAACGTGAGTCCCTTTGCCTCTCACTACGTTTCCGTAAAATCGGGGTGCTTTTTGAATGTAAGACCCCTCGTCTCTCATTACACCCTACACCTACGATTTATTTAATCTTCTTCACTATCACTGTCTATTACTGGAATGTTATTTGTTTTCTTAAACAGATCGCTAATGGGCTACGAACAATTGGATGCTGCTGTCATATTGCTACAATTATATATTATCTATTTCATGCAAGATATTTAGCGAAAATTTTGAAACCAGCAAAAATACTGAGCGATCTGTTTAAAAAAACAAATAACATTCCAGTAATAGACAGTGATAGTGAAGAAGATTAAATAAAATCGTAGGTGTAAGGCGTAATGAGAAGCGAGAGGTCTTACATTCAAAAAGCATCCCAATTTTACGGAAACGTAGTGAGAGGCGAAGGGACTCACGTTAAAAAAGCTCCCTGATTTTACGGAAACGTAGTGAAAGGCGAGAGAACTCACGTTAAAAAAGCACCCCGATTTTACGGAAATATAGTGAGAGGCGAGGGGACTCACGTTAAAAAAGCCCCCAATAAGGAGTTTAAAACCGTACTGCAACCTCCACGTAGTAAACTCTGGAAACTATAAAAATTAAAAAGTATACATATTATAAGCTAATTGCAGACGTACATATGTGTTAGTAAATAAGTTACATCGAACACCCGCAACGCGGAATGGCACTGCACTGGTGCGCCGGAGTGACGCGACGCTTACAATTTTCGTATTTTTAACTATGTTCCACTATTTAAAAAAAATTGAAAAAAATATATGTTATAGTGGACACTTTAAGAGAAATTTTCGTAAAAATTTCAAAGAAGTACTTCAAAAATATCACCCTAAAAAAATATTAAAAAGTTCAAATATTTTTTTTGGTCTTTTTTTTGACAAACATTTTGGACATTTTTTTTTGTTAATTAGTTTTATTAGTCTACATAACATTTAACATTTTCATCAAGATCGGTCAAGTGGTTTTCAAGAAAAATACATTTCTTTATTTTACTTTCTCCCTGCATAACTTCTAAAAAAGTGGATTTTTTAAAATAATGTTTGGTGGAAAGTTTTATCATATTGGTACTAACTTGTGACATTAATGTCAGCTCTGTATGATCAAGGGCCAATTTCACATACTTATTCCGCTAGGCCCTTTGGTTTTAATTTGATTCTTATTAAAACGTAATTTTGTTTAAATAATGTTTAAATAATATTTGCGGTAAAATTTGTTTCTTTATTTGTCGAACTTAACATGTAAAATATTTGATTCAAATTAAAAAAAAAATAATATAGTCATATAAGATTATATATGATCAGATCAGAATATTGCATCTCAAAGTATCCGATAGATGGCATTCGATGTGATCTGTTTCTCGTAATTAAAATTTGATAAAGAGTGTTATAAGATAACGGTATCAAGAAGACACGACACTGTCTCGGAACGACACAATTTTTGTATCAGTTATATCGTGAAGTCCACTCTTATAATAAAGTAGCACGCTTAAAAAATAAAATTTTATATAATCTTGTTTAAGTTTAAATTGGTATAACTTTAAATTTAAAACAAAATTATATAAAATTCTAATAAGATCAAATAACATTTATATATGACAAATTTGACTTATATGACTTATATGATTATATTTGACTTATATGATTATATTTGACTTATATATGATTATATTTGACTTATATGATTATATTTAACAAATTAATTTTGAATTTATTACCATATTTAATCTACATTTGGCAAATTAAAACCATATTAACTCTGCATTTCTTTTGGTCTGTGCGGCTGATTTTGCATATTTTAACAAAGCAAGGTCCAGTTTAATCCATATATAAATTAAATAAGATGAGGTACTTTAATTTGATTTAAATATGACATATTTAAATTATAATTGATTTGCATATTCGATTCTAATAAGATTCTTAATAAATTCATATAAGCTTTTAATACGGTTTTAATACAATCGTTTTTCGCGGGACGAGCGACGGCTAAAATAATATATAATGGAAAATAGAAATACCGAAGATTACATAGAAGTTTTAAAACAAATAACAAATACTATCCTTTCATTATCATGCATGTGTCAAAAAGCTTTGATTATTTTGTATTCGTGCGCGTATATTTTGAAAAAGGCTTCCTCTAACTTAACAGATTTCTACTTACGCGGTGCTACTAATCTACAAAAATTAAATTGTGTTGCTTAGGGATTTTCGTTAGTACCAACGTTATCCCCTCTACTTTTTCGGGAAACTGTCGTGTAACTCGCTTTAAAAGTATTTAACTGTTTAAAGCGCTTTAAACCAATATTTTACCAAAGCTACATTTTTAAACTTAAGGAAAAAAAAATTATGTGCAAGAGTAAAAAAGTAAATAAAAAGCTACATTATGTTAACAATAAAAACTTAATTTAGTAAAAAAAATTTTGATTTTATTTGTTAACAGTCACACAGTCCGAATTAAGCCACACTGCACACCTAGGATTGACTAGTCAAAGTCCGAAGTAATTTTTCTTAGTTTCTAACTTTGACCAGCCGTATTAGTTATTCCTAGGATTGACTAGTCAAAAGCCGAAACGCAAAACTTATTTCGGGCTTTGACCAAGACGCTTGGTCGTTCCCCAGGATTGACTAGTCAATCCTAGGAATGCCCGCGTTTCGGGCTTTGACTATAACATATAATAACATTTTTTAAAGAAAGAGTGTAATATTTAAAATCTATACGCCAAGGAAATAAATATTTAAATCCAATAGCCCAGTCAATATAGCCCGAAAAAGCCGCTGAAATGGAATTAATTCCGGGAAGCGATTTTTTTTTTTTTGACTGTTTCGGAGAGTCATGGGTAGTCTAAAACCGGATTTTCGGAATCCTAACCCTGGAGCGTTAGCCGCCATTTTGATTAGAAGAGTTATTTTGTTTTTATTAAATATCTCGCTTATTTTCAACTTTTAGAGTAAAAATGTAATAACCAAACTTGTAGAAAATTTAATACTCTACAATTTTGGTCCTTTTCATTTTTTATCTAGGATCGATATTTTGGGTCTTTGTTCGAGAGCGCTCGGTAGCGCGAGATAGCGCGCGGTAGAGGACGACCACAAAGGAAACGGAGAGGAACAGCAAGTACCGAAATACAAAGTTTAATGTTCGATATATGTACAGTTATTTACACGAGTTTCCCTTTCAGGCAAAATACCGTGAGCGCGCACAGAGTTTAGCTCGGCGAAAGCGGCGATATAGCGATTAAGCTAGCGAAAAGCGGTGATAAGCGGTAAAGCAAGGCGATTGTGTAACGATACTAGCGGTGATTTGCGAGCGAAATCGATCCCGCGGCGCGGCGGCGATCCTTTTAACTCCTCCGAGGCGAAACTCCCTCCCTGCAGATTTTTCAGAATTTCGGGAGGGTGATTGGCCGTTGGAGTCTCGCGTCATGGAGCTGACGTTACCGTTTGCGTGGTGACCCGACGGGGTCGTCACCTGTTTTCGAGTGCTTTGTGTATAGCATGGATCGTTCCTTTGTTCTAGCATTGTTGTTTGACTTTATTATTGATAACAAAGTGAAAGTTTCTGGAAGGTTGATCCCGAACGATCCATGCTATACCGAATATTTCCGTGACAATTCTCGAAAGTAATATTCACGCGAATATTACTTTCCCGAATTTTCTGCTGGCATGCATGTGCGTACAGCTCGCGATACTGAAGTTTGCGATCTCAAACATCCCGCCCGCCTCGTCATGCTTGACGAAACAGGACGGTGTGTTCGATGGCTCGCTCGATGAGGCGCCTGACGTCGCGGTCGACAGAATCGATGTGCGATCGATTTCACTGAACGCGATTTCAGCGCGTGGTGCAGGCGAGCGCCAGCGGCGTGGCGCGCTTGCGCAGTGTCATAACGTGCGACGATCCCGAGCAAGACACATAAATATTCGCGATACATGCGTAACGCGAGTTCGTGGTATGTGAAAGTGATGCGCGAAAGTAATTTTACGACGTGAACTGTGAATAGTGGCAGAAGGCCAACGAAGATAATTAAACATTGGCAGAGGGCCGACAAAGACAATTGTGCATAGGCTGAGGGCCGATAACAACGATTGACATAGGCTGAGGGCCGAGACCGACAATTAAACAATCGTGAATGTCGAGTGGCTCACGCATCCGTCGGCGGCGGCTGGTCCTTGATCCAGGGAAGTAGCACGAGCTTGCACAGCGGGCGCACGAGCTCTGAGGTGGCTGTCCGAATCTTTGCAACGCGGACCACGCCGTCGTCCCCTGGGTGCAGTCTCACGATCCGGGCGAGAGGCCATCGACTCGGCGGAGTGTTTTCGGAGCGTACGAGGCACAAGGCTCCCACGTCCGGGACGTCCTCGGTTTTGTGCCACTTCGGCCGGGCTGTCATCCCGTGGATATATTCCCGTGACCATCGAGACCAGAAGTGATCGCGCATTTTCTGAATGTGCTGCCACCGGGATAGCGTGCCGTCGGCAGTCTCTTCGAGTGAAGGCTCGGGCACGGCCAGCAGCGGGGAGCCGATCAGGAAATGCCCCGGTGTGAGTGCGGAAATATCGTCCGGGTCGTCAGATAAAGCCTGCAGCGGTCGTGAATTCAGGCAGGCTTCGACTTGTGCGAGGAACGTGGACATTTCCTCGAAAGTGAGTGTGCTCTCTCCGATCACTCGTCGCAGGTGATGTTTCGTGGATTTCACCGCTGCCTCCCAAAGTCCGCCGAAGTGTGGTGCGGCAGGCGGATTGAAGTGCCATTTCACACCTTCGGAGGTGACAGAATGGGCGATGCGACGGCCGTCGGCGGATGACGCGCGGAACATATCTTGGAGAACTCGGTCGGCGCCGACGAAATTGGTGCCGCAGTCCGAGTAAATCTCTTCGCAGAGGCCTCGACGTGCTGTGAAGCGACGGAATGCAGCTAGAAATGCATCCGTCGTATAGTCGGAGACCACGTCGAGATGCACTGCCTTGGAGCTGAGGCAGACGAACACGGCGATGAAGGCCTTGTGGGCCTTGTGCCCTCGTCCCCGGCTCGTGCGGATGAGAATGGGGCCGGCGTAGTCCAAGCCGGTCCGGAGGAACGGGCGCGCTGGTGTGACTCGTCCTCGAGGAAGATTTCCCATGGGCGGCTGCGGTGTGGCCGCTCGCCATCGCGTGCACGTGACGCACCGATGCAGCATCTGTTTGACCACGGTCCGACCTCGAGGGATCCAGAATCGAAGGCGGAGGAGCCCGAGAGTGAGCTGCACTCCCCCGTGCAGCGTTCGACGGTGGCAGGAGTCGATCAGTAATCGAGTGAGCCATGAAGATGGTGGTACGATCATTGGGTGCTTCTCATCGTGAGGTAGCGGAGCGTGCTTCAGGCGTCCTCCTGCTCGTAACACGCCGTGGTCGTCCAGGAATGGATTTAAGTGCACCAGTGAGCTCCTCAGTGGTACAGTGCGGTTGAAGGCGACTGCGGTGACTTCGGCGGCGTAGTGCAGCCCTTGCACCACGCGGAGCCACAGAAACAGTGCCTCATCTATCTCGTCAGGTTGAAGCGTGAGCGTCGTGCGGGCGACGGAGTGTCGCCATCGAGAGCACCAGGCCGTGACTCTCAGTAGCCGGTGCAGGGATGAGAACCTGAGTAGCATGTCAGGCTCGACTTCAGCCTTCTCAGTGGCGGCTTGCACCACGACTCGTTGTTCGGGCATCTGGTCTGCGGGTAGTTCGGAGTCCTCGTTCGGCCAGTGAGAGGGGTCCTCCTGGAGCCAGGCTGGACCCGTCCACCACAAGGGATGGTGCAGTAGCTCACTTGGTGCGATCCCCCTCGAGGCGCAGTCGGCTGGATTGTCCCGCCCTGGGACGTGTCGCCATTGAGCGTCGGGAATCTGCGTCTGGATGTGAGCCACGCGGTTTGCGACGAAGGTCTTCCAGCGGGAAGAGTGCCCTCGGATCCACTGCAGTGTGGTCTTAGAGTCTGACCAGAGGAAGACAGGTGCTGTGGACAGACTTAAAGTGTTGCGATAGTGCTTTGCGAGATTCGAAAGTGACGCGGCGGCACACAGTTCGAGGCGTGCCAGTGTCACTTGCTTCACCGGTGCCACTTTGCTCTTGGCGGCCAGGATGTGTACAGCCTGGAGGTTGTCTGAGGAGACGCGGAGGTACACGACTGCGGCATATCCTCGTTCGGATGCGTCGGCGAAGCCGTGGATTTCCAAGTGCTGGTTCTCGGAGCCAGTGCCGAGCCAGCGATTCACGCGGAGGCCTTCGAGCAAAGGGAGTTCCTTGAAGAGGAGCTCCCAGCGGTGAGCGTCGGCGGAGGGGAGCGGAGTATCCCAATCCAGCTGCTGCAGCCATGCAGACTGAATTAATATCTTGGCGCGGATTATGACCGGAGCGAGCCATCCCAGTGGGTCGAAGAGACGTGCGGTTTCCGCGAGGACGTGTCGTTTCGTGTACTGAGTTATCGTGCGCGGGTGTATCGCGAACGCGAAGCTGTCCTCGCTCGGGTACCAAAGGAGACCTAACGTGGTCTGACTTTCGTTTTGCCAAGAGTGCGGTTCTTGAAACAGACGGTGTTCCCGGGGAATGCCTGCTAAAGCTTCCTCGAAATTTGACGACCACTTCCGAAGCGGAAACCCGCCCGCCATGCAAAGTTCGCGAAGTTCGGTTTGCAACGCGATCGCGCCGGGTATTGTGTCCGTCCCTGTCTGGACGTCGTCGACGTAACGGTCCTCGAGCAGTGCGACGGCGCCCTGCGGATATCGCGCTTTTTCGTCGTTAGCCAACTGAATGAGTGACCGGATCGCGAGAAACGGTGAACACGCGAGGCCGTACGTCACCGTGTTCAGAAGTAGTTCGCGCAGTAGCTCGGTCGCCTTTCGTCTCCATAGGATTCGCTGGAATCCGCGGTCTTCAGGGTGCACGAGGATTTGGCGATACATCTGTTTGATGTCCGACACGAGTGCTACGCGGTGCCGGCGCCAACGCGAGATCACGTCGGCGAGCGCGGGCAAGAGATTAGGCTCCAACGTGTAAGTGAGCGTTCAACGATTCACCGGACCTCGTGCGTTGCGACCCGTTGAACACCACTCTGAGCTTGGTGGTGGAGCTGGCCTCCTTGAATACTCCGTGGTGTGGTAAGTAGCACTTCCCGGTGGTGTTGTCTTCGGTGGTGCTCGCCTCCGTCATGTGTTGCAGGTCTTCATACTCCTGCATGAAGGCTCGGTAGAGCTCACCGAACCGCGAGTCCCGGTCGCATCGTCGCTCCATGGTGGACAGCAGGCGCTCCGCCGGCTTGCGAGTCTCAGCCAGGCTCGTTGGAATTTTCCGGAACGGGAGTCTCACGACGTACCGTCCGGTGGCCGTACGTTCGTGGGTGCGCACGAAGATCTCCTCGCATTCTTCCTCTTCGGGCGTGAGAGCGGCGGGAGCGGCGACGTCGGTTTCCTGCTCCCAGAAGCGGCGCACTAGATCGACTAGCTCGTGGTCGGCAGTGCATTGAAGTGAACTGCGGTGCCCTTCTGTTGCACCACAGCCCCCCGAGAGGATCCAACCGAGGACCGTCTTCTGCGCTATGGGCGCCTCAGGCCCGCCTTTGCGGATACCGTCCTCGAAGATGATGGAGCAGACTTCCGCTCCGAGGAGTATCTCGACTGGATCGTTATCCAGGAACTGCGGGTCGGCCAGAGGAAGTCCCTGAATGTGTGGCCACGCTGGAGCGCGCCTCGTAGTCGAGCCCTGATACAGCGAAAGACGCGGCAGAACGAACGCGACGGCGGAGATTGTGGACCCGGTCGTGCTGGAGGTGATGCTCACCGTCACCTTCCCGCGGGTCGATCCCGATTTTGAGCCGCCGATCCCGAAGATTGACACGGCGGAGTACGATCGCTTAAGGCGGAGCTGCTGAGCCAGAGATTCGGAGATAATCGAGACTTCAGATCCCTGATCGATTAGAGCTCTCACGGCGTGAGGATCTCCAAGGCGGTCGGCGACCATCACCCGCGCGGTTGCCAGAAGAACGGCCTTGCTATCTTCTTCTTGACGCACTGCGGATAGTGCGCTGACTTCTGCGGGTGTCGGCTCCACGGGTTTCGGTGCGGGGACTTGAGCCTCGTGGAGCATTGTGTGGTGCCTAGATTTGCACGTCAGGCACGTTTTTGACGATTGGCACTTCGCGATCATGTGATTACCGAGGCAGTTATAGCACAGCCGATTAGTCTCGACGAAAGATTTACGCTCGTTGGCCGGCTTGGCCTTGAAATCATTGCACGTCATTAGGGTGTGCTTTCCCTTGCACAACGCGCACTGTGGATCGAAGCTACGTTTCGCGGCGTGAGTTTTCGCGGATCGTGTCTCTGTGGCTTTCGACGCGGGTTTCGGTTTCGCGGCATTGAGTGTTAGTATGCGCTTGGTCATAAAGTCTGTGAGTGCCGTGTGATCCGGTGGATTGATGGAGTCGCAGATGGAGGACTCCCACTCGAGACGCGTACGCGAATCAAAGAGCTCGACTACGAGGTGGTTGAAGAGGTCCATCCCGTGGGACTCGATAGGCCGGCCGATGCTCGCCTGCGTGTTAATAGCGGCCGTCGCGGCGTTGGAAATTCGGCTAAGTTCATCGGCGGTATCTCCCTTCATCTTTGCGACGGCGGTGAACGTTGCAAAGTTGGAGCGTATCAACTCCCTTTTGTTTTCGTAATGCTTGTCTAAGATCGCCCATGCGCGTTCGTAATTATCTCCGGTTACGTTTAACGATCGAATTAATTTTTCAGCTGTGCCTTTCACGCACGACCGAAGGTAGTGGAAGCGCTCGACGTTTGAGATGGCGGAGTTTTTGCCGATGACCGACTGGAAGAGGTCACGAAACGACGGCCAGTCTTCGTACGCGCCTGAGAAATCGCGCAGCGTAATGCGGGGCAACGAGGTCTTAGGAGAGTGTTCGTTGTTCTGCACCGGCCCAGCTGGCACTCTGGGCGTCGCGGGTTTCAGTTTGTTCGCGAGACCGGTAAGCAGACTATGCTGATGCACGTACGTGTTCTCAACGGTGTCGACAAAATCTGTTTTTGCGTACTCACTCTCGTTGTAGAGTTGCCCGTAACATGCCCGAATGAGGTCATGGTTTGACTCGAATTTTGCCCACAGGTCGTCGAGAATGCGAATGCGGGTGCTCACAGCGTCGAGGGTGAGCTTATCTGCACCCAGCTTCCGGAGGTTGTCCATGGAACGGGAGATGCGGCCGTGGATGTTGTGCTGGGTGCTCAGCAAGGCGCTCTGGTCCATGCTCATGGCTGCGGTCGTTCTTTGCGGAAGAACTCCCGAATTCGCGGGTGCCGGTATAATCCGGCTCGAAGGACCAAAATGTTTGAGAGCGCTCGGTAGCGCGAGATAGCGCGCGGTAGAGGACGACCACAAAGGAAACGGAGAGGAACAGCAAGTACCGAAATACAAAGTTTAATGTTCAATATATATACAGTTATTTACACGAGTTTCCCTTTCAGGCAAAATACCGTGAGCGCGCACAGAGTTTAGCTCGGCGAAAGCGGCGATATAGCGATTAAGCTAGCGAAAAGCGGTGATAAGCGGTAAAGCAAGGCGATTGTGTAACGATACTAGCGGTGATTTGCGAGCGAAATCGATCCCGCGGCGCAGCGGCGGTCCTTTTAACTCCTCCGAGGCGAAACTCCCTCCCTGCAGATTTCTCAGAATTTTGGGAGGGTGATTGGCCGTTGGAGTCTCGCGTCATGGAGCTGACGTTACCGTTTGCGTGGTGACCCGACGGGGTCGTCACCTGTTTTCGAGTGCTTTGTGTATAGCATGGATCGTTCCTGTGTTCTAGCATTGTTGTTTGACTTTATTATTGATAACAAAGTGAAAGTTTCTGGAAGGTTGATCCCGAACGATCCATGCTATACCGAATATTTCCGTGACAATTCTCGAAAGTAATATTCACGCGAATATTACTTTCCCGAATTTTCTGCTGGCATGCATGTGCGTACAGCTCGCGATGCTGAAGTTTGCGATCTCAAACAGTCTTAGACTCGAAAGTGGGGGGTGAAATTTTTTTTATTTTTTGAATTTACTTGGTATAATGAAAAACATCTTTTCCACACCACCACGGAGGTAGAATTTATGGCGCGTTTTTTTTTTAGCGTGGTATCCCCTGTAGGCCTAATCCATGCATAAATTTTTGGCTTAAAGTTGTAAATCGTAATTATGCAGTTTTTATACGTTTTGACGATGGTCCAGCCAAATTAACGTCGGTGTTTTCTCCTGTTGGTTCTTCGCTAAAATCGGGATTGTCGTCTCGAAGTTCAGGTGAGTTGATGTTGAATGTTGTTTCAGGCAGATCGTCCAAAAGTATCTTCATTGCATTCATCGATATCATTTAGCATTTGTTTTATGCCACTGTAAAGGTCAATCCAGACAAACTTGCCTAGGTACATAAAACATCCGGTTTTAGACTACCCATAACCCTCCAAAACAGTCAAAAAAAAAATCGCTTCCCGGAATTAATTCCATTTAAAAGTCTATATTGACTGGGCTACAATGAAATAATTTCTTAAGAGCCATGTAATAAATCATTTTCTTGAATAAAGTATGACTTTTGTGGGTTATAACATTTCCTTTTCTTAATGACACAATTTTACTTTCTTGAAGAAAATTACTTCTTAGATGGCTTCTATCAAAGAAATATTCTTTTAAACCAATGTGGCGGTACGCGCCACCAGTGATACACGCCCGCGCGGAAAATGGGTAGTTCGCATCAACGCCGCTTGGCGTCGCATCGCCCGCACATTCTCTCGAGTTCAAAATTCCACACCGACTGGTATATAGAGAGACTCTCTACGCGGGACCAAATAAGATATTTTTGGATATTTTTAGGTGCTAGTCGCCTAGGGCAATAGTTCCCAAGCTCTAAGCCCACACGGCGCCAGTCGTCCGACTATAAAAATAAACGTTTATCTAAAAGCATTGATTTTTTCCTATTTTCATAAAATTGTGTGTGTGTGCGTGTGCGTGTGCGTGTGCGTGTGCGTGTGCGTGTGCGTGTGCGTGCGCGTGTGCGTGCGTGCGTGCGCGCGCGCGTGCGTGCGTGCGCGCGTGCGCGCGTGCGCGCGTGCGTGCGTGCGTGCGTGCGTGCGTGCGTGCGTGCGTGCGTGCGTGCGTGCGTGCGTGCGTGCGTGCGTGCGTGCGTGCGTGCGTGCGTGCGTGCGTGCGTGCGTGCGTGTGTGGTCATTACGGGAGGAATTTAAAACAATTTCCTAAACCATCTAATGCCATGCAATTCCATAACCTTTACGGATTCCATAGGATTGGTTGGAATTGAAAATTTCTTTTTTGGATTCCACGGGATTGGACCATCTCATTTCGAATTTCATCTAATTCCGCCAAAAACAAAGATATTAAAAAATTTTAATATCTTTTAATCCTTTTTCGTTTGCTGGGCCATGTTCATTTAGTTGCAACTTTCCCCATAGCCATTTTCATTCCTATAAAAATAAATCTTATATTTTGTAAAATTATGGATACAAAAAATTTTTTAAATAGCACAATATAATTATACATATATTTACGATTATCAAAATCATACATAGGTTTATTGTATGGTGTAAATAATGTTCAGAATACTTTAGAAGAGATATGGGATATGGCTTTCATTACGCTGTAATATATTTACGGCAAGCACACCGTTTCTAAAATGGACAGTTTCTTATACGCACTTTCTTATTCCATATAGAGAAACTAAATGGCGGCTTTATCGATATATCCCACCTATCGATTTTAATGTCGCTTTTCTATTATCTAGGACTCTAGTAATCCGCTGTCCACGCGATAGTCTTTTTGTAACAATACATTGTAGAATTTTTATATAAAACGAATGTTTTGGTAAGTTAACGCCAAAACAAATGTCGGTATTACAGACGACTTTACTATTCTTTTAAATTAATCGATTTAAAAAACTGGGTTTTTTAATAAAACATTTTCTCCCGTTTTTTTCCTTTTTTTCTTTAGAGGTTCAAAAATTTCCCGAAAAGAGAAATTTTCCCTTAAAGTGGAAACACTGGTTGGGACATGTGGGGGTGTATTGAGGTCTTTGGAGTGGGTGAGGGTCAGGTGAATGACATGAAGATAAATAAAGATGTAAAGGGTGCTTGAAAGTGTGTGTGAATGTACGCGAATATTGAAATATTGATTTACATCCGGACATCGAGACGACGTCATTGATGATGATGATGGCGTTTCTTAAGCCCAAATTAGCTATGATTTTAACGTACAGTTAAAAAAATCTTTTAACATTCAATGTAGAAAAAATAAAAACACTTTTATTATATGATATGAGCTCAAGCAGTCGATTGAGCCTATTAAAAATTTCATCTGTTTAGCCGATTTTTAGATATGACCATTAATTGTGCCTTCACTCAATTCGATGCAGGTATATAAGTACTTTCTGTCTCGCTGCTCGTGTCGCGGGCGTGTACACTTGGCGGAAGACACTGCCGTGTCTCTTGATATATCTTTATTCACATATGTGGATAAATATATCTATATTACCATTTTCATTTGACTTATAAAAGATTCATGATTTTAACCTGATTTACATAATTTTTTCTCACGCAACTGTAAATCGCATAATAACTTATTATGCGATTCTTACTAAAAACGCCAATCTCGATCCGCACGCTCAAATTATAATGTGCAATCTACCGTTCGTATAGTATTTGTCAACCTTCATTGTCCTCGTATGAGACGGCTTAGTTTACATTTTATTTTCTTAATTGCATGGATGTGGCATAAAAATTAATTGAAACTTTTTGACTTTTCATTTTCAATTCATAGATTATATTTGCATGATTGTTTTCTAAAATTTCGTTAGTACAATTTTTGTATTAGACTTGGAAGTATTTGACGCGCGATATATCTGAGCGCGCCGCTCATGGCGAGAGCAATACAGTCGATTTGCACTGTTGTCAAATCTTACAATTAGCTTTACTGTAGCCGATCGATGAATTAGTCAATGTCTTTAGGTCGATTTTCGGTCAAGTCACGGTCCGGTCACGATTTGATCAAAAATTGTTGCCATATTAAATTCAATGCTTTTTCGAGTTCATTCACACTGCTGGTCATGCTGGACCGTGACCGAACTGTGTCTTGACCGATAGTGAAAATCGACCTTTATTCTTCTGTTCTTGTAAAGCCCATATCAGATTACGGGTTAGAATTGAGATTGGATTAAAATTTGATCAAAAGAGTAAAGTTTACTAAATATGAGATTGGTTTTCTTCATTAATTAAAATTCAATCAATTCTCAATCCCAATTCGTAGTATAATACGGGTTTAAGACTCTGTGTTAATTTAAAAAAATTATGTGGCACCGCCGCACTAATATAATGATACACCTTACAGGTGCTTATATGAAAGCACTAGTGTTTGTTTGCTGAACGAAGGGAATGGCGTAAACAAGAGACACGACAGTGTCTCGCGCCAAGTAAGTACATGCGCAGAGCGAAACCGCCCCGTGTATCTTTACGCGAGCCGATGAGTTGCGAGAATCCAAGATTTTGAGATCTTAATAACGAGTGAACGGATCAAGTTCTAAATTGGTTCAATCGACAGTCTTGGAGTTGATTTATATAGATTACATTAATACACACCCTCATTAAAAACCACGAAACTGTCTCACTGATATTGCTTTGTAAAATTATCGCTGTTGACGACTAATAAAATATGATAGCCAATTAATTACAATTTATATTTGGATATATTCCGCACAAATCGTCACGCATTTATCGTAGTAGAATGAAACCACTATTTCTTTCTGCTGAGAATATGATACTTTCACACACTAAACAGTTTCTAAACAGTTCGTATATAATTTTTATATAATTCCTGTATGAGATGTGACTGCAGAAGTTGTGTTGCAAACTATGTAGTACGTAATGTAGAGAGAGAGAGAGGGGCAACGTCCTATATCGATTAATTTAATACACATCTTCCACGACGTATGACCGACGTTTGACAATCTAGAATTATCGAACTGACAATCTAATATTATCGCGTAATTATATTGTTCTCCTCGTTCACGTCACTTTTCCTTCATACCGTGTATAACAAAGGGGGCTGTCTCACGATGGTACATTTGCACAGCAACCTGCGTACGATATGAATCCGGAAATGGAAAAATACTATGCCACTAACAAATTATTTTTGTCACGAATCGGTGGTTGGCCGTATCAGCGTAAAGTAATGAAAACATTGATACCATGTCTTTTCACAATGGTGCACTGTTCTACTATAGTAACTCAGGTAATGTATCATATTAATTATATAATACTGCCGATATAATCATTAATTTTTAGGTGCTTCTATTATACGACACTTGGGGTGATATAGATATTGTCGTTGAATGCACAATTACTCTTACACCTCTTTTTGCTGCTAGCACGAAGTTAATTAATATCGTTGTGAATAACGACAAAGTGAGTTGTCAAATGGACATTGATCATATATTTACTGTTATTATTTCTTTTTGTATTATTGATCAGTTTCAACGACTGTTGCAACTTATGAACGAACATTGGGAGTTTTTTAATAGCGAATATGAACGTCATATTTTGAGACATTATGCTAGTATCGGTCAAAAAGTAACAAGCTATTTTGCAGGTACAGAAATAATTAATTTTTAACTCTTTAAAGAAAAATTATCGATTATTGTAATCGCAAGAATGTTATGTTTAATTTTTCTGGTGTAAATAAGGAATTTTTTAAAATTAAAATCAATTTTGTTAAATCCAAAATTTCACATATATTATTAAATTTTTACAAAATTTGTATAAGATTATAAAATATATACCCATGCAGAGAAGAAGAACATTCGGTGACATTTCATACAAATAATTATAAGCTATATATATGTTCTTTTTTCCAGTATACTTTACCATAACCTTGATATCTTATTTGTTAATTCCATTGATACCAAGAATCTTGGATATTGTAATTCCGCTAAATGAATCGCGACCATTAGCATACGTATATCAGGCTGAATACAGAGTGGACGAAGAGAAGTACTATTATCTAATCATATTCCATACGTACATTGTGAGTACAATTACAACGACAATTTTATTCACCGTTGATACCACATATATAGTGTGTACATTGCATGCTTGCAGTCTATTTACAGCTATCAGGTGAGTAAAATAAAAAACAAAATTATATTTTTCAGGATCTTTTTATAAATGTATTTCTAAGACAGAATTTACTTATTGTCAAACGAATAAACTTAGAGAATATATCGGTGCAAAGATTACGCATTAATTTATAACGTTTTATTTTAAAGCTGGTGTCTTGAAAATATTATTGGCGAGGCAGACACTAAATCAGACAATAACGAAAAAAAATATATAGGAACTCATTATCATCTAGAGATTTTTATGGAGAAACACGGTTCTGCCAACAATGATTATCGTGAATTAATAATGTGCTTGAAAAAACATCAACTTGCATTAGAGTCTGTACTATGTGAAATTCTGTCGTCTATTAATAACAGTTTAACAATTTTAGTGAATAAGTGACTCAATCGTCTAATCTAACATTTATTCGACTATTTATATCAAATTATTTTATCCAATCTCCTATCTTTCTCTCTTTCTCTCTCTAGACACGTCAAGATGCTGGACTCCATATTCACTCATGTGACGTTCATTCTTTTATCTCTGAATGTGCTAATATTGAGTGTAATCGGAATACAGGTGAGCTTTTAATTATACAGGGTGAGAAGAATAAAAAAGTTTTTGGGGGTGATAAATTAAAATAACACCCTGTATATAAAAAATATATATGTCCCTACTAGGAATATTGAGAATATTTTATAACACAATACTTTAATTTTACAGCTTATCAATAACTTGACGCATACTGGAGAGATAATAAGATACGGATTTATAACTTTTGGTGCATTTACTCATCTCGTATGTATGTGTATTCCTGGACAATTGCTAATAGACCGAAGCACAGACGTTTTCGACAAGGCGTAAGAATTTGTGTAGCTCTTTAACCATTAGATGCAAATAAGAGATATTTTTAAGATCTTATGTTTAATTTTCATAATTTTTTTCCAATATCTTCAATCACGATTTTTTTAATTGTTTCTCAATTTTTTCAAAAAATTTTTAAGGCTCCTGGGTACTCGTCGCGGCCATGTTGAAATGTAATGTCAGAAGCGAAAAATGACACTTTGAAAATTATTGCGTAGTATTTCCAAATAAAAAGATATTTGCTTAAAATAACACTACAGATCACTATTAACTGTCAAGGGAAAGGGGCAGACTTAACTTCAACTCGGAGTATTTTCGAAGTGTGCTAAAGTGATCTGTAGTGTTATTTTAAGCAAATATCTTTTTATTTGGAAATACTACGCAAGAATTCTCAACGTGTCAATTCTCAACATTTCTCGCTTTTGACGTCACATCTCATGAGATGTCGGGAAAGAGCCCTTAAGTCTATCTATCAAGTATTAAATTCTATGTGATTGAAATAATTAAAAATAAAATAATTTTTCTGTTAATTTGAAGATTAAATTGAAAATATAGTGTCAATTAATGCTAAAATTAATGCCAATTAATGTTAAAATTCAAGAATTAATGTGCAAAATATCTTTTTAGTAGGGTAGGGCGGGGTCAAAAGTAACAATTTGACTTTAGAACTTGATTGTGCAAAAACTATTACAGTAAAAGAAAAACTTTTGATACCCTAAGTTAATGTGATCATTTCACTTTATGGAAATCCTCTTCTTTAAATCTTGTGATAAACCAAAAATAAGAATTATTATTAATCAAAAACATAAACGAGGGAAAATATTACAATCGCCCCCGACTCCGGGTCGGTTGCAACATATAGGGGGTCGATAATAACAGTTTTAAATAATCAAAATAAAAAATGTTTATTCAATGAAAAATAATAATTTCTCTTATATTAAGAAAAACAAACTAAAATTAATATATTCATATTCTCATAGAAAAAAAGTAAAATAAAATCTTATTCTATTAAAACATAACTTCTTTATATCAATTATAGAAAACATTAACTTTGTTCATTTAATTATAAACATTTTTTGTTCTTATATTTTTAAATGATAGGAATAACACAATGTCTTTAAGGACTAGTACAAATAAAAATTAATTTAAATCACAGTTGTTACAATCGTCCCGAATATGTTTTTGAACTTTGACTTAAAATTTTTAATAATAAAATGCCAAAAATATGAATAAGTAATAATTATTATAATAAGCAAAAATAACGAAACTCAAATATAACCTAAAGAAAAAGTACTTACTTGCAGTGGATATATTATATTAAAAGTTTAAGATTGTCGGAAGAAACTACTTTACGGCCTCAAAAACATATTTTATTTATTGCACACGTCCACTCAATTCCCAGGCCGCAGGCGTTCTGAGACACGTTATAGCTTGTTCAGCTTCATCCGTTAACCAACAGACGCATTTGCATCTATATGCCTATAAATAGATATTTGAGTTGTTACTTTCGCGCCCCGCGTTACTTTTGACCCCGCTCTACCCTAACGGCGAATCTCTGAACGGCAATGCTTTCTTTGTAACGTTACATAAATTTATTGCATATAATTATGATGACTTACATTATGAATAACAAGTCAATCGCAAGATGCTTCTTTTCTATTAGGTATGGTTCATCTTGGTATACGTTTTCCGTAAAAAGTAAAAAATTATTAAGAGTACTTCTTTACAGAAGTCTCGCTCCGTGTACGCTCACGGCTGGAAAGATGTTCGTTATGTCCATGACTATGTGCAGTTCGGTACGTCTCTCTCTAATTTACATACCTATAGAAAGAACATCTTTCATAGATTATTGAAATATTAAGCTCGTGTTTACAAATCAATGAGAGAATAAAAGGCCAACAAAACGAACTAAATTAAGATAAGGAGAAAGAAACCGTCATTTTTTAACTAATGACCAACATGTGACGACTCGGAATTATTCATTTTTTAAAAAAGAAACTAGTTATTGCTTTGGCTTTTTATTTTAAAAGAGAAACTAATTGCTTCTTGCCATTAGCCTTTTCCTTAGCCTCTTGTATGATCTTAAATTTCGTGTATGTTATCTCATTGCTATTATTTAAGTTTTAATTTATATATTATTTATTTTTTCGTTACAAAATCGCGGGAATCCTTATGGTAGACGAAATTCTTTATTATTATTATTAATTTTATTGATTTAGTATGAAGACTAAGTGAAGTGGAAACGTTTACCAATTAACCAATTTATATGAAAATTAAATTTTAACATAATATCTTAATTTAGCTCGTTTTGTTGGCATTTTATTCTTTCATCTTTTATAGATTTATATAACGTTATAATAGATAATAGACATTCAATTTTAAGGTGATGCAAACTGCCATGTCGTATTTCACAGCCTTTTTGTCCGTAAAAAAATAAGGATTCACAAAATTATAATATCTAAGAAAGCCATTAGCCATCATTGAATTTAAAGGATAAGTGTTATCATAATAAAGCAACATCAAAAAATATTTTACATCAGAAATATGAATATATGTTCTATATATTATTTCCACTGTCTCGCGAAAAAAAAATAAAGAAAATTTTTTACTAACATAAAAATTATAGAAAATTTGTAGATAATAGATATATTTAACAAGTATATATATCTATATATTTAATATTCATGAGTGGATATATATATATATATATATATATATATATTTTTTTTTATTTGACTCGTAGAAAGTTTATGATTTTAACGTAACTTTCCCTCACGCGAATATCGCGTAATGAGTTATTATGGATTCTTACAGAATCCATTTATCGCGTTAGTCGATCTGCACATTCAAATCGATAGTGCATTATTGTAATCACGTCTGCCTAGTTAGCCCCCTTAATCAAAATGTAATAAATAAATTATATAATAATGCGCTATTTACACGCTCTCCAAACCTATAAGAAAAGATTTTGCGCTCGTTTTGTTTAACTACAAAAAATTATTTTTAATTGAGTAGAGAGAAGGAGACTGCCAGTGAGCCTTTCAACATGTTAGGCCCGGTCTACAATGGGTGTTGTAAGTCGTAAGTCGTAAGAATTGGCCAATCACAGTCCATTATTCTCCTTGCGGTCAAAGAATAATGAACTGTGATTGGCCAATTCTTACGACTTACAAACACCCATTGTGGACCGGGCCTTAAGGGTCGACAGGAGTAAGAGTGGAGACCTCTGTCGGGTTGGCTTAGCTGCGAATCCTTTTTCAGGCTTGCGAAGCTGCTTTAAAACGGTTTTTCCCAAATTTTAGCCAAATTAATTAACGAATCTCATTAAAATTATCCTTGTTTTAATCAGTAAGAGCAGCCGCAACCCGCTACAGAGCCGGATATTCTATTTTTGCTCTTAAAAAATTTATAATAAATAAAATACGGACTCTCGCAGCTAAGCCAACCCGACAGAGGTCTCCACTCTTACTCCTGTCAACCCTTAAGGGGATGCTAAAGCTAAGGCCGAACTTCCTCGACGTCGGTAATGTCAACTCTGTCAACTAAAGCAAAAGCCGAACTGATATTGGAGACCTCGCGTGGTGACAACGCGAAACTCCGGTTTCAGTGTTACCAACTTATTTCAGATTCTATGAAGTGGTGTACATATGTCCGTACACGTACATACACACACCACTGAACCACTGAATTGCTCACACGGACGCACGGTAGAGAGACATATGCTATAGACGCGGCAACGCCGCGCGGCGTTGCCGCGTCTTGGATTCTTTAGCAATACGGCCTGAACCTGAAAATGCTTTCTGGCCGTCCGCGTAGCAGAAGGCAGTAACGTATCAAGGCTGATAAGCACCCGCTTTTTATAAATTACATATATTCTTATGCACACATGCGTATATATATATATATAATATTTATCTAATTATTATGTGTATGTTTATAATTGTCTGATGACAAATAATAACAGTAGCACAATTGAGAATGTGAATTAGTATACATAGTATATATTGATGCGACGCGGGTACTTATTAGACTTGGCAATTTACTGCATCTCTTGCACCTCAAATAATTTTTTTCTTGTAATGTAAATGAATGATGTAAAACTATTTCAAAGGATCTATCGATCCATTCTTGATGGGGTAAAACAATAACTTCTATAACACAAATGCAATAAATATTAAATTTATATAGTATTGATTTATTACACTCAGTCTCTTAGCATCAGAGTAGAGGGTAACGCAGCTGATGAACAGTATAGATAACAAACTGAATAAAAATCTTAATTATTATAACATAATGATATTAAGAATTAAGATTTTTATTCAGTTTGTTAATTATCTATAACTGCATAACGTGTGCAGTTTACGCCGAAGCGGCTGTTTTAACGCGAGCGATATGTTTCGTCGACGGATAATTAGCTAATTATGATTGTATACAGAATACTGGATATTTGCGTAAAGTATCGTTGCCTCGCGAATAAAGTCGAAGGACCGTCGAGAAGAGGAAACTCGCAGTGCTTTCATTTCCCTTCCGAGTGCGCTTTTCAATCTTGTATCCGTTTTCGCCCTCGTCTTCGTTTCCATTGTTAGTATGCGACAGCCGTTACTGCACTCCATGAAGAGTATCATTGCTTTGTCGAATAATACATAAGCAAAAGAGATGTTTTTCCTTGTGCTTAGAAATCCAAACAGATTTGATTTCGAGAATCATAAAGAAATTGTATTGTGTTACTTTCTTTCCATCGCGGCGAGTACCTTCTAATCGTTTTTATACATTTATAGTTTACAAGTATACAGAGTACTCGAAAAGAAAGAAAAAAGGTGATCGTCGCGTTTTTTTTTCACAGAGACGGGCAAACGTGTAACTGTGTTCACGTTGCCCGACTAAATCAAACTCGGATGCTACTAAGTATTTAGTTTTTATCCATTGGGACTTTAGGGTGCCGCGAATGCTGATATCAAGAATAATTATAATTTATCTTAGTGGAGTACGTACATCTTTTCGGCTTAGAAACGAAGACGATGACGATCAAACGAACGCTTCCGTTCTTGTCCCAAAATTGTTTTCGTTTTCTTTTGTAGCGAACGTTTCGAGGAATTTGCTTACGACGGTTTGTTAGCGGTAATTAACGATTATACGGAGCCGTCATATTTTACACAACGCGTCGGGAAAAAATTGAATGGTTTCTATATGTATTCAGAGAATGTTGATTCATCATATTATTCTTTCAAACTTGCTTTCTCCTTTTAAAAATTTACACCAAGAGAAACTTTTGTTACATATTACTTTATTTTGATTTTTTTAACATCTTTATTTTTTAAAAAAGAAACGAAAACCGTAGAAGAAAATTATTAAACTTATCTTTATCGTGTTGGAAATTCATTCAATTTTATCGCTACGTGTCTCAACTCTTGTTAAAAACAAAAACTAATTTATAGCTTTATGATTTTACATATAATTGTTAAATTTCAGTTTTGTCAGATGCGATTTGTGCGAGCTTATTTCGTGGAGCAAATATTTTGTTGCGTTTTTTAGAAAATGTTCATCCGATCATTAGCGAAGCGACGCGATCCATTTATATTCGATCACGAGGGACTGCGCAAATTTTCGCATTATTTGCGGATTTTATAACTTTATTGACAAGTATAAGATCTAAGATCTTTCGCATAACTGATTTACGATTAAACTTGCGCTTTATTGAGGCTCAGATGTACACCCGTCTGTATCACGTCAATAAAAATCTGGCTGCAAAACGTGTATGAATTCATTCGTTTAGCAAAGGATGCGCGTTGACCTTAGAAGTGCACGTTGGAATTTCATCCGGAGGGAAAAAACTTTGTCGCATTTTTTTAATCTTTCTGATTCTCAAAATACATTCTTCGTGTATATTTTTTTGTGCAATGCTCATAATATTATTTGATTTTTGTAGATTAATTTTCTTTTCATGAAATATATTTTGGCAACTATGCCGTCTATAGAAAGAAATCTGTCGGACCTGTGCTAACTCGGACCACGTGCGTTTCTGACGTTTAAATATTAGTGAAATTCGGTTAGAGAGAGTGATTGAATTCTCTTAGAAAACAAAAAAATGACCTGTCTCGTTTTTTTATAGAAATTCGATAGAGATGCTAAATATTAATTTATTAGGTGCGTTCGGGAAGACGCTATTAGTGCTATTTGCTTATTTTATCCTTGTTTTACACCTGATGAAGCGATAAAGATAGAATGATGCAATAGCGCTAATAGCGCGCTTCCCGAACACAGCCATTGTGTTATAAATTCGACGTTCGCTTTTTGCGTGAGACTAGCTGGCATCGGCTTACTATTTCGCTAAACGGGCCTTTCTCAGTAGGATACGTTTCTTTCATTATAATATAGAGAGGAGAAGAAGCTATAGGGATAGATACACATACATTTTGTACGACAATATTGGGGGTCTATCGTTTGTATAATACGATTATTTTTTCTCTGGGCCCGGAGCCTCGTCCACGATGACGATATCGCGGACACGGGATGTCTCCAGGATCGTGCTCCGATTACTTTGTACTAAGAATAATTTTGCATAAATTTCTTTTGTGCCTTTTATATCACATGTATTTTTCCAGCAAAGTTCATTTGTAGAATTTACGCGATGGAAGATATATATAAGACGTACCGCGCCAAATCGGACACCATTTGGGTTTTGCATCTCCGATTTTTTTGAAAATTTTTTATGTTATAGTATTAGTTGAAAAATACCTCCATGATTTTTTTCAAATTTTTTGTCGAACCGTTTTCAAAATATCGATTTTTGAAAAATTATGTTACTTTTTTTTTAAACGCCCATAATTTTACGAAAAATGGGCCAAAAAAATGGGACGTTTTTTTCAAATTTTTTTTTTAAACACACTTAATAAAAAATATCAAAAAATATTTTCAAACTGTGTTTCTATAAGATTTTCAAAGGACCCCGCACAAAAACCTATGGAAATAGGTTCTCGGCGAATTTGTCTGAAACTTTGGGAAAATGTTGTTCATGTCATCTTGATCAAAAGTTCTCAAGGCAACAACTCTCTTTAAAGCAGAATTTTTGCTCCAAGAGACCTCAAAGATGGATATTTTATCACGCGATCACAGATGATTTCACCCATTCAGCTTTCAGAATAATGATTGTGTGTGTTTGTGTGTGTATTGCATAACCCATAAAACCTAATAACCTAATGTATTGATGAATAACAGTAATAACAGTATGAACCGTCGGGATTAGCGTTATCCAATGTGCACCGCAAGAAGGTTGCGCGATCGGATTTTGCACATTATTATGGCCCTGAAAAGGACCGATTTTGTTCTCAGGTTTCATGGGTTATGCAATACACACACACAATCATCCTTTCTAAAAAAAGGCATGTTAAATCGATACTCGCATCTCTCGAAGTCTTCTCGAAAGTCTCGAATTGCTTTGTTGGCTCTTTTCCGCGATGCTGATTGATTCTGTTGCTGCGCTAACTTCGTGAGCGGCTGTCATAGCATATTTTGACAGTTGTGTGTAATATTAAAGCTAAATAGCGCGCGCGAAGCGCGCGTCTGTGATGTCTAGTTATTCTAAAAGCTGAATGGGTAAAATCATCTGTGATCGCGTGATAAAATATCCATCTTTGAGGTCTCCTGGAGCAAAAATTCTGTTTTAAAGAAAGTTGTTGCCATGAGAACTTTTGATCAAGATGACATGAACAACATTTTCCCAAAGTTTCAGACAAATTCGCCGAGAACCCATTTCCATAGGTTTTTGTGCGGGGTTCTTTTTGACAAAAATTTTTGATTTACAAAAAATACGTATTGATCGATTTTCTCCAAAATTTTTTGTAAAAAACTCATCGATTGATTTCACAACTTTTAAGCCTAAATTTATAATGAGATAATAACGGGATCTATTTCTTTTTTCGATTTTTTAATTTCCATCTTTTATTTATCCGTGCTGAAAAATATCTGAAAAGAAAAAATAATTTACACAGGAACTACTATTAATAATTATCTAAGACATAGTGATTACTTACTAAATAGTTTACAAATTGATTTCAGAAAAAAATACAGTGAAATTAAAGCGTTTATTATTTATGCTTGATAAATTTTTTTTTTATTAAGTAGCGTTTATTTTTTTACACGTTTAAATATTTTAAAAATTCGAGATTCAACAGATGATGAAAATTGTTTAAATCTCAAAGTGCCTTCTCCGTCTGGAATTACACAATGATATTTCTGCGTTCCTGTTATTGTTTTAGCTCTAATATATCGCTTGTCTAATGATTCTTTGCACTGAATATAATCTTTGTTAGAGAAGAATTGCGCATAGATATTTGGCAAATTTTCCGACGGAGCACCTCAACAATTTAAAAATTATAAAAATTTTGTAAATCTTAATTTTCATGAAGAAGACTTTGGCTGAATGGCATTATTTTGCAACAGCTCATGGCAAAGATCCTTGTGATGGAGTAGAAGGAACTGTTAAGAGAATAGCGGCACGAGCAAGTCTTCAACTTTCATATGACGAACAAATCTCAACTCCTCAAGAACTATATAACTGGGCGATAAAATTAAATTTTTTGCCAAATATCTATGCGCAATTCTTCTCTAACAAAGATTATATTCAGAGCAAAGAATCATTAGACAAGCGATATATTAGAGCTAAGACAATAACAGGAACGCAGAAATATCATTGTGTAATTCCAGACGGAGAAGGCACTTTGAGATTTAAACAATTTTCATCATCTGTTGAATCTCGAATTTTTAAAATATTTAAACGTGTAAAAAAATAAACGCTACTTAATAAAAAAAAATTTATCAAGCATAAATAATAAACGCTTTAATTTCACTGTATTTTTTTCTGAAATCAATTTGTAAACTATTTAGTAAGTAATCACTATGTCTTAGATAATTATTGATAGTAGTTCCTGTGTAAATTATTTTTTCTTTTCAGATATTTTTCAGCACGGATAAATAAAAGATGGAAATTTAAAAAATCGAAAAAAAATAGATCCCGTTATTATCTCATTATAAATTTAGGCTTAAAAGTTGTGAAATCGATGATAGTTTTTTACAAAAAAAATTTTGGAGAAAATCGATCAGTACGTGTTTTTTGTAAATCAAAAATTTGTGTCAAAAATTTCAAAATCTTATAGAAATACAGTTAAAAAAATTAAAAAAAAATTTTTTGAAAAAAAAAAACGTTCTATTTGGCCCATGTTTCGTAAATTTATGGGCGTTTAAAAAAAATAACGTAATTTTTCAAAAATCGATATTTTGAAAACGGTTCGACAAAAAAATTTGAAAAAAATCATGGAGGCTTCTTTCAACCAATACTATAACATAAAAAATTTTCAAAAAAATCGAAGATGCAAAACCCAAATGGTGTCCGATTTGGCGTGGAACGCCCCATATAAACACATGGTGTGTGTGAGTCTGTTACTACGTTTACGCGAGCGTTACTTCTACTGTAGTAATTTACGATAATTCCTTCGCGTAAACGGGATTTTGTAGTAACTTACGATAATTTACTCCGCGTAAACGAGTGATATATCGTAAGTTACTACAGAAGTAACGCTCGCGTTAACGTAGTGTGTGTGTGTGTGTGTGTGTGTGTGTGTGTGTGTGTGTGTGTGTGTGTGTGTGTGTGTGTGTGTATATACATCTTCCATCGCATAAATTCTGCAAATGCACTTTACTTGAAAAATACATATGATATAAAGGCACAAAATAAAAATTTATGCAGAATTATTCTTATTGTTAGTACAAAGTAATAGGTGCATGATCCTGGAGAAGTCCCATGTCCGTGACATCGTCATCGTGGACGGGGCCTGGGGCCCACAAAAAAAAATAAAAATAATATATTTATGTGCGTATGCGTATCGTGCTCGTGCGATTGCGTGTGCGTGTGTATGAATATGTATGTTCAATTGCATTACGGTTTTATATGTAATATTATTTACTTTCGAGAGACAGTAACAATAAAAAAAATAACATATATTTCATTTATATATGTATTTTCGTTTACATTTCTCAACATTTTATCAACGAAATAATAAACAGAGTTTTTTGTCCTAAATAACATTACCGTTTTTCTTTCTTCAAATATACCCTAGAATTCCAAAAAATCCTGATTTTACCATACTAAGTGTATACGCTACCCAGTGTACTAAGAGAGAGAGGGACAGCAATGAGAGAGGGAAAGAGGGCGAGGGAGGGAGGGAGGGAGGGAGGGGGAGAGAGAGAGAGAGAGAGAGAGAGAGAGAGAGAGAGAGAGAGAGAGAGAGAGAGGAATAAATGGGTGCATGCAAATTACATACATAGAGAAAGGAATAATAATACGAGAGATATCTGTCCTTGTTTAACGAGGCATCTGTACGCGACATATCTGGTCAAAGCTCGTTCTTTGAAACGGCTTCATAGATCGCAAAATCCTTTTACAGGAGTAAAGTTTAGGTACTAATGAAGGGTGGGATTGTAAAATAATTAGTAATAATTAAAAAAAATGTAAAATTGCCTAACGAGATATCTGTACCACATGGGCCCGATTCTCTAACGAGAAACATATGCGCAAACACTGCTCTAACAGAAAGGCTGCAAATTGATTTGCTCTCTGTCGCACAGTTTGTAGCCAATAAGCTTGCAGCTTTTCTGTTAGAGCAGAGTTTACGCATACGTTTGTAGATAGAAAATCGGGCCCCATATCTTTCAAAGCTCGTTCTTTGAAACGGCTTCATAGATCGCAAAATTCTTTTACAGGAGTAAAGTTTAGGTACTAATGAAGGGTGGGATTGTAAAATAATTAGTAATAATTGAAAAAAATGTAAAAATGCCTAACGCGATATCTGTACCACATATCTTTCAAAGTTCGTTCTCTGAAACGGCTTCATAGATCGCAAAATCCTTTTACAGGAGTGAAGTTTAGGTACTAATGAAGGGTGGGATTGTAAAATAATTAGTAATAATTGAAAAAAATGTAAAAATGCCTAACGAGATATCTGTATCATATATCTGTCCTGGTTCGATTGCTGTGTAGAAACCAGACAATGTAGCCAACCCCGAAACTGCCCACAGCTGCGTGCGCCATCTCGCCATCTCTCGCAAGATCCGTGAACTACTGCTGTGACATAATTGCTGCTCTGCGTGAATATTTTTGTGAAAAATATACACGATCGTTTCAAAGCTCTCATTTTTATTCCAGGCTTTCAATCTCAATTTCAAAGGTACGTTATTGTTTGTGCACGTCTTCTGAAGGGTGGGAAAGTTTAATTTCGTACATATTACGTATACAACTGTTTATATCAGAAAATAAGGTTTTGAGGTGACAGCATTTTAAAATTTTTTTCAATTATTACTAATTATTTGACAATCCCACCCTTCATTAGTACCTCTACTTTACTCCTGTAAAAGGATTTTGCGATCTGTAAAGCCGTTTCAAAATGAGAGCTTTGAAATGAATTGTCGGTAATTTGGACGGCTTTAGCATCCCCTTAAGGGGATGCTAAAGCTAAGGCCGAACTTCCTCGACGTCGGTAATGTCAACTCTGTCAACTAAGGCTACGGTCAACGTGACGCTACAAATGTTTCGAAGCATTCTTCTTCTCTTTTCTTTCAATGAAGAAAGAAAGAGAAGAAGAACGCTCCAAAGCATTTGTAGCGTCATGTTGACCGTAGCCTAAAGCAAAGGCCGAACGCCGAACTGATATTGGAGACCTCGCGTGGTGACAACGCGAAACTCCGGTTTCAGTGTTACCAACTTATTTCAGGTTCTATGAAGTGGTGTATGTCCGTACATATACGTACACACACCACTGAATTGCTCACACGGACGCACGGTAGAGAGACATGCTATAGACGCGTCTATGGATTCTTTAGCAATACAGCCTGAACCTGAAAATGCTTTCTGGCCGTCCGTAGCAGAAGGCAGTAACGTATCAAGCCTGATAAGCTTTTTATAAATTACATATATTCTTATGCACACATGTGCGTGTATATATATATATATATATATATATATATATATATATATATATAATATGTATCTAATTATTATGTGTATGTTTATAATTGTCTGATGACAAATAATAACAGTAGCATAATTGAGAATGTGAATTAGTATACATAGTATGTATTGACGCGGGTACTTATTAGACTTGGCAATTTACTGCATCTCTTGCACCTCTAATAATTTTTTTCTTGTAATGTAAATGAATGATGTAAAACTCTTTCAAAGGATCTATCCATTCTTGATGGGATAAAATAATAACTTTTATAACACAAATGCAATAAATATTAAATTTATAGTATTGATTTATATAACTAATTTTGGTAATTGTATAGATGGGGGAAACCACCTTGGATGACCTTGATATTTTAGTATGTTGTCAAGGTCACCCTCCTGAGTGACCTTCAGATAATTTTAGCCCGCGCTCGTTATTCGTTAAAAAGTTATTAACAAAAAATATTTCGAAAATATAGCAGCTATTTTGAGTATTGGAAGGCATAAATGACTAATATATACGTGTGTGTGCCCTGCTTTAAAGAAAATCACAACTTCTATAAAACAGAACATACACACATGTGTGTGCCCTGCTTTAACAAAAATCACAACTTCTATAAAGCAGAACATACACACATGTGTGTGTGCCCTGCTTTAAAGAAAATCACAACTTCTATAAAGCAGGGCAACACACGTGTGTGTGTGTGACGGAAAGTCGACTTTTAGTCGGCGTTTTTTGAGACATTCGCCGACTTCAAGTCGACTTCAAGTCGACTTTCGTCCTTAAAAAAGTCGACTTTCTGCCAAGTCAGTATCGGTAGAAGTCGACTTCAAGTCGACTTAAAGTCGACTTTTTGCTCTTAGGGGAGGTATATTTTTCTATATAAAGGGTGCGTTCGGGGTCATGGCGGAAAGTCGACTTTTAGTCAGCGTTTTTTGAGACATTCGCCGACTTTAAGTCAACTTCAAGTCGACTTTCGTCCTTAAAAAAGTCGACTTTCTGCCAAGTTAGTATCGGTAGAAGTCGACTTTTAGTCGACTTTCCGCCATTTTTAGAAGTCGACTATTTAGAAGTCGACTAGAAGTCGACTTATAAAAGTCGACTTACCGTCGACTTTCCGTCGACTTTCCGTCAACTGTGCTCTTAGGGTCAGTCTTAGCATCAGAATAGAGGGTAACGGCAGCTGATGAACAGTATAGATAACAAACTGAATAAAAAACTTAATTATTATAACATAAACCCATAGTAAACCAGTTTGTAACTGTTATGTAACTTATTTAGGGAGCATATGGAAAGAACAACTCTTCATTTATATAGTACTTATACTTTACTCCTGTAAAAGGATTTTGCGATCTATAATATAAAACCGTTTCAAAAAACAAACTTTGACAGATATACCAATGTCGTACAGACTTACAGATGCCTCGTTAGACAAGGACAGATATCTCTCGTATTATTCCTTTCTCTCTTATGTATGTAATTTGCATGCACCCATTTATTCCTCTTTCTCTCTCTCTCTCTCTCTCTCTCTCTCTCTCTCTCTCTCTCTCTCTCTCTCTCTCTGTGAGTATCATTGCTTGTCTATTCTCTTTGCTCCTGCTTCAAGGGAATCTGTTTTCTGCCGTAAATTGCCTCCGGGCCATTTTGTTGCAGGTATTAGCGGGTTTTTTGTCGCTTGTCGCGTCCTATCATTATCTTTCTGGTGCTTGCAACCTAATTAAAAGCATTTCTGTGGCAAATATCATCGCTTGTTCTAACCTAATTCTTGGCTGTTCCTGTGGAAGGCGTCGATCTCATCTACGCATGCGCCTATCGTTGCCGATCTTCTCTATCTACATGCTATTTTCTGAACACGTGCTATCTAAGTGACCGCGGATTGGCTGCTCGGGTTGATCTCCGCGACATCTATACGGAACACTCTGATTGTGGATCGATACAACAGAACTCTACTTCTTTTAAGCCTAGTGATTAAACGATTGTATACAACACATGCAGGGTTGTGTCAAAACTTACGTTGGTACGAAGTCCGCTAGTGCTTGTTGCAAGACTCACTTTTGTTTATCATTCCTCCTACGGCTCTTACACTGATTACATCTAATATTGATGGCGCCTCTTTCTCTCGTTCACACTCACCTAATACTACTGACGAGCTTTTGCGCGTGCTGATGGCGAAGCTTATGGAGTCAGAAGCTAGATTTTTAGCTCTTATTGAAAATCAACAGCGGACAAATGAAGGAATCACTGATAAGCTTAATTGTTTAACTCGAATTTCTGACACCGTTGCTCAAAACTGTCAGCGCATTACTAAATTAGAACAGGAAAATGCTAATTTAGTGCGAGAGCTCCAAGACTTAAAAGCCGCTCGGTCTACTCAGCAGATTTATGAAGGCAACGAGCTTATTATATTGGGACTGCCGGCGACATTGTCTGTTACTCCTTCTGAGCTTGCTCATAATGTGTTTAACGCTCTAGATGTCCCACATCTTTCTTGTCATATTCTTGATGTTAGAACTGTAGTTAAAAATTCTCCGCCAGCGGCAGTTCACGACCGACCCGTAACAACTGTACCTGCTCGCTCTTGCATAGTCACCTTAGCCTCGAGTGCTGTCCGCGACTTTATTATAGCAAAAAAGAGAGCCAAAAGACTGCTTAAGCAAAGTGATGTGTGCGGTAACAATTCTGATAGAAGTGTTCTTGTAAATGAGCTTCTCTCCAAAGACACTTACGAACTGTTGCAATTAACAAGGCGTGTTGCCAAAGAAAGGTCTTATAAGCATGTATGGTTACGACGCGGTCGAATACGTGTCAGGCATTCTGAAGGCAAACCTGTTATTTATGTCAACTCTAACTCTGACCTTGCAAGGCTTATTTGACTTATCTGACTGGTCCGACCTGCTCGTCCCTTGTTCTTTGATCGTTCGGCATAATCAACATGTAATTCTTCTCGGATACGTTTTGTTAAATTCAACGCTTATTCCTTTCGTGGACATATCGACTTGCTTGCATGTGAAATTGGATAACATTGTTTCTGGTATAGAGCTTCTAGTCCTTTCATTCCTTATTATTAGCTCGTAAATTGCACTACGCCTTAGTTCTTAGTTTATATGCACTATTTAGTTCTTTTCAGTAATACTTGATCCTTATATTTTATTCTTTTTCACTGTACTCATTATTAGTTTAAGTTGCGTTAGTTCTTAGTTTTATAGTGTATATTATTGAGATTGCTGGTTGCTTGCCTTAAGAGAGAGAACATGCATATCATGCTAGCTCCTGTCGCTATATTTCACTTTTGTTTATATCACATTGTATCTTTGCATCTTGCAACTGCTATATATTATTGTAATTGCTGTGGTATTGTAACTGCTATAGTATTGTAATTGCGATATTATTGTAACTGCTATATTACTTTTTGCCCCTTAGCTATTGCTCGGGCATAATAAATCTATCAATCTCTCTCTCTCTCTCTCTCTCTCTCTCTCTCTCTCTCTCTCTCTCTCTCTCTCTCTCTCTCTCTCTCTTCCTCTCTTCTCTCTCTCTCTCTCTCTCTCTCTTTCTTCCTCTCTCTTCTCTCTCTCTCTCTCTCTTCTCTCTCTCTCTCTCTCTCTCTCTCTCTCTCTCTCTCTCTCTCTCTCTCTCTCTCTCTCCATCCCTGTCCCTCTCTCTCTTAGTACACTGGGTAGCGTACACTTAGTATGGTAAAATCAGGATTTTTTGGAAGTGTGGTGTTAAGATTCTAGGGTATATTTGAAGAAAAAAAAACGGTAATGTTATTATTTAGGACAAGAAACTCTATTTACTATTTCGTTGATAAAATGTTGGGAAATATAAACGAAAATACATATATAAATGAAATATATATTATGATATATATTTTTTTTTATTGTTACTGTCGAAAGTAAATAATATTACATAAAACCAGTAATGCAATTGAACATAGATATACATATATACACACGCACACGCACACGCATACGCAATCGCACATACATACGCATACGCACATACATATTATTTTTATTATTTTTTCTGTGGGCCCCAGGCCCCGTCCACGATGACGATATCACGGACATGGGACGTCTCCAGGATCATGCTCCGATTACTTTGTACTAACAATAAGAATAACTCTGCATAAATTTTTTTTATTGTGCCTTTATATCATATGTATTTTTCAAGCATAGCAACCTCGCAAAAGATGTCTTTTTGCTTCCTCATAAAAAAAGCTGGTATTTATTTAGAATAGCTACTGCACCTCAAATATCGATGAAATTAGGCTTAATCGATTCGTTTTTGCATAAAACGAAAGAATCTGGCAGAAAAATGCGGCGGTCTGCCCTGCGAAGCGAGATATTTAGCGTTAAAGTTGACGACTCTCAGGTTATGAAACCTGTCATACCGACGCGATGTAGCGACTGTGGTAGCGACAGAAACATGCCCCGCGGCCACATGCGCATGCTCCGTGTCCGCACGCGCATGCAAAAGTGCGCGAATTTGAAACGTATGCATACTTATAATGCATAAATATAAATATGTACTTTTTATATACGAACTATCCTCTGCTTTAACAAATTATTTGTTAAATAATTTGTTAAAGCAGAGAATAGTTGGTATATGGAAAGTACATATTTATATTTACAATGAATAGTTGGTATATAAATATGTACTTTTCATATACCAACTATTCTCTGCTTTAACAAACTATTTGTTAAATAATTTGTTAAAGCAGAGAATAGTTGGGGTATGAAAAGTACATATTTATATGTACAATGAATAGTTGGTATATAAATATGTACTTTTCGTATACCAACTATTCTCTGTTTTACAAATTATTTCTGCTACAGATATTATGCGTCGAAGTTAACGAAACAGAAATAATTTGTTAAAGCAGAGAATAGTTGGTATACGAAAAGTACATATTTATATACCAACTATTCATTGTACATATAAATATGTACTTTTCATACCCCAACTATTCTCTGCTTTAACAAATTATTTAACAAATAGTTTGTTAAAGCAGAGAATAGTTGGTATATGAAAAGTACATATTTATATACCAACTATTCATTGTAAATATAAATATGTACTTTCCATATACCAACTATTCTCTGCTTTAACAAATTATTTGTTAAATAATTTGTTAAAGCAGAGAATAGTTTGTATATAAAAAGTACATATTTATATTTATGCATTATAAGTATGCATACGTTTCAAATTCGCGCACTTTTGCATGCGCGTGCGGACACGGAGCATGCGCATGTGGCCACAGAGCGGACAGAGCATGCGCATGTGGCCGCGGGGCATGTTCATGTCGCTACCACAGTCGCTACATCTCGTCGGTATGACAGGTTTCATAACCTGAGAGTCGTCAACTTTAACGTTACATATCTCGCTTCGTTGGGCAGACCGCCGCATTTTTCTGCCAGATTCTTTCGTTTTATGCAAAAACGAATCGATTAAGCCTAATTTCATCGATATTTGAGGTGCAGTAGCTATTCTAAATAAATACCAAAAAGCTTTGTTTTCGTAAAAAAAAATTTTTTTTTAGTTGCTTTTGCCAATGAGTTCAGAATATTCTAAAACGTCGAAAAATCGCTATTTTAAAAAATGTCGGTATGTGTGTATGTATGTGCCAAATTTACCGAAATTTCTATAACTCTAGAACTAATTAACCAAATCTTGACGAATTGTATATGAAATAGGGGTAGAATTTTCCGGGGAGTACTATAGAATGTATAGTTTTTCGTTATCTATTTTCTGGAAACTAATTTTTTTAATTTTTTTACTCAACAATTAGAAAAATAAAAAAAACGGTTTCCAGAAAATTGGTAACAAAAAACTATACACACTATAGTACTCCCCGGAAAATTCTACCCCTATTTCATATATAATTCGTTAAGATTTGGTTAATTAGTTCTAGAGTTATAGAAATTTCGGTAAATTTGGCACATACACACATTAGAGTTGAGAGACCTGTATGTAAGACCGTGAAGACATCACTTCCTCTATGAGGAAGCCAAGTGCAAATTTCTAATTTGCACTATTTTTTTACTTTTATTTCAATTTCTGTTTCAAAAAGAATGTTTTTTTTTTTTTTTAAATATATATATGCTTGTCATAGTGATTGAGATACGCTTCGGCAGAACGCGCATAACGTGCAGTTTACGCCGAAACGGCTGTCGCGAGCGATATGTTTCGTCGACGGATGATTAGCTAATTATGATTGTATACAGAAAGTGGATATTTGCGTAAAGTATCGTTGCCTCGCGAATAAAGTCGAAGGACCGTCGAGAAGAGGAAGCTCGCGGTGCTTTCAATTCCCTTTTCAATCTTTTATCCGTTATTCTTTTTCGCTCTCGTCTTCGTTTCCATTGTCAGTATGCGACAGCCGTTACTGCACTCCATGAAGGGTACCATTGATTTGTCGAATAATTCATAAGCAAAAGAGATGTCTTTCCTTGTGCTTAGAAATCCAAACAGATAAAAACAGTTCTGATTTCGAGAATCATAAAGAAATTGTATTGTGTTACTTTCTTTCCATCGCGGCGAGCGGCGAGTAATCGTTTTTATACATTTATAGTTTACAAGTCTACATAGTACTTGAAAAGAACGGAAAAAGGTGATCGTCGCGTTTTTTTTTTTCCACAGAGACGGGCAAACGTGAAACTGATTGTGTTCACGTTGCCCGACTAAGTAAAAAAACTCGGATGCTACAAAGTATCTAGTTTTTATCCATCAGGACTTTAGGATGCCGCGAATGCTAATATCAAGAATAATTATGATTTATCTTAGTGGAGTACGTACATCTTTTCGGCTTAGAAACGAAGACGATGACGACGATGACGATCAAACGAACGCTTCCGTTCTTGTCCCAAAATTGGTTTTGTTTTCTCTTGTAGCGAATGTTTTGAGGAATTTGCTTATGACGGTTTGTTAGCATATGTCTCGCGGTAATTAACAATTATACGGAGCTATCATATTTTCCACAACGCATAGGAAAAAAATTGAATGGTTTTTAATATGTATTCAGAGAATGTTGATTTGTCATATTATTCTTTCAAACTTGCTTTCCTTCTTTTGAAAATTTACACCAAGATTACTTTATATTGATTTTTTTTAACATCTTTATTTCTTAAAAAGAAAACGAAAACCGTAGAAGAAAATTATTAAACTTATCTTTATCGTGTTGGGAATTTATTCAATTTTATCGCTACATGTCTCAACTTCTCTTGTTAAAAACAAAAAACTAATTTATAGCTTTTGATTTTACATATAATTGTTAAATTTCAGTTTTGTCAGATGCGATTTGTGAGAGCTTATTTCGTGGAGCAAATATTTTGTTGCGTTTTCGAGAAAGTTATCCGATCATTAGCGAAGCAACGCGATGCATTTATATTCGATCACGAGGGACTATGCGCAAATTTTCGCATTGTTTGCGGATTTTATAACTTTATTGACGAACATAAGATCTACGATCTTTCGCATAATTGATTTACGATTAAACTCGCGCTTTATTGAGGCTCAGATGTACACCCGTCTGTATCATGTCAATAAAAATCTGGCATCAAAACGTGTATGAATTCATTCGTTTAGCAAAGGATGCACGTTGACCTTATAGAAGCGCACGTTGGAATTTTATCCGGAGGGAAAAAAACTTTGTCGCGTTTTTTTAATCTTTCTGATTCTCAAAGTAAATTCTTCGTGTATATTTTTTCGTGCTCATAATATTATTTGATTTTTGCAGATTAATTTTCTTTTCATGAAATATATTTTGGCAACTATGCCGTCTATAGAAAGAAATCTGTCGGACTGTGCTAACTTGGACCACGTGCGTTTCTGACGTTTAGATATTAGTGAAATTCGGTTAGAGTGATTGAATTCTCTTAGAAAACAAAAAAATGACCTGTCTCATTTCTTGATAGACATTCGAGATGCTATGAATACTAATTTATTGGGTAGCGTTCGGGAAGACGCTATTAGTGCTATTTGTTTATTTTATCCTTGTTTTATACTTGATGAACGATAAAGATAGAATGATGCAATAGCGCTAATAGCGCGCTTTCCGAACGCAGCCATTGTATTATAAATTCGACGTTCGCTTTTCGCGTGAGACTGGCATCGGCTTCCTATCTCGCTAAACGGGCATTTTTCAGTCGGATACGTTTCTTTCATTTTAATATAGAGAGGAGAAGAAGCTAGGAAGATTTTGCGCGAATTTACGCGATGGAAGATGTGTGTATATATATATATATATATATATATATATATATATATATATATTGTGACGTTGCGGCTCGCCGCCTCGTCGCGGCGCCCCGCCGCCGTCACAAGACGCGGAATTTCGCGCCCAGGGACGGACCAGGGAGGCAACGGCGAGATCTCCAGGGGTCGTAATTAATTGCGTTTCCACATTCTGATGACGTTCTTTTTTTTGCAATGTAATACTCGCGGCACCTCACCTACACCCCGGCAAACCTTCGAGGGAGTACTTGGCGAAGGAAATCAAGGACGATCGATGACCCGGGAGGGGTGGCAAACGCGGAAGCAGCAAAGATCGCGGGCTGGCGAGAGCAGTGCGGCAGGCGGGCGGCACGTGCGGCAGCGACGGACGAGGCCGCCGATAGCGGGGCCCCAAGCGCATGGGTGAACACCCGGCTTCAGCAAATGGTCTCTACAAAACATCGACCTACGGGGTGACTGATCACCGCCCCAGGGTCAAACCGGAGGTACACCGGCGAGGACCGAATTCCGTCCGCTGCTAAGGACCGAATTGAGGAGTCGCACGCCGCCGAGGGACCACTGCACGCCCCCGAAGGATCTCGTATCGACAGCACTGCGCCGGGACACCGCGGGCTTGCGAGCTCGCGCCCGATTGGCTCGCGCGCCCCTCAGGAAGGGGTACCGTACCGATTCCGCAATCGAGCGGGTCTAGCGTTTTCACTCTCTGGTCGTCCGTCGGCGAGAATCGTTTTGTAAGATACGCGATAGCCACCCCGAGTCGGGTATTTCGATATTCGTCTGGAGGATCGAGGATCGTGGTGGAAGGCGACGGCGAGGAGCCCAGGAGGAGGCGTATTCCCGGTGAGGTTGCCCGTAAATCGCGATATGTAAAGCCACGACACCGCCCTCCGGTACACGCTCTCGCTCGGGATAACGTATGTTAAGATTGAGTGTAATTTCGCGATCGATAACGAGAGCGAAGGGCCTCGGGATGGTATCGTGGCCGCGGAACCGTGGTACCAGCGTTGTGGCGAATCCCTGGAGATCGCGATAGGCGTTGATGCGTTCGATATCGCGAGTATATTGCGTTGTCCTCGCGACCTGGGTGTACGGCCGCATATGGGCCGGTAGTTCGTCAATTGCGTTCCGTTTCTTCGCGTCGGGAAATTCTGGTGTTCGAGCGTCGATGCTAACGTATCGATTTGTGTTCGGATCTCGCTATTACGGGTTGACAATTGTGCTCTCGCGTTGAGAAACTTCGCGTCCGGTATTACTTGCGTTGCGTCCTATACTCGCGCTAAGAAATTCCCGGCGTTCACACGCTTCGTGCGTTTAGGTGTTAATTGCGTAGTTCTTCCTGGCGTTCCGTGGATATTAGATACGCACTTCGAGTCAACGGTGGTGTGGCCTTCTCCACACCTGGCGCCCAACATTAACATTATTAGCGATATCGCGACTCGCTTGGTTGAATGACTCGGCGCCTCCCCGTTGCGCCCGAGTCGAATATCTCGCGTTAAGTTAAGATACCATTGCGACAGAGTTTTCGTACGGTCCCGGACGTGGTTTCCACGCAATCCAAGCGTGACGCACCATTATTTCGCGACATTTTGTGTTGAACCTCACTCTCGTGAGTGATATTAAGCGTCTTATTATTATTCACATTATTCATATAATATTATTAATTGTTTGTGTGAGAATAGAACCTTCAGCGGGTTTATTAGAGACCCAATTAATACTCCGTGGGTGTCTCGCGTCCGCAGTAATATTAGTTCTGTTAAATGTATCTCGACACCCCGCCACCGGCTATTCTTAATTTATTTATCGAAATTATCTTGTGTTTGATCGAAGCCGGATGGATAAACGTTGTTATTTTCCCGACAACCAGTACTCAATAAATGTTATATTCTTTATTATCTGACTGAGTATGCAATTAACGTGTCACCCCGCCGAGTATCGCGCCGCCCTTCATTAACCCCGCCCGTGATTAGGTCAAGCTAGCCGATTCCACGCATCTCCACACTTCGTCTTGCGTCTCGTTTAGGTTTTCGCGATTTCGTGGACGCGAAGGTACGCGTCTAACATTCGGAACATTTCGTGGAGTATCGGAGGTGCGAGGAAATCACTGGAGAGGCCAACCATCCCGCTCTCCTAAGTCCTTTTGATCCGGCTCACGTCCCGGAGCGGTCCGGGAGTGCAAAAAGTCGTGACAAAATTTGGCGCCCAACGTGGGGCTACCGAAAGATCGCCGAAAGGCACGTAAAGGGCTCGGTACGGCGCTACGATATTTTCGCGCGGGTGACAAGAGTCTCGCGGATTACTTGCTGATTTCGTTTCCTTGTGTTTGTCGGAATAAAGAATTAATCCTTTCTTTATTTCATGTTTTGATGCGATATTATATATGATATATTTCTGATTGCGATATTATTTAATTGTGTTGTGCCATATTATGTTTTGTCTAACCTCTTTCTTGCAGCTTTGTGTGAAATATTATTTGAAAATTGATTATTGAAGTAAATGTATTCGGGTGGGTTACTCGGTAAATCGGAGATATTATTCGGTGCCGTGTGACGCGTTGGAATTTGGTGAAAGTGCGATCGCGATAACACCGGAATTCGGTGTTTACATCGAGCGGACTATCGCGTCAGAAAAACTGTTTGCCTATTTCGCGTTACCGTTACATTCCTTTCGCGAGTGTTATTGTTCGTGTATTATTGTTCGCGTGTTATTCTCTTTCGGAAATACGGTAACATTCCGTAGCTTTCGCGCGGAATATAGGTTTTGCTTTCGAGAATAATTTCGAACGACGAAATGAATTCCACCGAGCTTACCGATGAGTGGATCCTCCACGCTACGCGCGAGGAACGGATCGCCGAATTGAGTCGACGCGGATTAGCCACCGACGGGTCCGATCCCGAGCTGGCGCTTCGCTTGTTACGCTTGCTGACGGCCGCGCGTCGCGGCGGCGGCTCCGAAAGGGCATCCGAGTCGGACCGTGTGGCCGACTCCGAATCGAACCGCGCGACGAACGCCGAATTAATACAGCTGACGGGGGCCGATGCGAGTCACCCGGTTAATGCAGGATACCTTGAGATTCCTGTGGGGGACATCCGCCCGGATAGTCCGTCCGCGGGGTTGGTTGCGTCTTCGCACCTCGATCACTCAGGCGTTTCCCGGGGTCACGTGCATCAAACCTCTCACGAGGCGGGCGAAAACTCCGCGACGACCATTTATAATATCATGCGGAAATGGGACTTAAAGTTTTCGGGCGCGCGCGGAGAGGATGCCGAAACGTTTCTGTTGCGCGTAGAGAAGGGCCGCGAATTGATTCCGGTCGCTGATGAGGATATTTTACGATGTCTCCCGTTCTTTCTCTCAGGTATAGCGCTGCGCTTTATTGGTTTCGCGGGAAGAGGGGAACGGCTGAACGACATGGGCCGCGTTTTTAAAACCGCGTGGCGTACACGTTTCGGAAACCCAGATTTTCAGTTCGCCCCTTCGCGACGAAATTATGCGGCGAACACAGGGGGAACAGAGTCCGTAACGGACTTCCTGACTTGCTTAAACACCTTTACGATCGGTTATCGCCGCCGTGGCGCGAGGAGGAGAAGGTCGGGTACGCGCACCGACACATGCTGCCCCGGTTGCAGACTTTAATACCTCGGGACGCGGCTAGACAATATGGATGCGCTTGAGCAATGGGCTGCGGCGTGCGGAAGCTAGCTACCGCGCGCACAGAATTATCGTGCTCCGCCTCCGTCGGAACAGTCCTTCTTCCCGGATCTCGCTTACCGAACGCCGAAGGGCGCAAACCGACAGGGGGCGGGCAACATCGCGATTCCGTGGCTGCTCTCGGCGTGACTAACGCAAATTCGAGCGGAGCGGAGGCAGGCGGGCGCGAGGAGGGCCATATGCCCGAGGGCCGAAAGAGAATACCCCGGCCGTGACTGCCGCATCTGCGGCGAATGCCGCCGAGCACCTCATCGGTCACCGCAAACGCGACGGCAGGCCGCAAAATGTTGGAATTGCGATCGAATGGGCCATTTCGCGCGTGATTGCCAGGCCCCGCCGCTTAAACACTGTTATCGGTGTGGAAAGGCCGAATACACCACCCCGCACTTGCCCGACGTGTTCGGGAAACGAGTAAAGGAGTCGCAAACCAGGGGCGACCCGACTCCCTACCCCCTCCGCCCCTGAAAAATCGTTACCGATAGAGCACCGCGATGCCGCGTATAGCGCGTTTAACGAACCGGGAGGCTCGGCCCTCTCTCAAGTTTCTGCGCATCCAAATCAAGGGATTTGAGATCAGCGCTTAGTAGAATCGGTTCTATTCCGTACGTGTCGCGGAGTCCGGAAATTATCGCCTTAATTAAGCACGGTTTCAAGTCAAATCCGGCCGGCGGCAGGCGCGTGACACGACCGCGACCAATCAGACGGCGAGAGTAAGGGGGGAAGTGAGGGTCCCGATTAGCGTGCACGGTAAAACATTGAACATGAGAGTTCATTCACTACCGACCTTAGCGTTATAGTGTTATCTGGGGTGGATTTTCCTGACGGCCCTCTCGGAGTAATATCAATTCGCGACGGTACTTGGAATTTCGTTGAAGATTCTCGCAATCTTACCCTTTCGAAAAGGGATCTTCTAGCTCTCTCGCGAGCGTTCGAGTGATAGTGGCCGGACGATGACCAGCGTGGATGTCGAGCTAGGTCAAACGGGGAGGGAGAAGGGACGCGAAAGTCAGAAGCGTCGGCCTCCGTTTGCCTGCGACATAAGCGAGGTTAACGACCGAACAAGAAAAACAGGTACAATCGTTCAGTTTAAACGTCACAAATGCGGGAAGTACAGAGGAACTCGGCGCCACGAACGTTGACGAGCATAATATCTGAGTAGGCGACCACCCGCCAAGCAACGTGTTTACTCTGTCACCACGAAATAAAGGAAGCCATTTACGAGAGGAGATCGCATACAAAGGCCCGGTA